>NW_028275159.1:10000000-10316469 GCF_013281855.1 Momordica charantia | reverse complement strand
TCGAGGCTGAGGTGACACTCAAGGCTTAGGCGATTTCTTGAGACTGAGATAGTTCTCACGGCCGAGGTAGTTTTTAAGGTAGAGATAACTCCTCGATCGTGGCCGCCCAGTCGACGTTAAGAAAAGTTCAGTGCATATTCTAATTAAGAACTCAAAAAGATTTCAACGCATCCTCAAGAGAATACCTCAAGAAGATTTCAGCACATCCTCGAAGGAAGACCGTACATTTCAATGCATCCTCAAGGGAAGACCTCAAGAAGAGTTGTTATCTGTGCTTGAGAGATGAACTCATCAAAGTTGACTAGAGTTTTCTTCTCGAGTGACCACAAATAATTCATCGTCCTGGAACCTTACCATGATATATAGTTGTAAAGGTTGTACCATTTGAGCTTCTGTCTACTTTAAAGCTTCGTTAATGAAGCGTTTTATGTAGTCGTGAAGACTTTCATCTATTCCCTGATGGAGTGTCAATAAGTGAGTGACAGTCATCTATTATTCTTGCAAACGATGAATTGGTTAGGAGAAGCTCGAGTCAATTCCTCAAATGAGGTGGTTGAATGTCTCTTAAGTTGTCGGCACCAGGCATTGACAAGTCATGTGAGTGTTAAGCAGAACGTTTGACACTTGATTTCATCTAGGGCCCCCTATGGATCCATCTATGAATGTATCAACATGATCTTAGAGATCTTTAATGTTGTCATATTGTTACATGGTATGTCGTTTGAGTTTGGCAGGTATCTCCACATTCATAATATTATTGACAAAGAGAGGACTTGACTTGCTAAGGGATTCTTATATAGTGGGTACTCTCTCGTTTCCTTCGAGGCACACCAAGGGATTATTGGGTAGTGTCGGTGATGTTGCCGTTTTGACATCAAATGCTAAGTTTTACGCTTGACATTGGTCATTTAAGAGATCACATAGATTTGTTATGCCTAAATTCGCATTGACGTTCTTCTTATAGTTGAGAAAGTCTTACATATCATTACTACTTGACTCACGCACGTTTGCCTGTAGATGGGTTTGGCCGTCATGTCTCTTGCTCTTAGTGTGGTATCGTGGAGGTGGGATCTCGTATGGTGGAGCAACCTTAGGATGACTCTATATTTGATCATTCCCTCCCATAATTAATTTCTCATACGAGGCATGGGTATGTTTTGTGGTTGTAGTGAGATTTTCACGCTCTCCTCTAACATCACAGGTTTGATGAGGAATGATGGATCAGCTCCCCTCTAGTTTTTTAGAAGGGCTAGGACGTTGACTTCGTTTTGGATTTGAGCAGTCCTCCTGAATGGTAAGACTGTCATGTGGGTCTATGACTAGAAATATTATAGCTATGAGCCTATGATAAAACCATGCTTTGACTGTAGTCCTCACAGACGGCACCAACTGTTGATGCAATTTCTGGGGATCTTGGTCGGATCGAAAGTTTGGGTCAACTGAATCGAACAACCAGTGGATCGACTGTCGAGTGATCAAATAGATTTTGGGTCTTGGCTCGAAAAAGTTGTGACCTGATGGGTTGTGAACAGGGGAAAGACGAGATCTTGTTATTTGGAAGATCGAGAGAGTTGATAGTCTACACGAGATCTTGGCTCTGGAAGTTGAGGTGAAGGCGACCTGTAAAAAGAGAAGGTGAGTGGTTACCGGCGTAGTGCTGGCCTACCACACTCTGATGCTTAAGTCAGTATATATGCTTAAGAGGAGAGAAGTAAAGAGTGGTTTGAGAGGAAATGACGTATCTTGAAAGATCAACAATCCTTTCTATTTATAGGATTTGACCATGAAGATGAATAATCAGTCTCGTAGTTCTAAGAATGATTGTGCATCGTGGTGTGAGCCCAAAACTGCGCAACGCATGCACACACACATCTGCTCAATGTCGCAGTTGCACAAGCGCAATGCCACGCAAGGGCGCCCTTGCCACACAATGCCCCCAGCGTTGGCCGCACAATGGCCACGCCCGCTAGCCGAACAATGTGCAGTCGTTGCAGCTTCTCCAGCCTAAGCTTGAAATGGGTCTTACTTGGGCTCGTGCTTGCTTGGTGAACTCACCCTTAATACTATATATTATTTGACCTGAATATATTTAATATTGAACATTAATATTTTATAAATGTTATCTTCGGAAAAAACGATTTTTGTAAGGTTGATCGATTTTATTTGTATTGTAATATATATATATAGAGATGACTTTATTAATGAATAATACCATAATAGATTACATCTGAAGAATGATTTTGAATAACATTATTTATAAATCGATATGAGAAACAACTATCCACAATTCAGAGATAGAACATGAATAATTTTTTTTTCTTTTTTTTTTTTTTTGCTGAAGTATCTACTGACAGATCATGCTACGGTTGATATGGATAAATTTCAATCCACTAAAATGCTTCTTCAACTCAATAATATGAGAAATTCAAGGAGAAGCTTCGCTTCGAGTAGTGAAATCTCCTTGCACTAGCTGAATCACCTCAAGACAATAGGAAAACAACACATGATTTCATATCTCTAAATGCACAATGAGCCTGGCACCTTTCGGATGACACAAAGTTCTACATGAAGGTGTGAATACCCCATCTCAATGTACTTGGCCAAGGAAAAAATGAGGGAATTAGAGCTGGATCAAATAGTTATCCCTAACCCAACCAAGGCAGACGTCGGGTGAACACGCCACGTCGGAGTTAATTTGAAACCAATCTGGAGGGACTATTAGTTCTTGCCTCATACCAATAATTCCTTCCTTCATACTCAAGGCATTTCTCTGTAAATTAGTCCTTCGATAAGAATAAATATAAGAATGGATCCATTTACACTTTTTTGCCTCATAATCCCAAATCAACAAATTATAATATATATATTATTGAACTAATATGAAAGGAAAAATCTGTAGAGAAAATATTTGATTGATCCACCTTCATTTGACAATACAACTTCCTATGTATACAAAATCAAGAATAACCAAATAACAAACTAATATAACTGCACAACAATCTAGAGTAACAGAATAACAAAATATAGGAACAGAAAAGTAAGTTGTTAACAAAAGTATCTATTCGTAATACGCCCCCTCAAGATGGACGATGGATATCCAGAATGCCCATCTTGGACATTAATGGAAAAAAGAAAAGCGGCAGACAACGACTTCGTAAACGGATCGACAAGCTGAAGACTAGAGCGAACTGGAAGAAGCTTAATGGTGCCAACAACAATCTTTTACTGAATAAAATGACAATCCAACTCGATATGTTTGGTACGCTCGTGAAAAACTTGGAGGCAAGATGAATAGCAGATTGATTATCACAAGAAAGCACCGTAGGAAGCTCAAAAGAAATATGAAAATCACGCAGAAGACTAGTTAGCCAAACAATTTTGTAAGCAGTAACTGAAAGAGCTCGATATTTAGCCCCAGTAGACGAGCGAGAAAAAATATTATGTTTCTTGAATTTCCAGGAAACCAAAGAATCGCCAAGAAAAACACAAAACCCGATGAAAAGGGTGAGACATGAACTGACTTAGTTGATGTACACAGCAAAAGCTCGGCAAAAGCTCATATTTGAAAACGAGAAACAAGAAACCACTGAAAGAAATATACCTTGACCAGGAAAGGTCTTCATAGAAGGTAACACATTATGAGCAGCTGCAAGATGAGACTTACAAGGGCGAGACATGAACTGACTAAGCTGATGTACAACAAATGTGATATCAGGGTGAGAAATGGTCAGGTACAAAAGTCGACCAATGAGATGACTAAATATCGAAGGATCAGTAAGTAAATCAACTTCAGAGGAACACAACTTCAAGCGAGGATCCATAGGAATAGAACTAGGCTTGCAACTAATAAATCCAGTGTCCTCGAGTATCTGTAATGTGTAATGACGCTGAGAAAGAAAAGTGCATGAAGAGGACTGATCAAGTTCAATAACAAGAAAATATTTCAGAGAACCAAAATCCTTGAGCTTGAACCGAGCATGAAGAAGAGCTTTCAGGTTATTAATGACAGAAATAAACACCCTAGTAACAATTATATCGTAAACACAAACAAGTAAAACAAGAAACGAAGCCCCATCACCCTTCACAAACAATGAATAATCAGCCTTTGATTGTCGAAAATCAAGAGTCAGTAAAAATTTTGAAAATTTTGAAAACCATTGGCAAGAAGCTTGCTTGAGGCCATAAAGCGATTTATGTAATTTGCATAACAACCGATCACCAATGACAGAAATAGGAGGTTTATATCCGAGAGGCAAGTCCATATATACTTCTTCAAATAAGTCTCCATGCAAAAAAGCATTATTCACGTCCAATTGAAGTAAAGGCTATCCCTAGACATTGGGACAGTAAGAAGAGTTTTAACAGTAACCAATTTAGCCACCTGAGAAAAAGTTTCCAAAAAATCAAAACCTTCCTATTGTGTGTATCCCTTGGCTACTAAACGAGCTTTGTAGCGCTCAATAGAGCAATCAATACGATGTTTAATTTTAAAAATTCATTTACACCCAATAGTATGCTTACCGAAAGGGAGAGAAACACACTTCAAGTACGATTGTCCTATATATGGCAGCAAGCTCAGCATCCATAGCAGCACACCAATGCTCAAAACCCACCGCTTGATGATAAAATTGAGGCTCAAAATTAGCAGAAACATTAAGAATCATAGCACGATGACCAGGAGAAAGTCGAGAGTAAGACAAACTATTGTAAATGATATTTAGTAGAAGTATCAGGCACAAATGCAGAATAAAGAAGACTATAATGATAGTCCTTCAAATAAGAGGGAGACCTTTTGGGTCGTGTAGAAAATCAAAGACCTTGTTCGGGTGCAAGAAGTAAGTTTTTATCTGATGTGTCAGAAGCAATAATGATGGCTGAAGTGGACAACTCATGAGGTAGCATAGCCTAATAAACATCAGAATGTATAGCTAGTTGTATCAATGTGTACCAAAGTCTCATTATGTGGTGGTAGAACTCTAATAATAGGCTATAAATCAGCCATAGCATGTCGCTGTACAGCATCTGGCGGATCTGGAATAGTGGGGACCGGGAGATCTGGAGCGACAATGGCCAGCGGGCCTAGAACAAGAAGGGCCGGTGAATTTGGAGCTGCAGCGGCTGGCGGGTTGCGTACCGCTACGACGACTGGTGGGTCTGGTACTGCTATGGCTGGTGGAGCTGGACCGGCATTGGCCGACAGTTTCGGTGGATTTAGAGTTGTAGGTGCCGGCGAGTTCTGATCCGCAATGGCCAATGGAATAGCATTTGCTGGCGGATTTGGAGTTGCGGCTACCAGAGGGTCGGATATTGCTGTGGTCAGCGATGGCGTCGGAATAGTAACAGGAGCAGGTTCTTTATACACAAGGGGTGAAGCCATATGTTCATCAAATGTCCATCAAACTGTTCAACACTAGAGTTAGTGGGAATATGGGACAAATCACTGCCACAATGAAGAACCTTGGGTAAAAAAAAAACCATGAAACGAATAAGAAATGACATATTTCTCAGTAACTTTGTGAAAGGGGAAAACATCCTCATGAAATACAACATCACGGGAAATAATAAATTTCTGATTTGTAATATCATATAGCCCGTATGCTTTCATTCCAGGTGGATACCCAAGAAAAATAACTGGAATAGCTCGGGTTGAAATTTAGACCGATTGACAGTAAGTGTAGAAGCAAAACAGAGACAACAAAAAACATGAAGATGTCCAAAATCAGGCAGAGCCTTATGAAGTAGTTCAAAAGGAGTGTGCCAAGATAACACATGTGACGAAGTGCGATTAATAAGAAACACTGCAGTAAGAATACAATCACCCAAAAATGGAGCGGAATTCGTGATTGAGAATAAAGAGCCCGTACAACATTCAATATATGTTGATATTTCTGTTCAACAACAGAGTTTTGTTGAGGGCGACTAACACATGAAAATTGATGAATAACACCTTTAGAAGCAAAAAACTCATCAAACTGAAGCTCAGATGCATTATCAGAATGAAATAGCTTGATGCATTTACCAAATTGAGTCTCAACAAGCTTAAAACAATGAGGAACAACGTGCAGAACATCTTATTTATTTTTAAGCATAAAAACCCATGTATAGTTTGTAGCATCATCAACAACAATAAAAAACAATAGTAATGTCCAGCATAAGTTGGTGTAGAAAAGTTCCCCAAACATCCGCATGAATAAGATCAAAAGCATGATGAGAGAAACTGTTATTTGAAACAAACGATAAACGTCGTTGCTTAGCTAAAGGACAAATGTCACAATATGCATAATGATCATGTTGCAACAAGGGTAAATGCAAAACAGTTCGTAAAGAATTTAAACAACTAAAAGATGGGTGACCAAGCTATGGTGCGACAAAACAGTAGAAGATCGGGAGGTCAAATTTGCGTAAACAACACGATAAAAAGAGGTGTCAATTGGAGTTGTCGAGGTGTCAACCATGTACAGTCCATCAAAAAGTCTAGCCTTGCGAATCGTCTTCAAAGTGGACTTGTCCTGAATGAGGCAACAATTGTTAGAAAATTGTATAACTACAAAATCATCCATTAAAGACGTGCTAACTAAAAGGAGGTTGTATTGAAAACCCGGTATATATATAACGCCATGAATCAACAAGGAAGGAGTCAAGATAACTCTACCCATATGGCGAACAGTAATATGTTTTTTATCCGGTAAAGTGACTGAAGCACAAACGGGATGTAAAGAGACAAAGTAGTCGCGAGAGAAACATATATGTGTAGAAGCACCGAAATCAACAATCCAAAAATTTGACGAACCATTAGGCAATAAGGAGCATGTACATGCAACATGAGAAGAGGCTCCGGAGTCATTCTTAGGGAGAGAAAGCTGAGAGTAGAGCATATTTAGGAGACTATGACACTGCATAAGAGTATCCGCACGGTTGAGAGATGATTGCACGGTTGGGCCATCACAGAGTTGACGGTGGAGGAGGCCGTGGAAGAATTCTGGTGAGATGAAGTACGACCATTGCGATAACGATAACCCGGTGGGTAACCATGGAGCTTATAACAACGATCCAAGGTGTGTCCCTAAATGCCACAATGAGTACATAGAGAACGCTTGATAAGAAAACAATAGCCAATTGGATCTAAGAACTCTTATGGTTATGCAAACCCCTAGATCACAAATGCTAAAACCCCCAAATCGAGATGATGTCAACCCAAGGAAGAAGTTAGAACGGATTTACCTTGATAATCAATATCAAGAGCAGAGAAAACTTGTTTCTAAACTCAAGATTCGAACCACTCCACAAAATAGCTTGATCAAGGCTACTTGAATGATTCTAGCATGCAAATCTAACACTCAATAATTGCAAAGAAAAACAAGCTCTAGGCTTTTTAAAGAAAAATAGCAACTTTCATTCAATCATCAAAATCTCTATTTCAAAGGAAACAAGCTAGACTATTTATAGCCTCCAAAACAACCCTAAAAGTAACCTAAAGTCATTTGAAAGGTTCTAACTCCCAATTACATGATGGTCATAACATCCGCTAGCTAAAATGTAACTTAAAACACATAAATGAAATGTTTAAAACTGAAAATATAATAAAAATAGGTTTAAATCCAAGAATTGAAGTCTTGGTCACCCTTCAAAGTCTTTGTAACCTCCCAATTGTAAATGAAGCTTCACTTGAAGTAGTTTGAAGTGTAGTTCCATTAATTGATATATGACTTGCAATAAATGAAGCTTGAGATGTACTTAAGTTCATTGAATGCAACTTGAGTTCAACTTTGACTTCCATGAATGCATCTTGAGTTCAACTTTGATTTCCATGAATGCAACTTGAGTTGGCTATAAATGAAACTAGAGTGCATTTAATGCAACTTCGATTTGTTGTCAACTTAGACATTGGATTCTCAACATCTTCCTTTAAATCCTTGAGCACTAAGACACTTTGGTTCATCAACGCTCACGACCCTGAACTCTACGAGAATTTCGATTGTTATTGGATGAACGCACGAATGCAGGAGAAGTGGATACATCAAGTGCAATACCTCCAGTTGAGGGAAGCACATTTATAGTCTACCATTGTTCTTCTTGAAGAATAAGAGAAAATGTACGATTGAGAGAGGTGGATCCATAAGCAGCAATTGGGCATGAGCACGGGAAAAAAAATCGTTCAGTCCGATGAGAAAACTTATCAAATATTCAATTTGGAGAAAATCAGCCATGGATCAAAGTCCCCCACGATGGCAAGAACCACAAGTGCAAGCAAGCCGGTAAGAGTTCAATTCTTCCCAGAGAGCCTTGATCTTAGTGAAATACATGCTGATAGAATCTTGATTTTGATTAAGTGTAGCTAAATCACCCTTAATCTGAAAGATTCGAGGGGCATTCTTATGCTGAAAGCGTTCTTAAGGGTCAAGCCATATTTCCCTAGCAGAATAAAAAAAAAAATTATACTTGTTGATATTGCCTTGGAAACAGAATTTAAGATACATGAAATTACAACGAGGTTATTCCTAATCCAAGTAGGGAGCAAGTCACCAGTAGGCCATGGAAGAGTGCCGTCAATGAAACCAAGCTTAGTGTTCATAGAAAGGCCAATCACCATAGCTCTGCTCCATGAAACGTAATCATCTTCTGTAAGTTCTGTAACCAAAACCATGCAACTAGAGAAATAGAGTAAGGAACCACTTGTTGAGAAAGATCCAAAGATGAACTCGACAAAACAGGTTCCAAGGAAACTGTTGGAGATACAGAGATCAGTCATGGTGGAAGAATGAGCAAGAGAAAAAAATGAGAACTTGAAAAAAAAAAATCTAATACTGCTCTGATACCATATTGAACTAATATGGGAGGAAAAATCTGTAGATAAAATATTTGATTGATCCACCTTCATTTGATAATACAACTTCTTATATAATACAATATGAAGAATAACCAAATAACAAATCAGTATATATTTCCATGATTTCCCTACGTGTCTACTAGAGTTTTCTTTTTAAAGCATCTTCTTAAATTTGCATGACTTTGTTTTTGGATTTCTTTTCTATAGCCTCGTCCCAAAAGAAAATATTATAATTATTTATATAAATATAAATTCTTATCTTACATGTGACTTGAATCCAAGATCTTTAAAGATGTTCCTTAAAACTTCAAGCCACCCAAATTATCCAAAGAGACGCATTACCAACATATATTATCACCGATAGAAGTACAGAAACAAGAAATTTGAGTAAAATAGTTAGCATTGACGGCTATCAATAATTGTTTGTCATAGATTGATTGATTATAGCATTATATTTGGTTCTTCCTCTTTCATTCACATGATAAATGAAGAATTATTTTTTCTTTTTCATCTTCTCAACAAACTTCACCAAGATGCTAATTTATCATTCTAGTTTTTGCCAACTTAGCATATTTCAATAGATAAGAAAACATCTCATCTTTCTTTAAAAATTTATATATATTTGAATCTCCCCTCCCGATGTAATATTCTAGAAAGAAAAGTCACTATTTTGGTTTCCAATCTGAACCAAGTCAAATAACACTATTTACCATCATTATTCACCGAATCATTAATGTGGAGGGTGAAAAATAATTCACACATTAAGATTAATCTAGTCAAGCCCTCTCTCACCTCAGCAATCCAATAAAACATAATTTAAAACATAAACTTTAATTTAACGATACATATTAGATTATCGTCTTATTTGGATTCAATATAAATAGCGTCTTACCATTTTTCAAATTAGCACATAGAACTCGACATGTCTTATGCATACCGTATACAACTTAGGTGGAGTACGAAAAAGACCCTAGCTAAAATTATAACCTTGTGTCAGGACCTACAAGCCAAGGGACAGTCTTAGGTAGACTGTTTCTATGAGACGTAGGCCACCCAAAAGATAACGAATGCGTGTAAAGGTTTCCTCTAGTTAGACAGAGATTGGTCTTCTCATAGGCGAAGGAGACAAGAGCGAGACACCGAACATGTTATATCCTCATCCTGCGTCCATCAATACTTTAATCTACCTCATACTATTCTTTTTTCCTTCACTAAGATCAATCTTACTGATTTTCTCATAAACCATTTTGCTAAAAGTTTAGTTTAGAGAATACAGGAATCAGTATTATTCACTTGGCATTTCTATTCTCAACCTTTTTCAATTCTTCGGTTTTAGCCCATTTGACCTATGAGGCCTATAGTTTGCAAAAAAATGGCCCACCCCATTTTCACAATAAAGCAATTTCATTGTTTTCATTTAAAAAAAAATGTCATTTTCCAAATCCAATCAAACTTGTACCTGTAGCAATTCTTTTATTTCTATAATATTTTTGGATTAGAGGAGCTAAAATCTAGTATAATTGGAATAAAATATTTTTAAAATAACAGGCTACAATCAATGAATTAAATTTTTGTCTGACATTTTAAGCCTGTACTTTAACATCAAGGGGTGAATAAACATTTTGATAGTATAGCTACAAAATCGAAAGAATATCTGCAATGTAGACAAAAATATTAATAATAATAATTTTTAATTTATTAAAAAATGGTGAAATGTGTGTTTGTTGGTATAAATATTTTTTATAATTTTTTTTATTTATAATTTTCTATAAATATCTATTGATATCAATATTTTTGTAAAATCGAAACTTCCACATTTCCATTGACACCGACATTTACCTTGACTACATGGCTCAAAAACACGGAAACAAATGATTATATTAATCAGTATACATGTTAGTGATTCTTATAATGATTGTTATGCAATATTTAGTTTAATTATCCATTTAGATTAATCAATAATTATCATAAATTAAAGTACAATAACTACCACTTATTACTATTATCTAAACTAATCAATGATTTATAAATTTTTAAAAGATACTATATTTCATTATTTTTAAAATATGCTATATTTATAATTAAATAAAAATTGATAAATATTTGTTTAAAGAATGATACACATTAAAAAAATGTTTTGGTATGTCAAAAAAAAAAAAAAAGGTTTTGCAACTTGTCTCTTTAAGCCCTCCAAGTTCCTGCCAGAGCCTAAAATCCATAAGTTATTTGAAGAATCCAAAGCCCATGGATGGATTCTTCTTTTAGGTTACTCAAAGCAAATAACCAAGGGAAGGAGATTTGTATTGGTGGTGTTGTCCAAAATCCAAACATTTTGCCAAAAACTTGTGGATTTTCCAGCTCCTACTTTACAATGAATTAATGTTTGTGTAAATAAGATCTCCTTGGTGTAAAATAAATTTCCAAGAACTTTTAGGGGATGTTTTAGCCTTTGAGCTCGGTTTGAGGTCAAAATGAGAACAAGATTGTATTATTTGTAAATTGTGTAGATGATTGATTTGTAAAGATTGGAGGGACTAAGACCATCCACTACTAATATAAAGAGGAATGGAGAAGGCCGGGTCACATTGCCTAAGGCTTTGTGAAGCTAAAATCTTTCTTCTAGGTCTATTATGGATAATAATCGAAAAGTTGGATGATTTATATAAATCAACCCCGGATCCATGATTGGAATGGTGATTGAATGAAAATTGCATTTTGCTTCAAAAGCCTATAGCTTATCTCATTAGCAATTCTTGAGTTTTAGATTTACGTGCTAGAATCATTCAAGTAGTCTTGATTAAGCTATCTTGTGGAGTGGTTCAAATCTTTACTTTAAGAACAAGTTTTCTCTACTCTTGATATCGATCATCAAGGTACTTCGTTCTAGTCATTCCTTCAATTGATACGACTTGAATTTTGGGTTTTAGTGTTCTATTTTGTAAGGGTTCTTATAATTAGTTGCACTAGGGTTCTTTATCATTTAGCTTCATCCAAGACAAGTCAAGCAACTAGCACTTCATTTAATGAACAAAATTTCAAAGTTCTTCAAACTAGTTCAACCTCTACTTCCTTTACTCTCAGAGGATTACAAACTCTTGATTTTATGATAGAGGAGTTTAATTCTCGGATTTAAAGCACGTTCATTGTATTTTCAATTGTATACCTTTCTTTTGTCACATTTAGGTTATTTTTGAGTTAGCGAATGTCATGGTTTTGATGTACTAGGGAGGTACAACCTTTCCAATTATCTTTAGGTTACTTAGGGCTTGTTACCTTTAGGTTACTTAGGGATTGTTTTGGAGGTTATATGTCAAACTTATTCCCTTGCAAGATAAATAGGTTTGAGTTATGAGATAAATGAAATTTGAGTTATTGAGCCGCACTTCTTGTGTTTTAGAATTGCATGCTAGAATCGTTCAAGTAGTCTAATCAATCTAACTGGTGGAGTGATTTGAATCTTGAGTTTAGAAACAAATTTTCTCTACTCTTTATCTTGATCATCAAGGTAAAATCGTTCTAACTTCTTCCTGGAGTTGAAATCAACTTGATTCGGGGGTTTTAGTATAAATCCATCTTTTCTGAATAGTATAAAAGTCGTTGACTTTCATTATTTAATTAAGGAAGTCTCAATCCCTTGATGATTACTGTTTATGCAAGGATGTGCACAACAGTGTGTTCCTGATTGTAGCTCGAATTCGGCCTCCGGACCGACCTGAACACTTGGGCGGACCTGCACAAAAAGGTGAACACTCCGACGATCAAGTCAGTATAGGTCGGATTCCAAGTTTAGTTCGAAGCCAGAAATCATCGTACCTGATCGGGGAGTGAGGTCCTCTACTTATGGGTGCTGGTCCCGCTAATCTAGCGACGGTTACATTCGGTAATCTCGGGACCGTCGGTTACTCCCGGTAATCTCGGGACCGACGGTTACGCCCGATAATCACGCCGCAGACAGTTGCTCATCTCGGCCCATACCGAGCTCCCCGGTAGGTCAGACCTGGGCCAGGTCCACCTCGGCCCTCATACTTGGCATTTGTCGGCGTTGGTGGCGGCCATCTCGGCTATCCGAGCTGGGCATGACTCATGAGCCATCTTGGAGCACCAATAGGGGTCCTCCACGTGTCCAGGGTATTCGCTTCCCCAAACATTGGCCCCCTCTCTGTCTGGTCCGATCTCGACCTGGCAGAGAAGTTCATTCGACTTGCTTTGGACACGTGGCGACTTCCTATTCGTGTGAAAATACAACCGTCGCGGAAGATTTATCGTCGGAATATTCAAATATTCCGACGTTTCGGATCTCAGAGAGGATCCTAGCCGCTCGTTGATTACACGTGTACGGTGGGGAAATTCTTCTGACGGGCTATAAATGCCCCCAATCGTTCAGATCATACCTTACGTTCCTTGAATTCTTGGAGTTCGATCTGAAGGCAGCTCGAACCCTTGGTAGGTCGGTCTCTTCCCTCTCTTTCGAACGTAATTGCCATGTCGTCCTCTATTAGCAGCAACCTAGGATCCGATTTAGCTCATAGGTTAGAGTCCGAGCTCGAGGAGATAGAAAACTTTAGAATCTCCGATGACGGGGAGGATAGTGACGCCTCCACTTCAGGTCAGGATTTGGAATACCCTTCTAGGATACCTGAGCACTACCTCGGATCCCTTCGTAGGGGGTTCGCTATCCCTGAGAACATCCTCCTCAGGCTTCCGGAGGAGGGGGAGAGAGCTGACAATCCTCCAGAGGGATGGGTCACTCTCTACTTCAAAATGTTTGAGTACGGCCTCAGACTTCCCCTTCACCCTTTTGTCCAAGAATTTCTCTTCCGGACTGGGTTGGCTCCGGCTCAAGTGGCCCCCAATGGGTGGGGTGTCATTTTCGCTTTAGCCATCCTCTTTTGGCTACGAGCTCGGGATAGTGAGGAGGTCGAGCTGTTGGACGTAGACCAGCTCCTCGCGTGCTTCAAGGCGAAAAGGATAGCTAAGAAGCCTGGTCGGTTCTATATGTGCGCAAGGAAAGGCGCAGGCGGTATAGTTAAGGCGCCGACCTCCATCAAGGGATGGGTGAGGAAGTGGTTCTACGCTTCCGGGGAATGGCTCGCAAAGGACGAGTCAGGTCGTTCCTTCTTTGACGTCCCCACTAGGTTTGGGAACCTAGGTACGGAGTAGTTCTTACTTTTCGTAATTTTCTTCTGTCATTTAGGTCTAACTCGGATTTTGTCTTCGTGCAGTTTCAATCCGTCCAGTCCCCGAGCTTACGCAAGCCTCCTTCGATACGCTGAAATACTACAAGGAGCGCTTTTCGAGGGGTAGGAAGGTCGGAACCCTGGTGACTGACGAACTGCTGCTTGAGTCCGGGCTGCTAGATTACAACCCTGCAGTTCGTCCCATTGAATCCTCAAGGCCGAACTCTGAACTTGGTATGCCGAGCTTGCCTCCCCCCTTTTTCCTCTGACCTTGTGTTGACCCCTGTTTTTATTTCGCAGCTATGGTTTGCGGATTTGCAAGTGGCGTGAAGCGCAAGTCTAGGGGCCGAGCCCATGCTCTTGAGGCCGCCCAGAGTTCGAAACCTGCCACCCCTGCCGTGGCAGGGCCTGCCTCGGAAGATCCAGCCCCGGTGATCGAGCTGGAGTCTTCTGGGGGTCCCTCGAGGGAGAAGCGCCCAGGGATCAGACCGAGGCGGTGGACGCCCAGACCGAGGCGGTGGACGCCCCGCCTTTGGGCGAGGAGGCGAGGGAGGAAGCCCCTCTGAAGCGAAGAAGGAAGAAAAAGAAGGCGATCTCCCCCTCGGAGGTCGGAGCTTGCAGGGTCTTGCCTGCAAGTTTCGCAGATCGGGTGGACGATCCTGCGGCCAGGATGGGCGGGACGTCTGACGTGACGGCACGGTTCAGAATTGAGCCGTCAAGTTCCGGGGTGAGGGACTAGGTGTCCCGCATCTCAACTGCAAGTTTGGACCGCTGCCTAAGGAGGGCGTCCAAATTTGTGAGCGACCCTGGGTCTGTTCTGCAAAGGACCATCGACTACGCCGCCGAGGTAAGACTAGTGCCCCATTTTTGCTTGATTTCGCCCAACAGGTAGTTCGATCTAACTTTTTCCTTGTACCATTTCGCAGCGCGTTCGTTGCTTCCTTTCAATCGGCTCTGGCTGTCAAGGCCGAGCTGGATGGGAGGGAAGTTCTGGCAGCGAGGGAGAAAGAGGAGTTCTCCGCTGCCTTGGAGGCTGCTTCTTCCACCATGAAGGATGAGCTGCTGAAGGCTCACTTTGAGGTGGAGACTTTGAAGGCCGAGGTGAAGTCTCAGGCCGAGCTGCTGAAGAAGGAGGAGGACAGGCGCAAGGCCCAACTCCGAGCTGCCCACGCTATCACCAGGGGCTTGGAGAGGGAGAAGTTCCAGCTCCTGAAGGAGAAGGACGACATGCTCCAGGCGCTTGAAGCGAAGGATAAGGAGCTGGAGCATGCGACTGCCGAGCTGGAGACGGCGAAGGAGCGCCTCAGCAATGGAGTCCTACTGGAGGAATCGTTTAGGCAACATCCTGACTTCGATGGATTTGCCAAAGACTTTTCTGACGCGGGCTTCAAGTTCCTCATGAAGGGCATTGCTTCCGACATGCCCGACCTTCAGATCGATCTCAGCGGTCTGAAAAGGAGGCATGCCGAGAAGTGGGCGTCTGGGCCTGGCGGCACCCCTGGCCCCCAAGCGTTGGTGGATCAGTATGTCAGGGATCTGGACTCTGACTACTCCGATCCCGAAGAGGACCAGGTCGGCTCCACTCAGGAGGGCGCTCCCCCAGCAGGCTCTTAGGCGACCACCCTTCACGAGGCTTTTCGCTGTTCTCCCTCCCTTTTCTTTTTGTTTGTAAGTGTCAGGGCAGAGCTGCAAGGTCTATAAGCCTTGGCTCTGCTCTTCATTCAATAAAGAGACTCTCATTTGCTTCTACTTTGTTGTTAGCAACCTCTTTTCTTTGCCTTTCCTTTGAACTGCAGCTAATGTCACCTCGCACCTCTTACTTTTGAGGTCGCGCCTTTAATTATCATAATTTGAAAGTTTGAGTTTGAATCTCTTAATGTTCAGTACATTGCACCAACTCTGAATTTTTAACATTTCACCCTTAACTTAAAAAGGTAAAGAGGCTAAAATCCTAAGTCCGTAGCTATTCTTCATATCGTTCCTCGTACCCCAAGTTCGGAGGCTTGATCATTTTGAACTTTCCACATCGCCCCCTTTACCTTGAAGGTTTGAATTTTAAGTTCGTCAGTGGTTTTGGCATCGCACCTCGTACCCTTAGACTTCGAAGGATTGAATTTGAACCAACTGCTGGAATGCGATCGCGTGGGAGTCCGTGGCCCCCATTTAATTTCTTGTCGAACTCGGAAGCATGAAATTAAATCATCACATTTATTCCGATCATAATTCTTTTGGAACAGTCTTTACAGATGCATTGAAAATTCTTTTGTCATTTCAAGGATAATAACGCTTCAGGTGCTCCGCGTTCCACGGGTGCGCGAGGACGTCTCCTTTCAGATCGGCCAATATGTACGTCCCAGGTCGGACTATGCCCTTGATCTCAAACGGGCCCTCCCAGGCCGGGTCAAGGGCACCCACATGCGTTTGGACCCTCCTTAAGACCAGATGTCCGACCTCAAAGGCCCGAGCTCGAACGCGGGCATTGTAATGTCTGGCCATTCTGCCCTGATATTCCGCCTGGCGTAGCTGGGCCATTGCTCTTCTTTCTTCCAACAAGTCGAGGTTGAGGAGCAGCCCATCCTCATTCGTCGTAGGCTCATAATGCTCTACTCTGTCAGATGGCATGCCGATCTCAACCGGGACTACAGCTTCGGAGCCGAAGGCCAGGGAGAACGGGGTCTCACCCGTCGACTCTCGTTGGGTGGTCCGGTACGACCATAGAACCTCTGGCAGCTCCTCGGCCCACCTGCCTTTCTTGGAGTCCAGTCTAAGTTTGATGCCTCGCTTGATGATCTTGTTGACCGCCTCCACCTGCCCATTTGCTTGCGGATGTGCGGGGGACGAGCTGAGATGACTTATGCCAAGTTTGCTCCAAAAGTCTTTGAACTTGACGTTGTCAAACTGCTTCCCATTGTCTGTCACTATGGCCTGCGGTATACCAAAGCGACATATGATATTCGTCCATACGAAGGACGTGACCCTGGATTCCGTTATGTGGGAGAGCGCCTCGGCCTCGGCCCACTTGGTGAAGTAATCCACAGCAACCACAACGAACTTGGTCTGGCCCTTGCCCAAAGGGAAAGGACCAATGATATCTACCGCCCACTGCGCGAATGGCCATGGGGCCGAGATGGGGGTGAGCAGCTCGGGAGGTTGGTGGATTATGGTTCCGTAGCGTTGGCAATTGTCGCAAGTTCTAACGAACTTCTTGGCGTCCTGGCTGAGGGTCGGCCAATAGTATCCTTGCCGGATCACTTTGGCTGACAGCGACCGGGCGCCTAAGTGATTGTCGCACACTTCTTCGTGGATCTCTCTGAGGACGTACAGGCCCTCTTCAGGAGTTAGGCATTTCAATAGAGGCAGGGAAAAGCCACGTCGGTACAATGCCCCATCTCGGACCACGAACCGAGCTGCCCGCCTTGCCAACTTTCTGCGCTCCTTGGGGTCCTGTGGTGAGTTGCCCCTAATGAAGTCCGTGATCGGGTCCATCCATGACGATTCTGGAGCGCCGATCTCCATCAGATCTGGCTCTAAGATCGAGGGATTATCTAGGATCTCGACGGGGACCGACCTGGCGAGGTCGGTCTCGTACGCCGATGCTAACTTGGCCAAGGCGTCAGCATTAGAATTTTCTGCTCGCGGAATCCGGCTTACCTCGTAAGTTCGAAACTGGGCGAGGTATGATCTGACCTTGCCCAAATACTTCTCCATTCGGGTGTCTTTGGCTTGGTATTCGTCCTTGATCTGGCTCACAACCAGCTGGGAGTCACTGAAGACCTTAACCCAAGAGGCCCCCAATGCTCGAGCGATTCGCAGGCCGGCGATAAATGCTTCATACTTAGCCTCGTTGTTAGAAGTCCGGAAGCTGAACCGCAAGGCATACTCAAATCGTTCACCCCCTGGTCCGAGCAAGAGGACCCCGGCTCCGCACCCCTTCTCATTAGAGGATCCGTCGACATAGACTGTCCAAGGTAGGTCGGACTCACTCAGCTCGGAAGGTGGTGTGAGCTCGGCTATGAAATCTGCCGCTGCTTGCCCTTTCAACGCAGTTCTGGGTTCGAACTGGATGTCGTACTCACTTAGCTCTATTGCCCACTTCATTAGGCGTCCGGAAGCTTCTGGCTTGTGGAAGATACTTTTAAGGGGCAAGTTAGTGAGCACCACTACCGTATGGGCTTGGAAGTATGGTCTAAGTCGTCGGGCCGAGGTGACCAAAGCGAGAGCTAACTTCTCCATTTGAGGGTATCTAGTCTCAGCTTCGGTCATAGCCTTGCTTGTGTAGTAGACCGGGTTTTGCCGCGCTTTCTCTTGCCTGATTAGGGCCGAGCTGACGGCACTGTCAGACACTGCTAGGTACAATTGGAGCTTGTCCCCCGGCATGGGCTTGGCAAGCAAGGGTGCCGAACAGAGGTAGCTCTTCAATTGCTGAAACGCTTGCTCGCACTCCGCTGTCCATTCAAACGACCCTTTCTTTCGTAAGACCTTGAAGAAAGGGAGGCACTTATCTGTCGACCTCGAAACAAACCGGTTCAGGGCCGCAATCCTGCCATTGAGGCACTGATGCTGCTTCAGCGTTTTAGGTGCCTCCATCTCGATCATGGCTTTAATCTTTTCGGGGTTGGCCTCGATTCCCCGGTTGTTTACCATGAAGCCAAGGAATTTTCCCGATGAGACTCCAAAGGCACACTTAGCAGGGTTGAGCTTCATTTGATATGCCCTCAGAACCTCGAAGGCTTCGGCCAGGTCGGAGAGATGCGACTTAGACTGCTTGCTCTTGACAAGCATGTCGTCCACATACACTTCCATATTCCGGCCGATCTGCCTTGCGAACATTTTGTTCACCATTCTCTGGTAGGTCGCTCCTGCGTTCTTTAACCCGAAGGGCATGACCTTGTAGCAGTACAGACGTTGGTCTGTTATGAAAGCGGTATGACCTTCATCTGGGACATGCATCTTGATTTGGTTGTACCCAGAGTAGGCGTCCATGAAGGTGAGCAGTTCGTGCCCGGCTGTGGCGTCCACGAGCTGATCAATCATCGGCAGTGGGAAGCAATCTTTCGGACATGCCTTATTTAAGTTCGTAAAATCTACGCACATTCTCCACTTGCCGTTAGATTTTTTAACTAATACAACATTGGAGAGCCACTCGGGATACGAAATTTCTCTTATGTATTCAGCTTTCAAAAGTTTGTTAACTTCCTCAACAATTACATCACCCCTCTCCTTGTTTATAGGTCTTCTCTTTTGTTTCACAGGTCGGAATGATGGATCTATGCTGAGGCGATGCGTCATAATTCGCGGGTCGATGCCAGGCATGTCCTCATGGGACCACGCAAAGACGTCCGAGTTGGATCTGAGGAAGTGGATTAGCTCCTCTCTGTCGGTGGCCCCCAGCTTGGTTCCTATGCTTACCTGCTTCTCGGGACTAAGCAGAGGAACAAGCTCGAGCTCCTCAGTGGGTGCGGCAGACTCCCTCCTCGGCAGGTTGGCCTCGAACTCGAGCGTCCCATCCCTGAGAGTTTCGAGGGCGCAGACCGATGAGCCTTTGAGTGCGGCGGCATAGCACTCCCTCGAAGCGGTCTGTTCTCCTCGGACCGTGCCCACGCCATTGGGGGTGGGATACTTCAAAACTTGATGAAGTGTTGAGGGAATGGCCCGAAGTGAGTGGATGATGGGTCTCCCAAAGATGGCGTTATAGGCCGATCTACCGTCAACTACCACGAACTCGGCCATTTGAGTGACCCGAGTTTGGTCCTGCCCCAGCGTGACCGGCAAGTCGATGCAACCCTCTGGGATGACCGATTCTCCAGAGAACCCAACCAGCGGCGTCGGGCTTCTCTTCAATTGCGATCTCGTCCAGCCCAAGGCGAGGTAGGTCGGTAAGGACAGGATGTTAGCGGATGCGCCCCCGTCTACCAGCACTCTCCTGACCACCACATGATCAATCAAGGGAGCAATCACAAGGGTATCATTGTGGGGCAGGTGGACCTCCTCCAAGTCTGCACCGTCGAAGGTGATTGGGCAGGTCGGCCCCTGCTCCCTGATGATGCACACCTCGCGCCTGGCTGCACGGGCTAACTTATTTCTTTTATGTTCGGATTGACCCCCGCTTGGCCCTCCAAAAATGGTATTGATGATCGCAGGTCGGTCGGTGCGCTGGGGTGGCGTCCTTGAACGCTTTCGCTCTTCCTTTTTCTCTGCTGAGCTGGTCCTGGGCTTTCCCACAAACTTCTTGAAGTAGCCGTCTTGAATTAAATCCTCAATTTGGCGCTTCAATTCCCAGCAGTCCGACGTGTTGTGGCCGTGCTCCCGATGGAAGCGGCAATACTTGTCCTTGCTGCGCCTCTCCGGGGCTCCCCGAAGTTTCTCCGGACGCTTGAGTAGTTTTTCCATTCCAGAATCCTCGATGTTCGTTAGGATCTCGGAAATTGGAATCGTGGTTGGGGTGAAGCGCTCGTAAGGTCGGCTCCTGGTAGGTCTGTTCTCCGCCCTTCGATACTCAGGTCGGCCGCTGGAGAAGGATCCGTTGTCCTTGGACTTGGGATCTGCCCTTTCATCTTTTCCACTTCTGCCCCGGCCGATCTTTCGTTCAGGTCGGCCGGTTTTGGTTCGAAGGAGCTCCTGTCCATCGATGACTTTCTTCGCCTTCTGGAGCACCTCGGCGAAGGTGGCTGGGGCCTCCTCTCCAAGTTTCACCGTGAGGGCTTCGTCGGCTAGACCGGTGAGGAAATAGCACATGGCCGAGTCATCGGAGCAGTGTGCAACCTTCAACTGCTCCTCCTGGAATCTGGTGACATACTCCCGCAGCGTCTCACCCTCCTTCTGCCTGATGGTGGCGAGATGGGTCGCTGTCTTTTTGTCATAGTTCCGAGAAGAGAACTGGGCGAGCAACTCCCTTCTCAGCTGAGAGTAGGTCGAGATCGACCTGGCTGGCAGTCTCCGGTACCACAATCGCGCGCTGCCAGTAAGCGCGATCTGAAAGGCGCGACATTTGATTGCGTCTGATGCCGCTTGGAAGTCCATGAGGCCTTCAAAGACTTCAACATAGTCCTTGGGGTCCTTCGTCCCGTCATAAGGCTTCACGGTAGGAGCTTTGAACTTCGGAGGGATTGGTGCTTCCAAAACGTCCGAGGTGAAAGGCGATTCTCCCAAGTCGCCATCGTTCAGAGAATCGTCTTTCTGCTCACATTTGGCCTTTAAGGCCTCCACCTGAACATCGAGCTCCCCCCTCAGCTGGTCGAACTCCTCCCTTGTGATTATCCATGCGGGATTGTGAGAGGATTCAGCCTGCTGGTTGGAGCTCCTGTGGGAGCGGGATGGTGACTGCCCTTTTCGGAGAGACGAGCCTCTCTTTCTGTTGAGATGCTCACGGAGGTCTCCCCTCTGGCGAGTGTACCCCTCACTCTCGTTGTCTTCGGGACGTTGTTCGTCGGCTGGGCCGAAGTGGGAACCCCCTTGCTCGCGTACGTCCATGCGCGTCACTCGATTTTCAGATCGGGACCCTGCGCCTGCAGCCAGCACCATTTCGTTATACATTGCCTCCATGGAGCGCATTTGTGCTCGCATTGCCTCCATCTCTCTCTGGAGCGCATCAAAGTTCTCGCTTGTTGGAGCCGGGGCTGGACCCCGGGCGCCCTTCTTAGAGGTCCCACCTCGGCCACGGGTGGCCTTGGACGTCCTCGGGTGCGCAGGCGGTAGGGCAGGCGCGGTGATCCGTGCCGACCTACGGAGGGGTTCCGTTTCTAGGCCGTCGTGACCTTGCCCCTCTACCGCCGCTGCTCCGACCTCCCTCTGGTGGGCATCGTTGGCAGCTAGAGTCCTTCGATCTGTCGTATTGGTCGAATTCGCTGGTTGAACCATCTTCGCTCGCGTGTTGGTTTAAGGGAATTGTGATGACTTAGATTGTCAGTCGTTCCCCACAGACGGCGCCAAATGTTTATGCAAGGATGTGCACAACAGTGTGTTCCTGATTGTAGCTCGAACTCGGCCTCCGGACCGACCTGAACACTTGGGCGGACCTGCACAAAAAGGTGAACACTCCGACGATCAAGTCAGTATAGGTCGGATTCCAAGTTTAGTTCGAAGCCAGAAATCATCGTACCTGATCGGGGAGTGAGGTCCTCTACTTATGGGTGGTGGTCCCGCTAATCTAGCGACTGTTACATTCGGTAATCTCGGGACCGTCGGTTACTCCCGGTAATCTCGGGACCGACGGTTACGCCCGATAATCACGCCGCAGACAGTTGCTCATCTCGGCCCATACCGAGCTCCCCGGTAGGTCAGACCTGGGCCAGGTCCACCTCAGCCCTCATACTTGGCATTTGTCGGCGTTGGTGGCGACCATCTCGGCTATCCGAGCTGGGCATGACTCATGAGCCATCTTGGAGCACCAATAGGGGTCCTCCACGTGTCCAGGGTATTCCCTTCCCCAAACAATTACCATCCATTTTTTCGTCCTTCTAAAACAATGAGAGATGCATCCCGAATTTGACACCCCTCCACAAAAAGTTAATTGCTCATTTCAATCTATCAGAAAGAACTATATATCTCGCAATGGTCTTCTACATACAAGAAGTGAGGCTAATACGTTTATTGTCTCCCTCCATCCTAGCATCTAACTTCTTCGAGATGAAACAAATATAATGGAGCATGGATAATCAATACGTTTATTGATTATAGCATTCTTAAAAAAAAAAATCATGGGAACACTCCTATAATATCATATTGGAGGAGTATGTTCCATGATTTTCTTTATAGAATTTCGTTATGATAATGAAACCATATGAACTTGGAGACTTATTTATGCAAATCTCTCACCACTGCAAAAATTCCAGCTTCTTTCCAAAAGGGAGCTTTTAGGTTTGCATATGTTGAATAGTACCAATTTAAGGGAGCATGGATAAATCTATTGCCCTCTTGTTTTCGTAAAGAGACTTTTGTACCACTCAAGTGTGAAAGAAAGTAGAATTTGAAGAGGTAAAGAGACTTTTGTACCACTCAAGTGTGAAAGAAAGTAGAATTTGAAGAGATTGAGAAAGAATTGAGTAATTATTACGAATTTAATGTATGAAATTTGACTATTAAGAATTTGAATAGTTTTTTTTTTAGTATTTATATTATGCAACTGGCGTATTTATTTGCATATACATTGTGATTGTCTCTAAATATTATGTCTTTGAACTGGTGTATTTAATTACATATACGATTTAATTGCCGAAGTGAGTATAGCTCAGCGGTAATTGGCATATACTTCCAACCAAGAGGTTATGAGTTCGAGGTTTGGTTCTATTAGAATAATTATTTGTTCTATCAAAATAATTATTTTCAACTTAGACTATATTTCATTATTATTTTTTTGTGTTCGTCAAGTCTGAATATCTCATATGCTGTTAGTTGTTTGTCACAGTTTACGCAATCCCCTCGACATTCTCATCTTGTTGCTACTAAACGGGTTCTTCGGTATATATCTGGCACTATATCTGCTGGCTTATTCTTTTGTAGAGGGCACTCTTCTTTGTCTTTATTTTCCTATTCTGACTCAACTTGGACAGAAGATCCTTCTAATAGGCGTTCTACTATCGGTTATGTTGTTTTTCTTGGTCCTAATACGATATCTTGGGGTGCTAAGAAGCAGTCTACCGTCTCTCGTAGTTCTACTGAGGCCGAATATCGTGCTCTTACATCTACTACAACTAACTTTTTCGGCTTCGTCAACTTCTTCGAGATCTTGGCATTTTTGGTTATGCCCCTCCTGTTTTATATTGTGACAACCAATCTGTCATTCAGCTTGCTAGAAACCCTGTTTTTCATGGGAGAACGAAGCATATTGAAATTGATTTTCATTATGTTCGTGAACGGGTTATTCGAGAAGATATTGATCTTCGCTTTGTTCCTTCTAGTTCTCAGCTTGCTGACATGTTTACAAAGCCTCTTACTGCTTCTTGTCTTTCTCTTTTGAAGGCCAAACTCATGCCTTTGTCGGCTATCGTTTGAGGTAGGGGTGCACAAATATAGTCCTCAAACCGATCCGGCCGACCGAAACTGACCGAACCGACATGGTTCGGTCGGTTTTACTCATGTTTAGCTTTCGGTCGGTCGATTACTGTAAATCTATCCAAACCGACTAACCGACGGATATATGAAAAAAAAACTTTTACAGCATGTTCCTTCTTTTTTTGAATTTTTGTTATTAATTACTCATCATGTCTCTCTCTTCACTTCCTACCCTTTCATTTCTTTCTATAGTTACACCTTGGTTTACCTGTCTTTCTCTCTTTTTTTCATTTTTTTCTTTAATGCCTCATTGATTCACGTGATTTTCTCCCTCCCTTCAACTTTTAGATTAGGGTTTCATTTCCCTTCATCTTCCCACTCTCATCTCCCCTACCCTCCCACTCCTTCTCTCCTCTGTCTTTCCACCGCCAGTCATATTGCCGTCGAGCCCAATCTTACCGCCAGCCACTCGCCGTCGAGCACCATCAATCACAACACCCACCCTCCATCATCAATTTTCGCTGCACCCAACCCCCACCGCTTGATTTTCGTCGCGATCCAGTCATCCACTACTCAACGCCGACCAGCCACTCCCCATGTCATCGCAACCCAGTGCCCCACCTCCACAGCTCTCGTCATTTATTGGAAAAAAAAAAAAGAAAAAATATCTGTTTGTCGAAAACCGACCGACCGAACCGATAGAAACTCGGTCGGTGATGGCATCGTCTATTCGGTCAGTCGGTTTCGATTTTTGAAAACCGACACTATGTCGGCCGGTGGGAATTTTGGCCTGAAAATCGACCCGACCGACCGATGTGCACCCCTAGTTTTGGGGGGATGTTATCATTATTCGTTATATTCTGGTTCTCTTGTAATTAGTTACAATTTATTGGGATTTTGTTAGCTTCTATTTATATTCTGTTACTTTAGTCTCATGTGTATATAATCTATTATTAGATGTTTATTTTAATCAAGGCAAATAACTTTTCACAAAATTAGGGGAAAGCATCATGGTATCAGAGCGGTGCAATTAAATCGTGATCTCTTTTCCATGCGTCACTGTGCATGCTCTTCATCTGTTCTTCGCCATGGCTTCATCGGAAAAAGATTTGCTTTCCCCGATCTTTTTGCTCTCAAACATTTGCAATTTAATTTCTCTTCGCCTTGATTCAACAAACTTTGTTCTCTAGAAATTTCAACTAACAGCAATTTTGAAGGCTCACAAATTATTCGGATTCATCAATGGCACCACGATCTGTCTTGATAAGAACCCTCTGGTTGTATGTTGTTGGTTGCTACACCTTGAAGCAAGTATGTGGGAGACACTTGAAAAACACTATTCATCAAGTTCTCGCACAAACGTGGTGAATCTGAAATCTGATCTTCAAACTATTTCGAATAAATCTGGTGAGTCTATTGATGACTATATCAAAAGAATCAAGACTTAAAGATAAACTTCCAAATGTCTCTGTTGTGGTTGATAAATCCTAATATATACACTCAATGGTTTGCCTTCGCAACGTCATTACTATGCGGAGCGGCCGACATCATCTGAAGGGTCTCTATCGAGATTAGGTTTTGGAGTAAACAAATTATCACCTCGAGAATATTGGAAAGATCCAATTTCTCGCCATCAAGACTTGAACTTGTGATGTGAAAATCATATATAAATTTCTTACCAATGTGCCAACATCCTAAGATATCACTTAATATTTTATATAAATGTTTTAAGATTTGAAATCTTATAAAAACGAAAGTTTTTTTTTATATTAAAAAAACATTTTATCTAAAATAGTTGTTTGGTAAAATAATGATATAAAAAAACATTAATTTAAGCAAGCAAAGACTCGAATCAAACACATGTGAATTACTCCTAAGTAACCTACCACTATGCCAACACCATATGATACAACTTAGTATTAATTCTTATTATACAAATCTTTATTTAAAAAAATGTTTAAAAAAAAATAATAATAATACTAAAATGAAAAATAATAATAATAATAATAATAATAAAATAAATTTATTTTATTTTAGATTTGAAATTCCTCTAACAAACTTCCTTAAAACAAAAAAAACATTTAAAACAAACTTGTTTTTAAAATTTAAATAATCAAATCATATTTAAAACAAATTTATTTCAAAAATAATCAAATCATATTTCTTATTTCAAAAATAATCCAATCATATTTCTTACTTGTTTTTAAAATTTAAATAATCAAATCATATTTAAAACAAATTTATTTTAAAAATAATCCAATCATATTTCTTATTTTAAAAATTATCAAATCATATTTAGACAAATTTATTTTAATATATATATATATCAAATTTAAAACAAGCTTATTTAAAACAAATATAAAAAAAATCAAATCATTTCTAAAACAACCTTTTTCTATACCCTGCACTGAGGAAATTCTGGGTGTGCCCACGGGTCTGAAACCGTGAAGGAGCACTCGAGGTCGGATTCAGGTGGTCGGTGATCCGTGCGTCGATTGTTGAACTTTGCGCCAGACTACTGTGGTGCAGGTTGTTTGAACTTGTGATCATCGGGGACTTGTGTAGTCTGTGTATCGTCGGGGTTGTCGGCCTGGGTGAAGAGGAAGAGAAGGTGATGGTAGAGAGAAAGAAGGAAGTGAATTCTTCTCTGTATTTCCTCTTCTCTGGGTGAAGAGGAAGAGAAGGACTTGTGTAGTCTGTCTTTCCTCCTCACTGCCTTAAATACACCTAAAACTAAGGATAAAAAAGAAAAAGGGGAAGAGAAGAGAGAAAAAGAGGGAGGAGAAGAAGGGGAGGGGATACGTATGAAAGAAAAAATCAAAGGGGAGAACTGTTTTTTTTTTATCTTAAAATCAATTTAAAAAAAACCAATTATTTTCAAATAAAATCTAATTTTAAAACTTAATTTGATTCAATTAACACTTTACATTAAATTTTATAATAAAGTAAATTATGTTATTTTAAACTAAATCAATAAACATAAAAAAAATAAAAAAAAAAATATAATAAATAAATTAGTAATAAATTTAAAAAAAAAAACAAAAGCGAGCGGGACCAAATACGGTGTCTACACAATGTATTCCGCACATCTATGCGGACTCGTTCACAGCTTGTTGATTTTGAAGAACTTCACGTTCTTCTCAAATCTGAAGAATCTGCTATTGAGAAGCAATCTAAAAGAGATGATTCTCTTACACAACCTACTGCTATGGTCGCTGCTTAGTCTCATATCTCTTCGCAACAGCGACAAAATTTCAATCTGAATTTTAATGAAGGCAAATCTTCCAGTTTTGGTAGAGGACGAAATCAAGGTCGAGGTCGTATGAATTTTGCTTCTCCCAGTCAAAATCAAGGTCGTGGTGCATCAAATTCATTTGGACAATTTCCTCTTCATTCACAAACTGTTGTTGATCCTCACGCCTGTCAAATTTGTTTTCGCCTTGGTCACTCTGCCCTAGACTGTTTTAATTGAATGAACTACAATTATTAGGGACGTCACCCTCCTTCCCAATTGGCTGCGATGGTTGCTACTCAGAATGTTGCATTTTACCCTAATTCATCACCAAATTTTGGTCTGCCTGGTTCTATCGGTTCTTCTTCCACTACTTGGCTAGCTAACTACGGGTGCAATGCACACGTTACATCTGATTTTGGACAATTCTCTGTCACTCATTCTGGATCAGATCTTCTTCATACAGATTCTTCCTCTTTTTCTCTTAATAATCTTTTTCGAGTCCTTAATATTGCTACAAATTTGCTATTAGTTCATCAACTCTGTGTTGATAACAACTGCCTAACTGTTTTTTATTCTAGTCAATTCTTTGTTCAGGACAAAACTTCGGGCCAAATTTTGTTCCACTGACCTAGTGTCAATGGCCTCCAGTCGATATCTTCAACAGCTCAAAATTCTTCACCCACAGTCCCTTCTTGTTTTGTTGCTCATGTTGTTCGAATACTACTTCTACTCTTTGGCATAATCGGTTAGGTCACCCTAATCTTGTTACTTTAAATACTATTTTACGTTCTCTTCATTTACCTACTTGTACTGCACCTTTTTGTGTTTGTGCACACTGTCTTAGTGGTAAAATTTCAAAGCTTCCTTTTTCCCGCTCTTCCTCTGTTTCTACTTGTCCCCTTGAACTAATATATGCATAGTGATATATGGGGTCCTGCCCCTGAAATTTCTATTAATGGCTTCAAATACTATGTCTGTTTTGTTGATGATTTCATGAAATTTACATGGCTTTATCCTATTGCTCATAAATCTGATATTACTACTGTTTTTCAAAGATTTAAACCTTTGGTTCAAAATCAATTCTCTACTAGAATTAAAATCCTTCGTACTAGTGGTGGGGGTGAGTTTGTCAACACTACTCTTACTTCCTATCTTCATTCTTGTGGCATTGTTCATCAGAAATCATGTCCTCATTCCCTGGAACAAAATGGTACAACCGAACGTAAACACCGTCATATAGTTCAAGTTGCATTATCACTTATGTTTGTGCCTCTGTTCTTATTCGATTTTGGTCTTATGCATTTGCAGCAGCCATATATCTTATAAATAGTTTACCATCTCCATCTTTAAGTCATCTTTCACCTTTTGAATGTCTTTTTCAGCAGTCTCCAGATTACTCTTCTCTTAAAATATTCGGCTGTGCTTGTTATCCTTTACTCAAGTCTTACAATTCTCATAAACTCCAACCAAGAACTTCTCAGTGTATCTTTCTTGGTTATCCTTTAGGGTATAAGGGGTATTGTACTACAACTTGAGCAACGATAAAATCTACACTTCTCGACATATCATATTTGATGAAACCGTATTTCCTTTCTCTATTCCCTCAATTTCTACTTCTCCTTCTCCTTCACCTTCCCCTTATAATTCATCTTTACCTTTTCTTCTTTCTGTATTTTCCTCTACCTTCTCTTCATCTTCTGGTGGCCCTTCTCTTTACCTTCCTCCTCATCTTCCTCTTCTCCAATATTGTCCACTACACCCATTGCCTTATCGCCCACATTGTCTGATGGTGTTGAATCTTCTGATTCTATTTTGGGCTCTCCTCCCTCTTGCCCTGCTGCCCCGGTTGCACATCTGATTGCCTCTACGTCAGTACCTTTGGTCCGCAATAATCACCCTATGCAAACCTGTGGCAAATTCGGTATTTCTAAACGAAAGGCCTTTCGTGCAATTACTTCTTCACCACCATCTTCTTCAACTGAAGAGCCTTCCTCTTTCACAGCTGCTTCTAAATTTCCTATATGGCAGCAAGCTATGATTGTGCAGTTTAATGCTCTTATTCGTCAAGGCACTTGGGACCTCACTCCTCTCCCTTTTGGGAAAAGTGGGTCTATTGTATTAAACGACACCCCGACGGTTCTATTGATCTTCGCTTTGTTCCTTCTAGTTCTCAACTTGCTGACATGTTTACAAAGCCTCTTACTGTTGCTCGTCTTTCTCTTTGAAGGCCAAACTTATGCCTCTACTGGCTATTGTTTGAGGGGGGATGTTATCAGTATTAGTTATACTCTGGTTCTTTTGTAATTAGTTACAATTTATTGGGATTTTGTTAGCTTTGTTTACATTATGTTACTTTAGTCTGATGTGTATATAATCTGTTATTAGATCTCTATTTTAATCAAGGCAAACAACTTTTCACAAAATTAGTGAAAAGCATCAAGTACCATTTCTTCAAACTCAACCAGCTCACTCATACCTGCGTTCAAGAGTCGTAAGTTGAAACGACAGCATCAGAATTTACACCTTCAGCTCCTCCACCTACAAAGGAAGTGCTAGAGCATCACGAACACCACCTGCAGCACTCAACACACTTAAGCAAGAGCAGGCTGCCTCGAATAAACGGTCGGGACCATAGATTCTTGAAATCCACAAAGCCATCAGACATAAAAATAAGTAAGGAAAGAGAGAAAACACTACTACAACAGAATTGGCATCACCATATATATACAATGTCGATTCAGCAACCGACATTGATTCACGTGTCATCGTAGCCTATGATGTCAATTACTGAATGATGTCGATTCTGAGTTAACATCAAATTAACCAATATTGTGTAGGTCTACGATATTGGTTTTTACAATCGTGGTTTTCTAGTAACATTATTTGTTCGAACAATCTCAGTTGTTAACTGTCATTAAAATAACCGTCATTGTTTACTTAGTAATTGACATTTTTTACATTGAATATTAATGCAGATGTATGATAACCATTAGATATCATTTATAAATTGACATTGTTTTTTAAAAAAAAATCAGCAATAATAATACTAATAAAATCTTGTATATACCATATCAAAATATCTATAAAACTAGTATCAAACTTTTTCCAGCAAAAAAATAAAAATTAATAAATAATGCAATAATCAGTAATTTCAGCCATCCACTGCACAATTGAGTCATCCATATTTTTCTAAGCTCCGACACACCATCTAACCATCACAACAGTAATTCAAAATCTAATACCAACAAGTTTCACACATACAACACTTAATACACCTCCAATCCATTTTCCTAACAGAATTCAACAATATTCATAACATTTACACACAACTTTCATAAACTAATATATCTTTTCATTAAATAACAATAATTTACTTCATTGAGAAGTTAAAAAAAAAAACAACACATATTGAAATGTATAAATGGTTCAAAATTTTACATATTAAAAGCTAAATAATTAAAACTATATTTACTACCTCTTTTGAATTAAGTGTAGTGTGCAACAAATTCAGCTCATTCATTCTGTATCTCATCAAGTTCAATTAGAGTATACGATTTTAATTGAACTACATGTAAAAGGTGATAAATAATATAAGTATTTCAAACAAATGAGAAGTTGAATAGAGTTGCGTTGAGTGTGCCTAAAAAACATTCAAGATTAGGTATTAAAGTGTGATGTGTCTAGATTATGCATTTGCATTAGGACCCTTTTTAGGACGTGTCAACACACAAACAAACAAAGCCACAAAAGTAACAACAAACAAGGGATATAAAATGATTCTTGAGTGAGATTGAGACATAGTCAAAAAGTACAAGATTTGAACAAATTTTTTACCACTTCTTTTTTATCCTCTGGATTGAAAGAAGTACACATATTTTTCATTAGGGGACGTGTCAATGCACAAACAAAAGGTGAAAATGGGCCGACCACCTCTTGGGGGCCCACAAGTTTTGGGAGAGAATGATTCATAAAGGGAATGTCATTCTTTTTTATTTTTATTTGGGGATGATGAAGCTCGAGATTTTCATCAATAATGTCGAGTGTCATGGCCATCCTTAGCGTGGGGATTTATGTTCGAAGATAACAATTTTGTTTTTAATTTTTATCCTCGTTTACATTTTGATATAATAAGATAAAGAAATACATAGAGGGGAGTAGGATCGATCCTCAACTTTGATTGTTTTTGTATTGTATATTAAAAATAGATTAAGTTTTCTAAATTTTTCTGTTGTCTCAGTAAAAAATGTGGCTTAACCATCCACTCTTGTGACTCGTGTTCGATTTTCTATGGATGCATTTTTTTACAAAATTTTTTTTTTTTTGCCAAACTTTCTACTTATAATATTACATATATATATTATTATAAAATAAATTATTTTTTATGAGATTTCGTCGACTTCTTTTATTTTATATTTATTCTTTTTCTATTCTTTATCCTTCAGTAATGGAAAAATATGACACTATTATAGAATCACTATTTACAAAATATTTGAAAGTATATATATAATTTTCTTTATAAAAATATGTTAATTTTTCAAAAAAGAAAAACTTAATATATATAAATAATAAATACAATTCTAAATATATATATATATATATATATATATATATATATATATATATATTCCTTTAAAAAACTCTCCATACATTTTTTCTTATATCAATATGTCAATTTTCTTTAAAGAAAAAAAAAAGAAGAAGAAAATATAAGTTGGTGGATTTCAAATTCTAATTTTCTAATAGCAAGATTCTTACCAACATTTTAAAATGGTATAGCTACCCCTCTAATATTTAGAACCTAAAAGAAACTATTTTCAATTTATAAATATATATTTTTTTAGTTTTTTTATCACATAGTTGTTCGAAATTCCATAACTTTTTTTTTCAATTTATACCTTGTCTTTTTTTTAAAGAAAATTTATGCCTTGTCATTACATACAGTAATACTTTTTCTATCCTATAGTGTACCAATATCATCATTTTCTTCCCTATGAATCATCAAATTTTTAATATTCAATTATTTTTATTTTACATCATTTTTAATTTGAATTTTACAAAATGTAAGGAAGTCGACATTTCGAAGATTAATTGTCTAACTTAAATTCTTTCTCAACTTAAGTCTCCCTAAACAAAACTTCTAGATCCGCCACTAAATGAAAGTAGTGGTTGTAAACAATTTAAAAAAAATGATTAACCAAATAATTATCAAATGAGACTGTTGAAAGTTGGTTTGTTAGATGGTTGTTCGGAGGATATACCTTGATACCTAATCACCTTTCTACTCACTCTTTAATTTTTTTTTTCTTTTAATATAAGTGAGGCGGAAGATTCAAGCTCGTAACCTCTTAGTTAGAGAAAAGAGTTCGTTAACTGTACCAACTCTTTAATTCCTCTCCCTAGTTTCATATATTTATTTTCATTATCTACCTCTCATCAATCAAACCACCAAAACTTCAAACTTCAAATAATAATACACCACTTCTCTTCTCCCTTGCATGTAAGAAGACCCATATATTCTCCATTCTCATTCTCCCACTCTCTCCTCTTCTCTCTTTATAAAATATTCAAATGCAAACCCTATGTTCTCTCTCTTACAATGTATACACACTCATTAATTCATATTATACCCCTCTCTACAATTAATTTGTTGCCATCCAAAAATCGATGGTAGTTTGGTAACGTTTTCATTTTTTTTTCTTATTTATCGTTTTAATTTTTTAGAAATATAAGCGTTTGATAGCCGTTCTTATTTCTATTTTTTTTATTTTTAAGAAACTTTTCGAAAATTATGTAGAAATTTTAAAAACAATAAAATCAAGTTTCCACCTCTTTTATATTATTTTATTTTTAAAATACATAATAAAAATCAAAAAGTAAATATAATATAAAAAATATGAATACTTTAATTTGAAAATTTTAATTTCATATAAAAACTCTTACCTTTTTTAGTTAAGAAATGGTTGACAAACATGTTTATGTTTCTTTTCTAAAAAAATAATTAAAAGAAACAAACGAGGAACAAAAAAATAGCTACTAAATGTAATTATATTTTTTAATTAAAAAAAGGAAATGAGAAACAAATATGTTACGGAACGGACTTTAAAGTCAGTCTCTCAAAGACCGATTAGTCAGTTGTCAAGGTTTGCTTACTTAAGAAAAATGATTTTTTTATGAATCTCGGATTGACAATCGATGTATTTTGTCACCGGTGCCAAAGATAAAATACTTAAAAACATATTTTAGGGGTATATCTATGGTAATTGAACCTCCCTACCTCGGTTGAGTTATTAGTCCTTTATTCATCCCAAGCTTAATTATCTATGTTTCCAAATTTTGTTACCCTCCCTCATTGAATGATTGGGATGTCAACATTTTATTATGCCAAAAGTAATCAACAAACTATTGTGCCATTGTGGAAATATGGAGGTTCTATTCTCCTCACAATTAGTATCAAATTAAAGTCTCAAGTTTAGCCATATTAGTAGAATCGAAAGAAGTAGTAGATTTCGAAAAAACATGGTCATATATTGTTGGTTATTAATATTAGATTGGTAAAAGTAAATTTTCGATGCGCTCGAAAGTGAACAGATGTATAATTATTGGTCGTATTTTGTTTGAGGGGAAGACTATTAAGAATTCCAACATAAGTCTCGCATCGACTAGGAAAAGATAAAAGATTCGTGTATATAGATAGATGACAAGACCTCAGATTTTAGGAGCGAAGCCAAAATAAATTAACTTTTAATAATATCATATTATCGGAGCATGTACGTAATTATTCTCATTCATCATGGTTATAGATACAGTTGGTGGTGATGATGTTGTTTGGAGGTTATTGGTTGACACATGCTCCCATTATTCTAAGATTCTCTTATGAATTTTTTTTTTTTTGTGTTGTGGTTTGGTTTGGATCAAGTTGTTGAGGAATACCTTTAAGTGGGGCCTACGACATTGCATATGTCTATGCATAATCATGTTCTTTTTTTAAGAATAAAACATGCTGTGTGTACCAAGTGGGACCTAGGACATGCGGCCGATGAGTACAGTGTGTCGGATCATAATGTTTGAGTGTTTTATTTCTTTCGGTTTTAATATTTTTCAATTTAGTATCTCATTATCGATAAATGTTAAAATTGGTTTATGATAAAAGTATTGATATGATACTTGGTGGAGTGACATAAATTGAGAGGAGAAAAAAGGTGATGAAGAGAAGAAAACTTGAAATTTTTATCAAACTCTTTGAGATTTGGAGGAGGTATTTGAAATAATTGACATTTTTCTTCGGTATCATGTCATATAAGAATTAATATTCATATAATTTCACCTCAGCTTATTGGGCTATGAAATCATATCAGTATTCATAGGATTCTATTTCAAAATCAATTGACAATAAGATGAGTAGCTCACGTATATTGTAAACCTTGTTTAGGTCCCTTTATCTTTTCAATGCGGGATTCTTAACCACAAGTTTATCGTCATCCAATTTTAACATTTACTAACGGTAATGGACTAAATTGAAAAATGTTAAAACATAGAAAACTACACTTTTTGAACCAATAGAGACTAAATGGGAAAAACATAGAAAATGTTAGGGATCGAAGTAAAATATATATTCAGCCTCTTTTGTATAATATGCATTGTGTGTAACAAGTAGGTACGCCTCTACCTCTCTACGTGACTAGGGTTTGATCTTTGATCCTTCTATATACAAGATTCACACTACATTTTGCTCGCATTCCTATAAATACGTAGAGATCATTCTAGGATACACTTAATATGCACTTTTGATACTCGAACTATGTTGAACTCAGGACCTTTGGAATCGTTTTAGTAGTTGAAAACTCAACAAAAAAATATACACACATATATAGGTAGCCATACATCAACAAATTCTTACATCTACATTGATAAGTTGAGTTTCGTTGGATGTATCATCTTCCTAAGTGAATTATGCATAATTTTACACCTCAAATGAATGGAGAGACCGTATCACATAGCCCGTGTTCTTTTTAAGTTATAATAAGTTTGAATCTTCCCCTTATTAAAATCCAACCTATTTTTTCAACTAAACATTATTGTAGCACAGAAAATCTAAAGTTTGTGTCTAATCAATGGATGTGGCCATTGAAACAAAATATAACTCTTTCCACTTTCATATCTGTTTTTGTTTTTTTATATTTCAGCAGCAATTTTTATAAGATTAAATATCTTCCATTATAATATTGAATTAATGGGCACATAAAAGAAATTGGGCCCAATCATGATTTTGTATGTATCCCACCGAAGTTCAATCCAACAGCAGAAAACTCAAATGGCAAAGATCTTTAGATGGAAAAGCCAACCAAAAGAAACCATACATGATGGAAAAATCGGTCCATTTTTATTAATTTTTGGATTCCACGTACACATAACACGAACGGAATTTGTGCATAACTCAACTGATTAGTATTACATTAAATTATAAGTTTAGTCATTCTTGAATTTTTAAGATTGCGTATGTATGAGTATATGAACTTCAAAAAGTATCTAATATACGTTCACACGAATTTAGAGGGAATGAGTTCAAACTATAGTGGTTGCCTACCTAAGATTTATTATCGTGAGTTTCCTTGGAAATCAAATGTTGTATGGTCAGACGGTTGTGATTTCGTGAGATTAGTCGAGGTATGCGCAGCTAGTCCATACAATCACAAATATTGGAAAGAAACAAAGTATTTAACAGGTCCCTATATTTTCAATTTTGTGTCTAATAGATCCTTGAATTTTAAAATTGTCAAATAAAATGTCTAATATGTCCCCATTTTAAAAAATTTATGGACCTATAAGACACCATTTTACCCTAGTTTTTCAATTTTTTGTCTAATAAGTCTGTAACTTTTAAAGAATGTTGAATAGGTGAGGACCTATTAAAAATTAAAAGTTTAGATCGAGACTCCTATTAAACACTTCTGAATATACAATTGAAAGTTTAGAAATTTATTAAATATATTTTTTAAATTCAGAGATTTATTACCCATAACATTGAATATTAATAAATGAGAAGTTCAAATTTCCTCCCGGAGGCAGAAGAAAAAAATCTAAAAAAATAATGAACTAAGATAGGCTAATTTTTAACTGGGGTAATTTAAGACATTAAATGACAATTTGTATAGAAATTTTCGGGTTAAATTATAAATTTAGCTCAAATTTTGGTAGTTGTATTAGTTTTAAACTTAAAAAAAATATTTAATTATGTGCCAAAACTTTTGATTTAAATTTTAAGTCTTTGTTGTTAACATAATTATTATTTAAATGTTGACCTAAATATTAATTCAACGATATCAACATGAGCTTGGTAATTGACACCTAATCTAATAGAAAGGTCATGAATTCAAATCCCACCCTAAAAGATGATGAGACAAGCTTAATAAGTTGACAAAATATATTTTAAACCAAAGTTTTGACAAGGTGGAACAAGATTCGATAATTGTATAATGCTAACTTTTAAAAACTATAAAAAGTAGTTTCGGTTTTTTTTTTTTCTGTTCTTTCTTTTCTTTTTCCTGTGTCAAGCAACGACTTTAGGTTATATACAATATTTTGTGCTTAGATGAATGCATTTAAACTTTAGTTCAGTAGCGTATGTGTAGACCTGTATTTTATTAATCCTTCTACTCTCCAAGTTCAATCTTCATGATACTCAAAACGCGAAATTTTAATATATATTTTCTATCTTTTAAATTTAAAATATTTGAAAATGTATTCTTTATCCAAAGCTGTTATATTTTCTTAAACAATTTTTTTTCCAAATTAAAAATATTTTAAAACTTTGCTATTTATTTAAAGTTAATAATTTATAATTTTATATAAAAAAATTATATTGTCAATTATATTTTATTTAATAAATTATATTCTTCGAGTATATGTGATATCTACAAAAAAAAAATTTTAACTAAAAATAAAAATAAGTCAACTTAAGTTAAAGACATATCCCCGTTCAAATTAAGATGATCATGAATTTGATTCCTCACCCCACGAGTTATTATACTAAAAAAAACTAAAAATAGAAACAAGAAATGGTTATCAAACATATTTCTATTTCTTTTTCTTTTTCTTTTTTTTTTCAAGAAACAAGAAAGATAAATAATTACCAAATGTATTCTTGTTTCTAGTTCTAAAAAAAATTAGAAACATCAAACAAAAAACGTGAATATTATCAAACAGACTCTTAAAAAGCTTCATGAAACGCTGAATATTCTTGTTAAACTTTGATCACATCTCAAGGAAAAAAAAATCATGTAGAAATTGGGACTTGTGATGCTTAAAAAAGGTACATGTAATTAGAATATTTGAATCACTTGGCACATAGCATCAGGATAAAAATAGAATAAAAATAGAGATAAAAACATTGATGTTACCATGCATTATTAGATGTATGTATTATACCTCTTTTATATATATATATATATATATATATACCTATCTATCTATCTGATGTACCTCAAATTTATGATATACAAAATATATTTGCAACTGATATAGTAAATATAAGGTATATAAGTTGTTTAAATTCTAGTTTATCACAATTTGTTAGTTGATATATTAATATTATTGATTACTATATCACTACTATTTATTCTATATTAATATTAATTAGATACTAAATATAAGGAATATAAACTGTTTAAATTTATAAAGTATATCAGATTTTTAACTCTTTTTTTTTTACGTACATGATCCACATAAACCTTTTATACAATAACTTCATATTTCAAAAATTTTCTTCCACCATTGTTTTCGTATGAAAAAATAGTGGATATAATAGTATTATATCAACACACATGTATCATAGTTATATTAGTAGATATCATGGTTATATAAGAGATATATCAATGATAAATTAGAATCCTATTATATATATATATATATATATATATATATATATATATATATCTCAATGTTATATTAGTGGTAAATCATATATAAGAAGTTATATCACTAGATATCACAGTTATTTCAGTGGTATATCATTTGTACATCAATGGTAAATTAGAGACATATCAAGTATATATCACAGATATATAAATGTTGTATCGACGTGGTAAATCAATGGTTATCATACGTATATCAGTGGTAAGTTGTGTTAGAATTTCAGTAGATATCATAATTATATTAGAAGTAAATCGTCAATGGTATATCATTATTATACCAGTGATATATCAGAAGCATATATCACTGGTCAGATATATTGCATATATATTACAAATGTATATCAGATAAAATTGTGATTTTAAAATTGAACCTCCGTTTTTTGTTCGAAAAAATACTATATTTGAAAAAAAAAAACTAAATCCATTTGCTATTTTATTTATTTTACTAAATATTTTTATCATATTAATGCAAGTGTTCCTTTAAAAGTTACTTTTTCTTTTTAATTAATTTCAAAAGAATTTTTAAAAATAGAAAATAAAAATTTGAACCGATTATCAAACAAACTTATTTTTCAAAAATAAAAAATAAAAAAAACGAAATAGTCATCGAACCATTCTAAAATATCTATATTTTTCATTCCCATTCCTTTGAAACGAAGTGGATGCCCATAAAATCATAACGAGACAAATGGAAGCATGATAGGGATTCTTTAGTGTTGTGATTCCCAATATGTCAAAAGCTTTATATAACATCTTTAGACTCGTTTGGTAAAGGTTTGATTTTTCTGTTTTTTGTTTCTTAATGAAAGAAATAACATAATTGGATTTGATAACTATATTTTTTTTGTTCTTTATATTTTTTATTGAAAACAAAAAGTAACCATTAAATTTTAAATTTAAAAAATAAAAATGTTATATAAAAATTAATTTGTAGATCAAAATATCTAAATTTTTTATGTTATTATTACTTTTAATATTTATTATGTATTTTATAAATCAAGAATGAATATAAAAGAATATTTTTATTTATGTTTTGGATTAGAAAGGAGAACAATAAAAAAACATACAATTTTTTAATGTTTAAAAGAAACAATAAAAATAAATAGTTGTCAAAGGTTTAAGTCTCTCAATAAAACTGGACACATAAATCAAGAAAAAAAATGTTACCAAACAGGTCATTTGTTTCCCAATATTTCACTTGATATAAAAGAGATTTTCCACTATTGTGTTTCGATTGACGAAGATCATCATACCCGAGTCATATTACATACTTCGCATAAGTTTCGACATTTTAAAATGGATCCATATCCATCTTAATTAACTTTTGGTGTTCTTTAAATATTGAGACACATCTACATACATCAGATCTAAAGTTATAATAATTTTATGGAATCAATGTCATATGACTTACGCTACAGTGGAATATTCCTATAATCAGGATTTGTTGTATGGACTGACCAATACTAGAATCAGTACCAGGCTCAAATCATTACATCATGGAATAGGCGATACCACAAGACCTCATGTTCTCGTCGAATATTTTTCATTTTTCTTTTCTAGAATATACGTTAAGTACTACCCCACCTCTGAAGGACAGCCATAGTAATTCTTAAGGATGGTAATTTTCCTAAAATAGTAATTTACTTTCTGTACTCACTCATTATTATTTCTTTTGTTTTCTTAACCATAGTAATTCTTAACAATGGTAATTTTCCTAAATAGAATATCATATAGCTTGGCTTTCTGATGCAATCTTTTCTGGGTTATTGTAAAAATTTTAGTTAGTGTAAATAGTTTGTTTTTAACATAAATTTTAACATTGTGTTTTATGAGATAAGATTTTTAAAGTATGTGTGGGACATACCCTATCTATAGTATTTTGGAAAAGCTTTTTTAGTGGGTTTACTATTTGTTTATTATTCTTCTAAGTTGTCCAATTTAATCCAAAAGTTGAAGTTGTTCAAGTAATAAAAATAGTTTAGGTTAATTTGACAATGGATTTCAACACTTAGTCAAGATCTATGGTGTCTAAATGAAATGTAAAGGTTTAGAGCTTATTTTTTGACTAGTAGTGTGAATTCAAGTTAGGGATTGATGAATTTTAAGTATCTCCTTATTTTTTTTATTGGATATCTTTTCTTCAAATTGAATGGTTGGTCAAGTCATTGAATCCAAAACTATTATAACTTATTGAAGCTTTCCCCTTTTCCATTTTGATATTTTTCAAACTTAGTAGGTAATTGAAGTTTGGAGAGTTGGATAATGAGTTTAATTTGTACCTTTGTACATAGTTTAGGATAGGATTGTTATTGGAGCGCGGTGGGGACGACTTTCGCGCCACCTTCTCTACCCCAATTTCATACTCTTATTTCTGCAAAATTTTGTGGAAAATTTCACAGGGATATGGGTGGAGATTTTCGATGGGGTAGAGTGTATTCTTTGAAGAAAACAAACGAAACCACAGAAGAAGAGAGTTAGAATTTCACAAGAGGAAGTTTCACACAGAAGGTATGATGTTTATATTTCACTGTATTATGATGGCACTCAAAGGCTCTATTTATACAAAAGTATATCCTAAGTTTAGAAGAAAAAGAATCTAAACTTTAACAAAAATATTGTAACAAAAATGCACAATAATAGATATTCTTGTTTTGACTATGACGTGGTGTGTAGCTTCAACTTCCTTGCTGAAGTTACGTTAACATCCCCCCGCAAACGAGCGGGTAGGTCAAGCACTCCGAGTTTGGATCGTAGTAGGTGGAACTGAGAGTGAGTGAGTGGTTTAGTCAGGCAATCGGCTAGTTGATCAGCATATGGTACATAACGAACTTCAAGAGCACCGCGTAACATGTGATCCCGAACAAAGTGGACATCTATTTCAATGTGCTTGGTCCGAGCGTGGAAGACTGGATTAGTTGCTAGAGCACCAGCACTGATATTGTCACACCAAATAATGGGCGGAGAACTAACGTTGACACCAAGTTCACCAAGGAGTTGTTGCAGCCAAATAATTTCAGCGGAAGCATGAGCAAGAGCACGATATTCGGACTCAGTACTGGAGCGAGCAACAGCCGTTTGTTTCTTTGACGACCACGAGACAAGAGTGTTTCCAAAGAAAACACAATAAGTAGCAATTGATTTGCGATCATCAATGTTTGATGCCCAGTCTGCATCAGAATAAGTTGTGAGAGAGACCGTGTCACTTGGTTGGATGTGGAGGCCCATGTGTTTTGTACCACTTAAGTAGCGTAACACCCGCTTCACAGCTTGCCAATGTATGTCGGTGGGCTGTTTGAGAAATTGACTCAGGTGATTAACAATATACGCGATGTCTGGCCGAGTGTTGGTAAGATATTGAAGGGCACCAAGAGTGCTTCTGTATAGAAAGGGATCACTCATGGGCTCTCCATCAGAAATTGACAAGTGTTTGCCTAAGATAGTGGGGGAGGGGGCTGGCTTTAAGCCCTCCATATCCAGGCGACGCAACACGTCATCTATGTATTTTGCCTGAGTTAAAAGGACTCCGGAAGGGAAATGAGTGACCTGGAGGCCAAGAAAATAACTGAGCAAGCCAAGATCTTTCAACGCAAAAGTTTTATCTAGTGTGGCAACAAGACTGTCTATGAGAGTAACATTATTTCCAATGACAATGACATCATCGACATAGACCAGAAGAAAGATGATGGATGGACCGCGGTGATATATGAACAAGGATGTGTCTGATCTACTGTTGGTGAAGCCCCAAGAAAGCAAGGCAGATTTGAGAGTGACATTCCAAGCTCGAGGAGCTTGTTTGAGGCCATAAAGTGCTTTATGTAGTTTGCAGATATAATTCGGATATCTGGGATCGGCATATCCTGGAGGTTGAGACATATAGACATCTTCATCTAACTTGCCGTTGAGAAAGGCATTGTTGAAGTCAAGTTGTCGTAGTTTCCAGCCTCGAGATACAGCTAATGACAGAACAACTCGGATAGTGGAGGCTTTGACCACAGGACTGAAGGTTTCAGAAAAGTCAATACCGGGACTTTGATGAAAGCCTTTTGCCACCAACTGTGCCTTGTGGCGTTGAATCGAGCCATCAAAATTGCGTTTGATGTGAAAAACCCATTTACACCCAACTACATTGACTGAACCAGTAGGAGGGACGAGGGTCCAAGTCTGATTTTGCATAAAAGCATTATACTCCAAATCCATCGCTGATTTCCAGCTGGGAGTAGCAAGAGCAACCTTAACAGTTGTGGGTTCTGTTACCAACCAATCAGTGGGAGTGGAGGATAGGAGCACCTTGGGCTTGAATATTCCAGCTTTCCCTCTTGTAATCATAGGGTGGATAGACTGAAATGGTGGGGGAGGCTGAGGTGCGATAGAGCTTTCAACCGCTGAGGTAGTTTCCGGTACAGGAATATAGAGAGAAGGTAAAGGGGACGAGGTTGGTATATTTAGGTCAGATGCTTCAGGTGTGGGTAGTGGAGATAGAGGGAAAGATGGTGGATTGGACGGGGTGGAGAACGCATGTTGGTAAGCTGAAATCGTACTAGGGAGCTGGTGGGATGGGCTAGAAATAGGAAATGTGTCAATTGGTAAAGGTTCATGGCTTAGAGGACTGTTTATGGGGAATTCTAGATTATTAGGTCGTGATTGGGGAGGTAAGGTTGGAGAGGTTGTTGGGGCCTGGGATCTAGGAGGCTGAGAGTTATGGGTGATAGGCAAATTTGGTGGGCATGGGTGAGGGGTGTTGGATGGTGGGTGAGTAGCAGGTTCAAGAGTAGGCAGGCTACCGAACCACGTGTGTAGGTTTGGAGCAGCGGTGGAATGAGATAAAGAATTGTCAGACACAGTGGATTGTTAAAGGCCAAATCCGGAAGCAAATGGATAATCACCTTCATTGAATTGAACATGTCGTGAGATGAAGACTCTTCCTGATAAGCTGAGACATTTATGACCCTTATGAGCTGGACTTGGACCAAGATAAACACACTTGTTAGTTCGAAATTGAAACTTATGAGTATGGTAAGGGCGTAAAAAGGGATAGCATGCACATCCAAATATTCTCAACTCGGAGACGTTAAGACTTCGTTGTATCAATAACTCCATTGGAGACTTACCATTAAGCAGAGGGGAAGGAAGACCATTGATTAATAAGGTTGATGTCAGGAAGGCCTCCAACCAAAAACTTAGAGGCATGGAAGCTTGAGCGAGTAAAGTGAGACCGGTCTCAACAATATGGCGATGTTTACGCTCAGCTCGACCATTTTGCGCAGAAGTGTACGGGCACGAAAATCTGGATTGTATCCCCAATGATGGCATAACTGATGGACTCGTTTATATTCTCCTCCATTGTTAGACTGTAACATTTTAATATGGCTGCCAAATTGAGTCTTGATCATAGTAGTAAAATGATTAAATGCTGAAAGTGTGTCACTCTTTAACTTCAAAGGACCATACAAATCGGCTATAGTCATCAAGAAAATGAACATAGTATCTATACCCATCAGATGACATAACAGGTGCAGGTCCCCATAGATCAGTATGCACTAACATGAATGGAGCAGTAGCTTGTGAACTAGATAGAGGGAAAGGCAGACCATGAGATTTACCATATTTGCATGCTTCACAAAAGTTGACATTATCATGAACTTTCAAGGGCAGATTACAACGTTTAATTAAACTTCTAAAAACTTGAGAAGACGGATGTCCAAGTCGACGATGCCAAACGTCCTTGGATACCACAACATTTATACTACTGAATGATTTGGGAAGAGACACAGAACAAATAGTTTTATTAGCAGCCAACTCCAAGCCACAGTCAACTGGAGTCGAAGTACTCCCAATGACTACTCCAACAGTATTGAGTCGGTAAAGTCCATCCTTAAGAGCCCCTTTCAGCACCACCTTGCCCGAACGTATATCCTTTACAAGATAAGAATCAGCATGAAATTCAAGGTATACGTTATTGTCTTTAGCGAGTTTAGACACGCTAACTAGATTTTTAGCTATGTTAGGTACGCACAACACATTTTCAAGCATGACCAACCCACCGTCAGAAACTAAACAGGATTTGCCAACATGAGATATTTTTAATTTATCGCCATTACCTATTGTAACTCTTTCCATACCTCCATATTCAGTAGGATGAACCATACTATTGTAGTCGGCGGTGACATGATTTGAAGCACCACTATCCACATACCAATTCGGGTCTATCACTGTTTCTGGATTGGCCAAAAAAGAATTGTTATTTTGGGTTGCTGTGAAGGCATAAGATGTACCTTGTCCAGAGTTGTTGTTAACCCCCTGGTTAGAGTCGCCATTGAAGTTTTTACCCTGGCTTTGTGTATTGTTCCTGTACTCCTTATCAAATCGATGGTAGCACGTTAGTGCTGAATGTCCAGGTTTACCACACACCTGACAAATTTGCCGACTATTGTTGTTGTTCCACCGTCCTCTACCTCGATTTCGACCACCCCCCCCCCCCCGATTGTTGTTGAATGGTGGCTGAGAGTTTTGATTTTGACGTTGGTTTCCACCACTTACACTTCTGCTACTATTAGCCATATTCACAGAAACAGAGTTGTTAAAAGATACTGTATTTTTATGAGAATTCTGAAGTTCTAACCTCTTCTCAAATACCAACAATTCGGCTTGCATTTCAGGCCACGAAATGCCTCGTTTTCCTTGGATCGTTGCTACCACAGGATTATACTCTTCATCTAATCCCAGCAAAACTTGAGAAATCAAAGATCGAGTGGGTACGGGGCTTCCAGCTTGACCCAAATTGTCTGCATGAGACTTCATAACACGCAAAAAATCAGTCATTTTAAGAGAACCTTTTCGAGTTTGTTGAAATACCTGACGGAGATAATCTTATTCCGCCTGAGACTGTACTCCAAAGAGTTCTTGTATGGCAGCCCATAAATCACAAGCATTTTCGTACCCCATCACCTGTGTTGCAACTTCTGGAGTCATAGAGTTGTACAACCAACCAAGAAGTAGCTGGTCGGTAGTTACCCATGACTCATATAGTGGATTGACGGCTGCTTCTGTTGCTATAGAGGAACTCGATGGTGCAGATATGTTCGTTTGGCTTGATTCCATATTACCAATCGACTGTTGCACAAACATGGGCGGGCATGGGTGCTCGCCGGAGAGGTGTCTCTCTAGTTTGTAACTTCGTAATATGGATAAGGCTAGGTTTTTCCACAACAAGTAATTGGTTCTATCTAGCTTTATTGTGGTGATTTGGTTAAACAATTGATTGAGTGGTGGGCTGCTAAAGGTGAGGTGGGTAGAGGTGTTGGAGGAGGCATTGGCCATTACAGCTCTAATACCAAGTTAGAATTTCACAAGAGGAAGTTTCACACAGAAGGTATGATGTTTATATTTCACTGTATTATGATGGCACTCAAAGGCTCTATTTATACAAAAGTATATCCTAAGTTTAGAAGAAAAAGAATCTAAACTTTAACAAAAATATTGTAACAAAAATGCACAATAATAGATATTCTTGTTTTGACTATGACGTGGTGTGTGGCTTCAACTTCCTTGCTGAAGTTACGTTAACAAAGAGAATGATGCTGGTATATCTGAGAATTCTCTTCTCTTTTTCAAGAAATTTTAAATTAAAAGTTAATTTTCCATGGTAAATTTTCACTGGTGAAATTCTGCGAAGAATCCTCGTTTGAAAAAGAAATTTCTTAAAAACATATTATAATTCATAATCAAAATAATCAAAAAAAGAAAGGGGGTGAGGAGAAAAACTATGAAGGAAAAATCCGTGAGGGAAGAAAATGTATAGGGTCGTTGGCTGAGTAGATTTAGGAGCCTCATTATGGTCTGTTTTTTTTAATAATATATATTAGGAAAAAAAAGGACGGCGAGGCGTGGACGGGAAAAAATGTCCCCCACCCCTACGCTGTATGCAGCCTAAATGGGGATACCCTGCCCTCGTTTAGGACATGTCCATGCAAGAAAAAGTGACATTGTCCTAGTTGAGAAAATATACGGTGTCTTTTTTTATTATTATTTCTCGAAATCAATGTCGTGTGATTTACTAATGGATCCCTATAAACGAAGTTTGTTATCTGGATTGAGTAACACTGCCAGCAGCACAAGGCTCGAATATAAAACCACATGATAAGTGATACTACAAAGTCTCATGTCCTTGTCATTACGTCATCCCTAATGGACGAAAATATACGATGTCATTCTTAGTCATCTGAAAATATACAAGTGATCTAGATCAGACTATCACTTGTTTTGTGAAATAACAATATCTAAGATGACATTAAAGAGCTCTTAAATTTGTTCTGCAGGATAGTTGTCTCAGTATTAGGATAGTTGTCTCTGTATTAGGATCGTTTTGTTTTGGAGGAATTCTAGGTTGTTTACTTGAATTTGAGGTGATTTTTTAGGCAAATTTTCAGGTGATTTATATAGTTGGTTTTTGGGTAAATTTTTATTTTTTACTTGAAAGAAGGTATGAATTAATTTGACCATGCATGTATTGAACAAATTTCAAGTTCAATTTTATGAAATTAAAATTAACTAGCAAAAGATAAAGAATTTCTTTTCCAAAAAATGTAAAACATTTATGAAAAAATTCAGTTAAGATAAACATTCAAGTTGAATAGTTTTAACAATAAAGTGAAAGATAAAAACCCAAAATTTAGCTGGGTTAATAAGTTTAATTAGAAATATAAAGGTCGTACATTGATTACATTAACTAACAATAATGATTTGATAATATGATACAAGAAATCGACCAACACGATAAAAAAACAATAGTATATAGGTAAAAAAAAATCAAAGAAACGAGCAAGTAGGTAGAATACATTATTAAACTGAATTTTCGAACCGATAAAAACAAATACTTCAAAAAATCAATATCAACATTTACCTATTATAATTAAAATTGAAAGTTTAAAAATAGGTTGAGATGAGTCATGTGGAACTTGGAAGGTAAACTCTCCCACACTTTTTACTTATTATCTTCAATTCCCACTCTTTCCCTCTCAATTCAACACGATGTGTGTGGTGCCTTCCTCTTCAGCATCCCATTTCCTAGCTTTTTTTATCGAAGAACTTTAACACTTTCTAGCTTTTGTTAGCAATTTCTATTAACATTTCTAATGGAAGTAACGAATTTGGGGTAGGGATGTACTTTTTATTTGTGGGTCCCCCCTTATGGGACTCGCTTAAATGACACAGAAAATTTCTGTTTAGATTCTTCACGGGACGAAGATGGGGGAAATTTTTCCCGCCATCTAAACGGGGACGGGGATGGGGACGACAATACATTTTCCGTTCCCATTTTCCGTTCCCCGCTCTACACTATTTTTATTAATAAAATATATATACATATATAATTTTTCTTAATAAATATATATACACATATATAATTTTCTTAATATATATATATATAGACACACACGTACGTACGTGTGTCTATGTTTGTATGTATGTATCTTGTAAATGAAGTTTTATCTTTAAAAATTAAAAAATTAGAAACTAAATATTTATCGAAAATAATTTAAAGAATAAAAAAATGGGGGAAATTTTCCTGTGGGAAACCCGATCCCATAAATTCTCCACGGAAAATCTCCACCTCGATATGCACAAAATTTCGTGGGGATGGAAAATTAAATAGGGGTGGGGAGGAGGAACTCCTTGGTCCCGCCCCGTGAAAATTCCTCATTTGGAGTAATCAAAACTTAAAAGATATGGCCTAATGTATATGGTTTTAATTTTTTCTCAACAATTTTTAAAGTTTCAATTTCTCCTAAAATTTGTAATTTTCTCGAGATATTTTAATGAAATTTACTAACTAGTTTTTTTTCCCCCTCAAGTAATTTCCTAAAATCTCTTTTAGTGGCTAGTTTGATATGAAACATGACCAGAAACGTTTACGAACATGGAATTCCACTGATGAAAGTTTTATCTCAATAGAAGTTTGTCCACAATTATTAAATTAAATTAAATTTGGGTTAAATTATTATAACTTTAGTCTTATATTTTTAAACTATTATAATCATAGGTTAAATTGATCTCTATATTTTTAAAAGTTGGTTTGCCATTACTGTGAGAAGTAATTAATAATGTAGCAGAAATTGTTCACCGCAATTGCACGTGGTGTCAAGTTTTAATATAGTTGGTAAGTGAATATCGATATCATCATCTAGATTGAGTTTCTCAAGTACCATATATAGTTTGTAAAAAAAAAACTATCATATATCCAATTGCTCAATTTTATTTAGACAATCAAAATCAAATGGGAGAATAGAATCAAATTAGCAAATAAACATGCACTAAAATAAAGATAAAAGCAATGGAGAGAAAGATCCTAGGAAATTGATTTCACTTGTTGAATCTATGAACCAATTACTTAGTTTCTATAACAAGTAAAAACTTTATTGAATAAGTCTTTTAAGGATCTCTAAAGGATTTCTAAATCTCTCAATCTTAAAACCCTTTTAGTTATACATCCCACTTTTAACTCTAAATCACCTCTCCTGAAATGTAAGATTTCAAGTCTAAAATCAATTAATTTATGGCTAGTAGATTATTAAAGACATTACGCATAGAGATCCATAAATAGAATGCTCATAATCATTCACAATCAAGAGAATTAAACAATCAATTCGAGTTCAATGACTACATCAATCTCTAAAACAAATGAACTTAGCTACTCATTTAATGTAAAACAATAAAGTCTCAAAGAAAAGTTCCATAGCAAACTACGAAAATCAAGATAAAAGAAATAAACTAAATTTGTTGTGTTGACTAATCGTCCCCGACTCAATTTCTACAATCTCGAGCCTTGAAAATCCCTTCTCTAAGCTCCTTTTCGAGTTATCTTGTGTCTCTCCCCCAAAAGTGTGTAAAATGTCTTTAAAATCTCCCCAATGACGTCCGTAAAACCTAAATTTATAAAGAAACAATCGCTACAGTGTCATGGCGCCATAGTGAGCGTCATGGCACTACGAGGAGAAATAGACGGACGAAAAAAGTACGGAGCGCCTAGGCACCGACCTCTCGGGCAAAAATTCCAACTTCCACTATATTTTGTGTTGTAGGTGTCGTGGCATGTTTCCGAGTGCCCCGACACTATTCTCTATGATATTTGGGCTTCAAAATAAGTGTTGTAATGTCTTCTTTACTCACTCAGGCTATGATTTTCTCTCAATTTGATCCATTTATGTCTTGTTTCTTCTCGATTATTCATGTTGATGCAAAATTCTGCCGAGCTGCCGAGGTCGGCCACGTGGCAACTGGCCAAGCTGACGAGGTGCAAGCTCATGCAAGGTAAGACCTGCAAAAAAAAAGTAAACACTCTGACGCTCAAGTCATTATAGGTGCGAGCTTAAATAGGTCATTCTCAAAGTAGAATTGCATACCTGAGTAAGAGGAATGAAGATCCTCTTATAGGTGGAGTGAAAGGACACATCCGTTATCGTTGTTACAACAAGACAGTTAGATGTCAGGCCATAGGTCGGCAATGATTAAGGTCGGCTATGGATAAACTTAGTAGCTCAAGCTCGGCCATAGGTGAGTTTAGGAGCTCGGTCATAGGTGAGCTAAGGAGCTTGGTCAGAGGCGAGCTAAGGAGCTCGGTCATAGGTGAGCTTAGGAGCTCGGCCATAGGTGAGCTCCTAAACTCACCTATGGCCGAGCTTGAGCTACTTAATCTAAAAGCTTAAGTTTGATTGATAACGATAAATTAAATTATTTTATTCATATTATTATACTACTAAAATTGTGAAACTAATAATATTGGATTTTAATTTTGTGACTCATTTTAGAGTTGCAACTACAAATATATAATATGTTGCGGTGAGTTTTTTTAATTACCGCTTAATCTAAAAGTTCAAGTTTGATTGATGACGATAAATTCAATTATTTTATTCATATTATTATACTACTAAAAATTTAAGTTAACCTAAATTTGGAGGTGGAAAATTACGTCAGCAATATTGGCCAATTGCAAAAGCAAATTTAGGTCGAAGGATCATTTTCGTTGCTTTGTTATTGATCTTTTTCCTTTTTCTTCTTTTTGTCTAAAGAGGAAAATTTTGAATAGGAAGAAGATAGACTTTGCTGTAGCCATATCAACTTTAGTTAGAAAACAAAAATGTTGATAGCAAAAATATCTGCACCAATCATTTTTTACTCAAAAAACATAAACTATGTTGTCATGGCAATGCACTGTAATTTCATGCTACTGCTTAAAATCTTACATCATCACATGTAGAAAAATTATTAAACAAGTTAAAAGATCCAAACGAATAAAGGTTTATTGTCGTTTCTTGCCACTCGGGAAAAAAAAAGGCGATATAGTTTAAAGAGTTCTAGAGATATCCACGTGAGATCAGGGACACGTACTTCTGAAATTTACTTAAATTTACTATTGTAAATTACAAATTGAATAAAATGTTATTTGGCAAGGTCCACATGGCTTTTTTCCCCGTTCTAGATTTGAGTCACACCGACTCTGTAATTTATTTTTTTTATTCTTATTTTTTTAGCATTTTTTATTTTCTATTTATGTTTCTTTTTTAAATATATTTTTTTTGTGATGGATCTAATATCAAGTCCGTTTTGATGTTTAAATATTGTTTTTTAGAAAAGTGTATTTTATTTAAAATAAATCATTTTAACTTTTATATCTTTTTTTAATAAATTTAAATTCATAATCTAAACTCACGTAAATGTAATAATTTTTATCCTTTTATTTAATAAAATAATAAAAAAACTCACTAATTTAATGAAAATCTAATTTTTCAAAATTAAATTTGAAACCCAACTCTAATTTCTTTTTTTTTCTAAATCATATCCATTTTATTTCATACAAAAAAATTGTAATTTGACACGACGGAATATATTTCTTTCAACAATTTTTCAAATGAAAATCTTGCGAACGGTTGTAAATTGATACAATTGCTAAGTTCAAGTTTAAAATTAACATTTTTCTATTATGTTTATATGCATTTGTGGTCAAACTAAACTCTTGAAGCCGCTACTCATGTCAATAGGTAGGATTGATGATGAAGTTGATGGGAAAGAACCCCTACTCTTACTGCAAGAATTATTAAGCCCAAATTAACTGAAAATTTAATTAAGACGAAATAACAACAATAAAACATAATAATTTACAGACAAGAGAAAAATATAGCTCATAAGAAAAATTCACTATGGAAAAATTATAACAATCGCATAGAATTCTCTCCCCGGTCCCAATTATACAAAATATTTTCTCAAAACAAATATCACTCAAACAACCATAGTTAGTATATCATGCTTAAAAGTGTTTTAATGCAAGGTTATGAGCCATTTTTATAGCACTTGGAGCACAACATCTCAATGTACTCTTCCGATGTGTGACAGTTTCTAATGTAATATTTTGTCAAAAATCCTACCGAGGTTGGTACTAAGAGAGAACTTTGGTAGAATGATGATATAGCAAGAAAAAGTGTGATACTGCATTTTACAAAAAAAATTGACTAGTTAGAAGAGAATTTTCTATACATACCTATACTTTCAAAGGATCTCAGATTAAAAAAAATCTAACAAAAGTTTATAATATCTAAAAATTTATAATATATAAAGATTGCTCCTTTCATTTTTTGAAATAGAACTCCACAAATTTTGAATATATTATAAAGTTCAATAAGCTCAAACTAGCTCAATAAGCTCAATTAGTTTTAATACTAATTGCCTAACATAAAGTTACAAAATTAATATACATAATCTAAACTCATATCTTTCACTGGTTTGAATACTTAATAAGGTGACCCGAGAGCTTGAAAGATTATTTTCAACAATTTTATGTGTGCATGGATGGAGAGAGAGATTAAAAATCGGGTATATTTCACATAATTTTTCTCTTTTCTTTTTATAATATGTGGGAATGAGAATTGAACTCAATCTCTTGGTTTGAGATATATGTCAATTAACGATAAATTATGCTCGCTTTGATGGTATTTTACCTGATTAGATAATCATGGAAGTGAATACTCCATTCACGACGTTAAACAACCCAATTGATTGGAAATTAAAATTTAAAATTTCACTGTACAAAAGTTTGGGCTTACATATGTTAAATTTTCTAAGACCCATTTAATAATCCTTTCATTTTTCTTTGGTAAGGTTAAAAATTATACTTGATTTGTCACAATTTATTTAGTACCATGGTTTTCACCTTCTTTATAAACCTATTTAATTTCTTAGTCAAATTTCAAAAAAAAAATTTAAAACTTTTATTTTTATAGTCTTCAAAAGAAAATGTATAATAAGTATCCATGACTAAACAAAATAACATGCACGGGAAAGTATTGTTTATAAGTTTAATTTTCAAAAAATAGAAATTCAAAAGTACAATAGTTATCTAATAGGATCTAATGCTCCCTTTCAAAACTTTTTTTTTTCCCTCAAATGAAATGTTTTCATGTGGACAAAAACTAAACAAAAAAAAAAGAAATTAATCAATAAACCATGCTTCTTCCACTTTACAAATTGAAAATAAACCATAATTGATAAAAGAAATCTATATATATATATATGAAGAGATAATGACAAGCATATAAGATTGAAAAGCTCTTCATTCACAGTCAAAGTTTTCTCTTTTGAGAAAAAAAAAATAAACAAAAAGAGAAAAAGAAGCAAAGATGGAGACCAGCAATAAGCATTTTATTGGTGGTATTTCCACTTGTTCATATGAACAATAAATGTATACCACATAAGAAATCCACACATATACTTTAATTTGTGTGCAAATTTTAATGGGTAGCTTCACTTTTTAAATGATAGCTAGAAAATCTTTATGTGCATGTTATGTGTGATGTATTTTAACATTTATTTTATTTTTTTTTTTTTTCCAAAGTTATTTTTAAAATTTTTAACCAATTTGAAAAATGAATTATAAGTTTTTAAATCTATTTTTTATTGGATTTTAAGAACATTTTTAATTTAATGTGATTAACATACATATTATTTTGATTTTAATAAAAATAATTCAATATATAAACCATAAGCTATCAATATAACCAGGGATATGTTTAGAACAATAAGAAAATAATAAGAGTAAATAGAACAATAGGATGTATAAAAAGGGTATTAAAGAAAATCGAAATCAAAACATTAAGAAATTTGTTAAGTACTATATGATATTGTAAAATATTCATGGTAAATAATAATCTTCTTTTTAGTTCAAATAATAATCTATTAATGGTCAATAATAGCCTAAAAAAAATGGTCAATAATAACAATAACAATGAGATAAAGTCATGTTATATCATAGAGAGGCCAACAAAATGGAAATTACATAGCATGTGCTAGATGACTATAATAATGAAGTACAAATACAATACAACCGAATGGCATAGTTTAAGGCACCACAGCGGTAAGAAGTTAAGATGTTATCACCCAAAATTCAAATTCGAATCCTCCGGTATCAAGAAATCAAAAAGAAAATAAAATAATGGAGTATATAATACCACTCGCCCATAAAATTAAAAATTTACCTAATTTTCTTGTATATTGAAGATATGAGTCCTTACCCTATAGTTATAGTCATGGACATTAGTCATGGTACTAAATGTCCATCGATATTTCTATTTATCTATAGATTCAATATTCAATATTGATATTGATATAAAGGGTAATTTGATTAAATATCAAAAATATTAACCAAAATGTCACAAATGTGTACATAATATTAATATTAATCATTTTCATCTTACTTAGAAATAGAAAAATATTTATTTATTAATTTAAATATTTTTTACAACTTTTTAATTTCTCTCCAACTTTTAAAGAAATATTTATTGATATCTATGTTTTATCTATACGAGACTTCAATATTTCAATCGATATCGACATCATTTAAAATATCTCTTTTTCTGCATTTCTATGTTGTGTTCGGCAGCGAGCTTGATTGAATGCCAAGATGTTGGCTCTTAAATAGACTTGATGGGGGGCGTGTGTTCACCACACATCATCTTCTTCATCTTCTTATTCTTCTTCATTATTTTTTCATCTTCTTTCATTTTCTAAAGCCATTACTATTTTCTCTGTTAATTTCTTCCATGTCGACGTTGAACCTGCAGAGCGCGTCCCTAAACAGCTGCACCGCCGCCAAGTTCCCTCTCCCACCCCACGACCACATAGAAATAATCGAATCTCAGCCCTTCGACTACTCCAAACGCGCCCAATGGCTACGCGCCGCCGTCCTCGGCGCCAATGACGGCCTCGTCTCCACCGCCTCCCTCATGATGGGCGTCGGCGCCGTCAAGCCCGACGTCAAGGCCATGATCCTCACCGGGTTCGCAGGGCTTGTCGCCGGCGCCTGCAGCATGGCCATCGGTGAGTTCGTCTCTGTCTACTCTCAGCTGGACATAGAGAGAGCCCACATCAAAAGAAACCAACATCAGCTGAAACAGGAGGAGCCACACAATCTGCCAAACCCTCTTCAGGCCGCCGCAGCCTCGGCGCTGGCCTTCTCCATGGGGGCCATGGTGCCCCTCTTGGCGGCCGCCTTCATAAAGGAGTACAGGGTTAGGCTAGGGGCGGTGGTGGCCGCCGTCACCGTGGCGCTCGTGGGGTTCGGGTGGTTGGGGGCGACGCTCGGGAACGCGCCGGCGGTGCGGTCGTCGGCCAGGGTTTTGATCGGAGGGTGGGTGGCCATGGCTGTGACGTTTGGATTGACCAAGTTGATCGGGTCTAGTGGCCTATAAGAATATATAAAAATGTTTATCTATCAATCCTATCGACTTAAAAATTTGAGTAGCTACTTATCTATTAAATACGAAATTGACCAATAAAAATATGTAACCCTAAAAAGTTAGCAGGAGCGGTAAACAAGTATTGTTTGTAAGAATATTACTGTGAAGTTTAATGTGATAGGTCGTTTAGGGTTTGAAATAATTAAGGTGTGGGTTGTTGTTAATGGGATTTGATATATATTTGACTTTTTTTTAGTTCGAAGATATGTGGAAGTGAGAATTCGAACTTCCAATCTCATTGTTAGTTGTTTTATGCTTATTAGAACACATGTGTGTACAATATCTTAACTACTAGCGATGAAATAATTTCTTCATATGTAAATCTATCTCTCTTCTGGATCGAGCTCTTGTTCTTATATTTATTACTTAAAAGGTGGGCATAATTTTAAAATGGTAAAAACCTGTTTTTATTCATTAAAAAGTACTTCTTAAAATGCTCTTCGCGTGTTTGGTAATTAGATAATTAAAAGTGACTTTAAAATTTTTAAAAACTTTAAAGCAAAAAACACTTAAAAGTGTTTTTAAAGAAAGTACCTAATTAGTGCTTAGGTTTAAAAGCTTCTTTTTCTCGAAGTTGATAGATTATATGATAAATTATCTTATTTAAATATATATTCTCAACACTATTTCACCAAAAAAAACTTACTTTTCACTTAGATTTTGAATGTTAGAAGTAGAACCAAGCTCCAAAAATTAGCAATTATATGACTAGAGAAGAAATTACATTTCAATGATTTCTAATCTCAATATCTTTTTCTTCCAATATCATGTTAAAAATAAATCACAGACTAATAAAACTAAAAACTTAAAACTTAAATTGATAAATCGAGGCACTAGTGAAACATATCTCAAGAGTGTTTGAATCTGTATACCATTTTTTTCTAATTGTAATACTCTAAAGAAATGATAAGTTGCAGTAATATTAATATTTTAAAAAGTATATATATATATATATATATATATATATATATATTTTTTTTTTATTTATGTTAGAAATTTAGTTAAAATACTATTTTGATCTTCTGCTCTCAAAACGTGCATTTCGTCCATGTACTTTCAACGTTGATTCATCCTAGTTTATGGTACTTTCAACACTAATTCATTTTAGTTTTTGTAATTTTAAAATGTTCATTTTGATCATTGTATTATTAAAAAATGACCATTTTAATCACTATTTGCAAAAATTTTAACACAACACTTCTACACGGAAACTTTTTAATACAAAATTATGGTTTACATTTTTTAAAAATATATTGAGTTTAGTGTCGTATAGAAATTATGATAGAAAATGAGATTAAAAATAAAATTAAGGGTTTTTAAAAGTAAAGAAACCAAGGTAAACATTTTAAAAGTACAGTGATTAAAATAAATCAAAGTTGTAAGTAGAACATGTACAAAAACTAAAATAGTATTTTAACATAGAAATTTCTGCTAATTACTTTTTTAAAATTTGAAAATAATTATTAATGGTAAAATTGAAAAGCTGTTTATAATAAAAATACAAAAATAAACATGTCAGTATTTAATTAAAATAAGTATATACGAATAACTAAATTCAATATTCGTGTATAGATGCTATTTTTAAATACTATAAATTTTATTTTTCAAAATAATGATTTATATATTTGTCATAAAAACCAATTTTCATTATTAAAATACTAAATTAAAAAGTATTTTAGATTTAAATATAAATAGCATATTGATTGGAGAATCGTGAAATCCACGGCAAGCTAACGAAAAATAACCAGAGTTTTGTGATTTTAAAAAATGGCGAATGCATCTTTTGTGAGAATTATGTAGGGGTAAATTTACATTTTTATCTCCACTCACATCTGCTGCTCTTGGATTTACGGGAACGGGAACTGTCACTGCGTCATTTGACAATTATACCATGCAGGCCACTATTTCAAACTCAAGACTATATCCCTAAAACCTCAACCTACATGGAAAATAAAATACAAATTAATTTAGATTATGTTTCAGAGTTAAATCAATCTCTCTGCCCAATTAGAATTTAACTCAAAAACCTTATTTATGGCATCTTCATTGATGCAGGAACTCATTATCGTAAGTGAGAATGAGCAGATGAAGGATAACGTCGGGCGTGGATCAGTCCTTCCGACCACAACGTAATACTGATAAATAATAACATTTATCACCATGTAGAAGACAAAGAGTGTCCTAATGATCTCTAATTTCTAGACTATGTTACGATGAAAAAGCATACCTTCTATTGTTGTCCAAGTGAATCATCCAGAACAACCTTTTTATTTGCCAACATCGACAACGTAGCAGCAAATATGAGTGGGAAGTATTACAAAAGCAAATCTACTTCTAATCTTCTTCCTACTCATATGGCTATTTTTTATCGTAGAAATGCAAATTTCAGATGATATTTTAGCAATCGGGGTGTGGACCCTATCACTTTTGTCGAATTACATGATCAGCGACTTTGTACATACAAACTCCGTAGATAGTTCCACATATAAAGGAAGTGAAAGTGTGAATGTCACTCAAGTCATGCAGACACACAATCCCAAACTCGATAAAGACTCTGTAATGCACATACTCATTCTAGAGATGATGCACTAGCATGCGTTTTTGAAAAAATTAAAAAGGTACAAGAGAGTGACAACCCGTGTAAACTCAAAGAGACACTGTAATGGGGAGCATGTACCTTACCTTTTCTAAACGCACCAGCAGACGCATTCTTCAAATAATAGAATGAGAAGATTTGTGGAGATAGTTTCATATAGAGAGTTTTGTATATGTCCTAGAGTGTTGTATATTTGTGGATACAGACCCCGTAGATAGTTTCATATATAGCGGAAGCGGAAATGTGACTATCACTCAAGACATGTAGACGTACGATTGCAAACTCGACAAAGACTCTGTAGTGAGGAGCATATACGTGTGCTAGACGCACAGAAGACATGGTGTGGATATTTAGTCTCCCAATATACTTACTATATTTATATTTCCAAAACTCTCGAGCTTCATCTTAATTAAATCTTCTTTAAGTTTAGTTCAACTTTTAGGTTTTGTATTTTTCTTTTGAATTTAGGATTTTAAAGAATAAAATCAAACTGATCTCCAAGTTATTTTTGTAAATATTGATTATGTTTAGATCGTTGAATTTCTAGAACTATTATCCACTAGTATAAGTTGATTAGAGATTTCTTAAATCGAGATGGTTTTTTTTTTCAGGGGCATATTTGCCTTCAATAAAATTGAAAATTAAATCTGACAGTTGCCCACTGTCACAATATTACAATATTAAATACTTTTGGTCATTTTTCAAAACACATTAGTTTTACGTTGTTACTCTTGTTGCCCCTTATTATTTTATATATTTTTAAAGAGAGGATTGTATGAATAGAGCACAAGTTCTTTGTGCGCTATTTTTGGAAAATATGTTAAATCAACTAACTTTTTTTTTGTCAGCTAGAAATGCTCAGCAGTAACTGACATATATGTCCAACGAAAAGGCTGTGAATTGGATCCCCCACCCAACATATTGTATTAAAAAAAACAAAAAAAAAGACTATTTTTTCTTTTCAAATATCTACAGAAATTATTTAAAATATTATGACATTCATAATTCATTAAACAAATTAAATTAACTATTAATGATTAATTTAAATATATTGTTAAAAAAGGGAAAATAAAAAGTTGGGAACATATGAACACAAAAACAATAAATAAATAAATTTGAAATATCTATACACTTGAAATATTGTTGATCAAAGATTCTGCCGAGCTAGCGAGGTCAGCCATGTGGCAACGAGCTGATGAGGTGTGAATTTCTACAAGGAGGAACAAATACTCCGATGCTCAAGTCAGTATGATTCAAACTCAAAAGTAAGTCGTTCTCGAATCATAATTGCATGCCTGAGTGAGCAGAGTGGTGTCCCTTTTATAGGCAACGGGAGGGTATAAGGCCATTGGAATCACTCCGACAAGCGATTACGAGCTGTCGAGGCCCAGGTCGACTTCCTCAAGTCAGTTGGAAAGAATTTAGATGATTCTCTAGTTAGTTCTTTCTTCAACTGAGGATAGGTTGGTCTTCTCCCTTAAGTAGTTGAACTTGTTGGTCTTAGAGAACTAACATAATTGGTCCATGTGTAATGTTGTATTTTTCCCTCCAACAGATATCGTAATGTATCATATTCTTCAACCTCAACAAATAACTTTTCCACTTGTTCTACTGATGAATCTCCTCCTCATGTTTTGATATTAGGGCATGGCCTTTGGTGGACAGTGAATTATCAAAAGGTAAATGGAGCAGAAAAAGAATACCATTGAAACTCCTGCACTCTTTATACATTTGAAACTTTTGACCTAATGCAATTTTCATAATTAGTCAAAGTCTGAACAAATGGGAAAAGAAAAATTATGGTATTAGGAGTTTAAATTATAAGGAGAGAAAAATTATTTGTGGGAGGATAATGGATTCTTAATGAGGTGAAAAAATACCTGAGGCTGATGCCAAATTTATTAAATAGTAATAATGAACTCTTTAAATGGCAAAACTAATACTCATATTTCATATTATTTTCATTTACTAAATAGTAATAATTCCTAGAAATGAAGGACTAGATTAGAGAGCCCAAGAATTTAGGTGAGGAAGTGGAATAGGCTCTTTAATGGCAAAATTTCTTATTTTATTTCTCACTTATTACATAGCAATAATTTGTAAAATGGCGAAGATGGAAAATCAAAAGTTTCTTCCCTTCAAGCCTCTTTTGTTATTTTTATTTATTTTTTCTTTAGTAGGATTCGAACTTTTTTCTGAACCTAGAAACAGCGGATTTTGAACCCCTTTCTTATTATTAGTAAGATAGGGTAGGGCTTCGGGGGCTAACCCGCTTCCCGTTACTCAACGATAGCTTCCCATTGTCCGAGTGTCCTTTGGTTTTTGAAATTGTTGGGAAACAGGGAGGGTGAGAACATAGAAGACTGATATCAAAGGTACAAGGTGGATTTCTCATGGTCCCCAATATTTTTTTTTTCCTATAGGAGCATAACAATGATCTTTTTTTTTAGAATACCAACAGGCATCTGGAAAACGGAAAATAGGTACCATTAGAGAAAAAAGTAATATCTTAACCAATTAAATTGTATGCTCATGTCCATGTTATATTTATGATTATTGTTTGTCTGCTATTTTAAAAATATATATCCAAATTACATTAGATGTATTTTGGTTAATATCGTATTCGTTTTTTTTTTTTTTCCCTTTTCTAAGAAATGAGTCTTCACAAATGAATTTGTTTTTCTTCTTCATTTGTTTAATAGTTCTTACTTTTTACTGGAACTGCTTTTAATGGCTTTGAACAATCTTTATTGAGTCTTTAATGGAAAGTTTTTCCACCATCCACAACTTTTTTTTTCTTTTTGAAGAAGAATCTAAGTTATTAGATAACCATACCAATTTACGTGGATGCCATAGAATATTAAACCTCATTGAATAACATTCATTTTTTTGTTTCAAAATTATGCAATAATTTCTTTGTGTAATTTATTATCAAAATTATTGTTAAAAATTTTAAATAAGTTTGTAAAGTTAAGACATATTTCAGAAGCACTTCACATGGTAATATATATAAATGAGCTCCTTTTGTTAAAAAAATGAAAATAAAGACTAATATTGGCAAAATATCTCAATTTAAAAAATAAAATAAAATAAAAATAGGTCTAAATAATAAAGTCAAGCATTTTATTCAAACGTATGTATACGTATCAAAATTAATGCTAAAACTTCACCAGAGCAATAAATCAACTACATGATCCACCAATTTTCTCTAGACTCGAACTTTCAACCTCAAGAATATAACCGATGACCAAATGGTTTGATGTAACTACCGTTAAGCCATCAAAACCCAACTATACTCACAATTGCAACCTCTAAATTCCTTATGCTCTACAAATGGGAAAATAAATTCAATGCTTGAGAATCTTCAAAAAGAAAGAATCAAGAATGCGAATTTCCTAATGAATCCTTGTGGAATCCCAATGAAAATACCTTATTACTGCCGAATAAGCTTTGAATAGAAAAGCAGGAAAAATTAGGCCGAATAGAGACACTATGCCAAAGAAGCAAAGATTTACTAAAGATTTTGCCACTTGATTCGCTAGACGGTTAAAGAAACGAGAGAGAATGGGAAAGAAACCCTTTTAAACTTAAAAATAATTCATATTCAACATCTTAGAATCATTTGACACGACAATTTCTCCCTTTCCACGTGTAATAACAAAATGTCAACTTAAACCTAACTCAACTAGTTAAAGTACCTATTTTCCGACCAAAAGATCATAAAGAATATTAACAAAGGTCATTCTGGAATCACCATAACTGCTTGATACAACATCTTGTAGTCTAACCAACACTTAGAAGAAGTACTAACAACTGCTACATCGACTCAACATATATGGTTTGACTTTGTGCTACAAAGCACGTCATTGTCCAACCGTGTTCAACTTAAGCCCCCATCATCATGGCACATACCTTTCCCTCGTAAGGTACTCACAAACTTCATTTGTGCTCCTAACATAATAATTGACCAGGTTTACCTAACAGTACCTTTACCATTGTAGTCAATATCTTATTACGAATCATTTCAAATTTCAAAAAAATGTAGAAGAACCGTACCTACCATGGGACATATATTGCATTACGCTTCAACTAAATTGTTCTATTCCACCTCTTAGAAAATAAAGAACTTGAATCAAAATACTTAATAGCATGGCGATGTGCCACTTGCTTACACTTATCGGCAAATTGACTCTATTGCCCGCCAGTTATCAAAAAAATTTTGATAACCCATCACAAGATCATACCTATAACACATTGATTCGATTGATACACAATCAGATCCTCCATCCTAAGGATTCAAGATCCTTAATATTTAGACTACAACTCCATAAACACCAATCAGAATATTTATTTACCTTGTCAAAGCTAGTATAACTCAGCGGTAATTGGCATATATCTCCAATCAAGAGGTGGTAAGTTACATCTCACATCCCACATGTTGTAATAAAAAAAAAATTGTCATTTACATTTGTCATGTATCTAATTTAGACATCAAAATTGCATCAACAAACACCACATCACAGGTCTTAATAACCACTTGGGCAAATAACCTTCAAATGGTCAGAATAAGTAAATACAAGTATGCTTGTGCGCATACGCACAGAGAGAGAGGGAAATATAAGCGACTTCAATATCCAAAGAAAAATTAGAAATAAAATATGCTAAACTGCTATTTTACAGCTCAAATCAAATGATTGTCAAAACATAATAAATTCGTTGTCACGATTAGATTTTTATTTTTCACTTCACTTCTTTTTCCTAATATATTTTCCTTTTTTTAATGAATCTCTCCATACGGACCCTTCATGGCCAACATTTAGTCGATATTTCTTCATTCTATTGACATTTTTTACATTATGGCCCTCACACAGATATCATCAACTTAATAGAGATGATATCTGCCCATTAGAAAGAACAAAATATCAGATAATTTCAAATACAATGTGCAAGAAAAGGAAAAGAATTTCCCCGAAAATATTAAATTAGCGAAGAATGTCAAACATATAATCACAGATCTTGACCAACTCGCTCAATTTGACAATCTCGCAACCACTTATTTCATACAAAAAATCGCTATAGATATAATCACAACAAAACTTAGGTAATCAATGACTCCATAAGACGAGAACACTTCAGTTGTTTGGTTGGTAGCTTTCTCATGCAAGAAAAATAGTTGTGTTATGCCGCATACCTTCCACCTTGATGAATACCGTCATCCTTTCCATAAACTCGGCATGAGCGTCTTTTCAAAGATCGACCTTCCACCCTCCCAAGTTCTCTGTATCTTCGGCATATCAATCCAATGACACCATATCCGAACCAGCCGTTTGAAAAGTGGCAAACTGATCGAGATGGTGGTTTAGTTCATCTCATTGTATCTTGAAAAGGTTCTTCAGTTTCACCAACAGTCTCCACTCATCCATGGACAAGTCATCCTATACATTGGCATAACCAATCCGTTGGCCAAAACTATCAATGAGAGAGACAGATAAAGAGAGAGACAGAGAGAGAAGTAAACTAACCCGATAATTGGCTTTGAGTAGGTCAATGGACTTCCTTGATATGTGGCTGACAAGTTCATCTTCTAAATCAAAATGCCTACCATACATCTTTTGCTGCTCCTCCGAAGAATGGCCAACTATCTGTTGGAAGAACCCAAGCAAACTTTAGCTCGCGTTGCTCTAACAAGGATGATTTTAAGAATTTAAGATGGCATCATAGTCGCATAGAAACCTATCCATCAACTTGTCGACATTTCCAACTACCCCCCCCCCCCCCCCTCTTTTTACACCCCAAGAGAAGGTTTGAAACATTATAGAAAAATTATGGTGATGATAACAATAGCAACAGTTACTCCATAGATAACAAAAAGGTTACCTTAATGGCTATCTTCTGCCCTTTCTTCGCATAATCAACAGGTTTGTGATTATTTTCAATAGATGCAATGCGACCAATATCTATAAATTCCCTTTGAGGAATACAAATTGGTGTGCCAACCTGCAAGCAATGGTAAAACATCAAAGATTGAACTACACGTTATTTATCAACAAATTATTCTTCAAGCAAGTGCTGCTGGGAGTGGAACATTGATAAAAAATTAGGAACACTTTGGAATGTAAACTGTTTCATTAATTCGGTTCAAGAGCTTTCAGACACAAAATATACCAAAGTAATCTAAACATAGATCCAGGATATCAACAGAAAGAATTGTAAAAATTCCACAGCTATAATCCTAAGGCCCACACACCTAAAAGGCACAAACAAAATCAGGACACATATTTGCAATTTTCTGAAAATATTCAAATGTTTTATATAATAAAGAACAAAATAATTACATATTTCTAAGCAATGTTAAACTTATAACAAAGGTTTACAAAGAACCTAACACCAATCTAACATATTCATGCCAACATAACTCAACAGTAAACGCACTTACATTCAACAATCCAGTGGTCCTGAATCAAATTTTTCACCATTATTATTTTCTTTTCTGTCATGCCCAATATGACCAAATGCCAGTAAGGTATTCTTGTTGAAACTATTACAGAAAGATCCAATACTCTTAAGATGTCCAAAAGTGTCGGATGTCATGTCCACATCCAAGTGCACTCTAGGAACAAAAATGCAACCAGAAAGAGATTGTGCCTTGCCTTTTTTTTACTTGAAACTTAGAACAGATGTATTCCAAAAAAAAAATGACAAAAGACAGCCCAAAAAGGAACCAAAGCAAAGCATTCCAATCATACAAAATCATGAGGAGACTATAATTACAAAAGAAATATAAATACCTTGGCAATGCCATCAATTACATCAACCCCCAACACGATTGGATCCTTCTTGTTGAAAATGCAATTTGGTAAAATCTTGAGAACACAAGGAAAGACTGCTTCCTCAGCAGCTTCCTTCTTCTTTTCCTCTTTAAGATTATCAATATAGGCCTTAAATTGGTCGAACAAGTGATAAATGATATCAGCAATAAAAATCTTCACTCCCAGCTCATCAGCAAGTTCTCGGGCTTCTGGAGTCACTTTAACATCAAAAGCCAAAATAGTGGCATATTCTTTTTTCTTTTCAAGCATTACACTAGCTTTCATGACGTCTTTTTTATGAACAGGTCCTATACTTATTCCACTAACAGGAATGGTCACTGCTGGGGACTTCAAAAACTCCAACAATGCTTCCAAGGAACCAAGTGTAGATGCTTGAACACAGACTCCCTCACCAGTCTTGTCTATCCTGCTCAAAACTGACTTCATATCTTCCATAGCTGAATCCTTGATGTCATCCAAATCATCCTCAGGACCTACCACATGAAGACTGGTGCCAGCAATAGCATGCTCAAGACCCTACACAAATATTCAAAAGACATATTCTAATAAGATTTTGTTAAGATCTTTCAACAGAAGCAATACTCGATTTCATTACAGTATGATAAGACCTATGAAGCATAAACACTACAATTCAGGAATGTTTCTATGTCCAACACATACTAGACAATCAAAGACTTTCAAGCTCTTTAAAAAATAAGAAGGAAAAAATTATGAAAATTAAAATATAGAAAATAAATAGATAGGTGGCCAAGTGACCTCCATAAAAGACAAATACTCTTTTCTAAATGAATGAGGTAAGGTCTCAGGCCCTAGATCAAATTGGAACGTGCTTGGTCCTATATCAGATTGAAAGACGAGGCAAAACACCCAATATCAAATTCAGTAAGTCTTTGAGAGCTGAGAGCAAAATGTGAATTATGCAAATGTCTTCAAATTAAGGAGAGGGAGTATAAATGTAGGTGGTTTCAATTACAAAAGTTCAAGGTTGTGTAACTTTAAATGTGTCTAATGAATCCCCGACACTTTAAAAGTAGAAATTCTGGTTCCCTTTTATCAAAAAAAAAATGATAAGCTCAAGTACAAAGCAGGAATTCGATTGCAAGATATCCAATCTTGAAAAGTAGAAAACAAAGAAAATGTTGGCTTTTTAGAAGGAAAGAAATGCTAGAATGTTTACAAATAAGTCAAATTCTTTACAACCTTTTTGCGACATAATACAGTTCACAACCTAAATCTGGAGTGCCCAACACAAGTCTTCTCTAACTATACATTCACCAAACCTAGATTTGATGGCCTTTTTTTAATATCTTCTTTTGGAGAGAGGAAACCTTGTCCCTTTGTCCTTTAGGTTGTTCTTGTTTGGCTTTAGGCACTCTGAATGAGTCTCTTATTTCTCATTTTAAAAATAATAATTAATTAAGTAATGATCTGAAATCCCCTCTGGAATGCGACCTAATACTTGTCAAACCTCCATAGTATAGGGTAAGAGCTTCTAAAATTCTCTATTTAATTTTAGACAAGGTGTGAACAAGTTCAAACACGTGAACTTTCAAAGCAAAGTTGAGAAAAAGAAAATGGAATTTGAATGAGAAACAATTGGCAGTCCTTTTCAAGCTAAGTATTGCATGCTCACATTATTTTCTATTAATATCTATTTTTGTCCCAGCAAAAATGTATGTCGAACTAGGACAACCATACGTAGAATTTTAATATCTTAGGAAGGTAACCACCCATACGGTTTGAACTTATTCCCAAGTCTCTTTACACATTTAACTCACAATTCTTCTTCAATCCGAATCTCAAAAAATGGTGGGACAAAAGCCCCCAGTGATGGTGGGCTGGCTACTACTTCATTAACAAACTGAAAATGCTTTTTGGAGAATCTCAAAAAGTGGAATAAGGTCTTTGGAGACATCAGAGAAGAAAAAACTTCCTTAATCTCGTAGATTAACAGCCTTGACATCCTAGAAGAGCCCCCTCCTTTAACGAACAGCAACTAAAGGAAAGATATAAGGTCTTGGAGACAGCAGAGAAGAAAAAACTTCATTAATCTCGAAGATTGACAGCCTTGACATCATAGAAGAGCCCACACCTTTAACTAACAGCAACTAAAGGAAAGATCTAAACTAAAAGCCACGGTAACAGACATGATCCTTGAGGAACAGTAATTATGGAGACAGAACATCAAGTTAAAATCGCTAAAGGATGACATGGAACTCTAAATTCTTTCACAGACGGGGAACAGTTAGTAAAAATTCTATCTCAACCCAGAGGAGATATGCTGCTGTCAAATCAAGAGGAAATCGACCAAGAAATATTTGGGCTTCTTCTCAACCCTTTATGCTATAGACAAGGATCATAGATTCATCATAAAGGGAGCATTGTGGCAACCTATCGGTAGAGAAACAGCATATTGACTTGAGAGGCCTTTTAGAGGAATCGGAAATTTTTACTGCAATCAAGCAGTTAGGATCACAAAAAGCATCCGATCCAAACGAATTTACAAGAGAAACTTTTGAAAAGGCTTGGAACACCACTAAGTCAGATCATTAGGGTGTTCTTAAGAATTTTTTCAGAACAGGGATCATCGATAAGAAGACCAACAAGATTCGAGCTTGCACTCAGAATTTCTCAAATTGTTGTAGTCTCCATTTCCACTGGGTCCTTGCCTACTCTCCTGGATTGTTTGAAGGATGACATTGTTACATCTCTCAAGTTGATTTCTAGTATGTCACCATCCTGTTTGGATGACCATAACACCTCTCTAAATAAAGAATTAACCAGCATTTGAGAAGAAAATCAATGTTTTAAAAATCTTAAGTCGGCTTCAAGGCTTTTTTATAACGAGAGGCGAGGCGTAAGCCTCGAGGCGGTATGAGGAGTAGGCCTCATTTTAAATAAGGAATCATAAAAATTTTAAACTTTGTATTATAAAAGTACAAAACATCCTTAAAAATTCTAACAAATATCTCAATAGTCCATTAATGTACATTAGTACATCTAACCTTTCAAAATCATTATCACTAAAAAATAAAAAATAAATCAAGAAAAAATTTGGAAAACAAGTTGAGGTGAAAAAAGAGAGGAAAAAAGGGAGAAACAAAACTAAAAAAAGAGTAGAAGAAAACTTGCAACCCATAATACAGTATGTAATAACCAAAAGAAAAAAGAAAAAACAAAGCAAAACAGAGCAGATAGGAGGGAAAGAAGGAAAATAAAATTTTAACACACTGCTGATTTACATTTTTATTCATTGTAACAAATAAAGACAAACCGAGTTTGTCTTTTTGTTTGGTCCAGGTTGCTATTTAATTATAGAATAATAAGATTTTATGTATAAAATAATATATCAAACAAATGTCTAAGGCAATTATTTTTCTGTCAGAACACTAAACCACCTTGGTAATTACACCATCTTATTAATTTCACCCCACCACCGCCAAAGACCATTTTCATTTAAGGCTAACGCCTTTTAAGCCTCAAAGGCTTAAGAACAGAGGCTTGCGCCTTTGTTATCTAAGGCGTAAGCTTCTTTTTATTTGTTACAGGCGTAAACTGCGATTTTTAAAACGTTGAAGAAAATATCCAACTATATCTCTCTCATATCAAGAAGGGGATTGGTTACTTAAAAGACAACTTAAAGAATTAAAGGAAGCTATTGAGGATTTCCTTCATTGGATTCTTCTTCGCCCAAGTAGGTTTTGAAGTCTTATGGCGTTTCAAGATTTGTTTTTTATTGGTTTCTCCTGTTACAGTCCTTGGCTTATATTGTTCCTTATTCTTATCAATGGTTGTAATACCCTCGTCGTGATTCTCTTTTGCTTGTATCGTTTTTTTCTTCTCTTCTCTTTTTCTTTTACTCATTTGGAAATCTGGAAATTTGTATCTTTGGAACTTTTCCCCTATCTTTTACAAAAAAAAATTAATAAATAAGAAGACCAACAAGAATTGTATAGGCTTGATTCCAAAGAAAAACGGGGTGGTCAAAGTCACCAAGGAGAAGCCCGATTGCCAAAGACTTGGGGTCTCTTGATCATATTGTTTAGAGGTCTTAAGTTCGAACTTTCCGGTGAGCTTAATACCAAAAATCTTTAATGTCTCCAAGTTTCAGGCCTTGGTCAGGCATGAGTGCCCTTAGGTGTAGGAAAGCAAAACTTCGATCCCCAGTTATCAAAAAAAAAAATAGTAGGAGGTTGTATTTATCATAACACTATTGTGTTTTTTTACAATATTTTTTTAAAGCCTCTCGGGCTCTTATTTTTTCCCTGAATATCTCTACTTTTTCCTAATTATTTAAGCCAAATTTAATTTAATTTAAATATTAAATAGTTTTGTTAATATTTCTATTTTTTAAAACTTGAGTATTTGTTTCATCTAAAAAAAATTTTAAAAAATAGCAAGTCTCATGTCCATGACCTACATTTTTAGAAATTGACGTGTCGCCGAATCCATGTCTGTGCTTCTTATGTTTTATTTCGTAAGAAATGACTTATCATATGTGTCCACGTAAAGGTTCATACTATTCATGATCATAAAGAAAAAAAAATAGAATTTCTTGATTAACAGTAAAATGAATTACCTGTCCAGTAATTTTGATTCCCTGAGCAGCCTTGATTTCCTTGTGATGCAGATATGTTCCCTAAAATCATAGTCATACAACCAACATCACCAGTTGCTCATCGCAACAGTCGCATATAATATAATAATAGTACATCGTCAAGGATTGCATATTCATACAGGCCACATAAAATCTCAGCCATTCTAGTGATAGTGAACGGAAATATTTAGGCAGACAAAACCAAGAAACCGTCAAATACTCAGAAATACCAATGACTACATTCCCTCTATCAACCTTCCCCCTCCAGCTAGAATCACCCATGCCAACCAAACTGGTACTAGATTTAAAATCTTTTTCGTCAATTAAGGAATGTAACCTAAAGCCATACTATAAAACGTTCTTGTGATTGTATTGATCTCAGGAGGAACATTTATGAACCTCTCATTTTCCTCCGTTTGAATTACAATTTTTTCTATTGCAAGGTCTTACTGAGCATTAAAGAGAATAATTATCTCCCACAACTGATCCTAAGATCCTACCTCCCCTTATCACAATCGTCTCTCCCAAATTTTAATTGCAAGCTGCTAATATCCACGCACTAACTCAAGCGTGCACTAGTTATTCCCATAAATAACTCATAAACTAACCAGCCCTCATATACAGAAAGAACCAAAGGTTGAATACATTGACAAGCTGACATATTACCTTTAATTTTTCTTATCTTCTATCAGCAAGATCAATCATCTAGTTATATGAACAAAAGAAGCTAATAGAAGTAATACCTTCACTCGGAGCTCCTTCATTGGATGGGGTGTCAACAGGGCTCGAATAGTAGTAACAATTGGGCCCTATAACAAGATATTTCTGTAAGTTCATTTTGAGACCTTCTAGACAATCAGAAAATTCCATAAGTTCATAGATGAGCATAGTTCTTGCCTGCATGCCACAAACAACTATTTGATCTCCTTCATGCAGCACACCATTAACCAATATGACATCAATAGTGGTTCCGTGGCCTTCAACAACTTTGACCTCTAAGACCGTACACTGTTGGTGCACAATCAAAAATAATCAGCTTTGAACTCCTCAATTCATATGTATACATACATACATATATAGAGAGAAAAAATAATAATAAATCACAGCGAATGAACACCTGCACTTCATCACTATACGTAAGTTTCTCCGTCATGGTTTTCTGGGCCCACTGCACCAATAATAATAACAAGTCTGGAATACCTTCACCACTAACATATTTGGAAACAAGCTATTAGAAAAACTTGAAAAAAAAATGTTGACTGCTAGGGAAGTCAAAATATGATATCAAGAAGTCAATGAAACTTACGTAACAGCACTTGTAGGTACTATACTGAAAGTCTCCCCCATTTCTTTGTTTTTATAATACAACTCAGTATTCAATCCCTGCTCTTTAAATTGAGTGATAATCTGTTGACACAAAAAAAATGCATTCAATCGAAGTTCATTTGGAGCTATGATCAAACAATTAAAACAAAAAATTGGATAATGTATATAACCTGAATAAGCCTCATATTGAACTCATTCTGAACATCCTTGGATTGCTGCTTCATTGTTTTAAGTATTGGTGCATTGCGGATAGTTTTCCACCCATAAAGTCTGTCCACCTTGAAAATTGCATAATTGGGAATACAAGATTAAACATTATTAAGAAAAATGCCAAATGCAAATGCAAATAAATGGTAGTTACCTTATTCAGAGCAACAATAAATTCTGTGTTTCTCATTCTCAAGAGATTAAGTGATTCTATTGTTTGTGGCTCTAAGCCATGCATGATGTCAACAACCAAAATTGCAAGATCACATAAACCCGAACCACGAGAACGTAAGTTGGTAAAGGACTCGTGCCCAGGGGTATCAATAACAAGTAAGCCAGGAACCTTCAGCTTTGCATCAGCTTTCAGTTCCCTAGTCCTTTCACGAATGTTTTCAGCAGGAAAATATGTTGCCCCAATCTGCTGAGTAATACCTCCTGCCTCTCCCTCTTGAACATTTGTACCCCGAATACAGTCCAATAGCTTGGTTTTACCAGTATCAACATGCCCCATAATACAGCAGATGGGTGAGCGGAGATTTTCTTCCTGTTGTTTAGGAGTAACATCTGGAATTGGAGCCTTTTTCTTAACAGCATCATCTTTTCTTTTGTCCTTGTCCACAATCTCAGCCTCATGCTGCTTCTTTTTGTTTTCAATATCTTGAGATTTTAAAGGCTGAGAAGGTAAATTCTTTTGGGCAGGAGCAGCTGGCTTGGCACCTATAAAGCAAGTGTTTGAAAACAGCAAAATCAAGCTTCTACCTTAAAAATTAAAAATAGAAAGAAAATGCTTAGAAGGAGATGAAAATCAGTAAGATAACACCTAAATATAATAAAACAAAAGATTGATAAACAAACAAATAAAATATTCCTTGAAAAAGGACATGATAACATACATGAGGCTTACAAATAATCCTTATCTTCGAAGTCTACGCTTTAAGCCTTGAACTCTCTCTCATGGAAAGATCAAAACCTTGGATAGAATTGGAGAAAAAAGAGAGACAAACAAAAAAGACACTTGTCTCTCTCCTCGTATGGGTATACTCAGTAATAAGGCATCAAAATCACAAACTCACCTATTTATGAGGTACATTCTGGCTTATAAAATATGGAACTCCTATTTTCAAGACTTTAACTAACATTTGTGCTATCCTGGGGACACCTAAGATTGACTCTTACAAATTTCTGTAGGTCATGACTTCAAAAGCAAGGTTTAGGTTCCATGGATGATGATTGAAGGCACTACCCTTAGGCAATTTTTTCTTTTTTATGGGAAACAGATAGTAGATGAAATATACAAAATATGAAGGGATGAACATTCCAAAGCTAAAGGAAATTACATAAAATCCTTTCAATTAGCCATAAGATCACTTAAGCTATAATTAGTAAAGGGAGAGAGAAAATGCATTTACACCAAGATCAAGCAAGAATAAAAACCGACTCAGAATCTAAGAGAGAAATCATTGGCAAGAGATGTACCAATGTCAACAAATCTACTCTGGCACGGGGGATATGGAGGAAAGAGGGAGGATCAGATGTCAAATAAGATTAGGGTAGTTACAAAATTCTTCGCCTAACACGCACAATGCACCTGATTGGAAACACTATTTCCAAACCCCATCCAATGTATATCTCATTTCACTGTGTTTTGTCATAAATGTCATGTAAAGAACAAAAATATAAAGAAAAGGTTGAATACAATAACTCGAACACAATCATTATCTCAATACATCAACCAAATTAGCAGTCCTATAAGAAGACAAAGTTTTAATGCTATCCCATAAACGAGGAGGTTATCAAACATTTCTTCAGCAATCCATTGAGTCACTCCAACTAAATGAACCAGAACATGATTAAGTACAGTATCATTAAAAAACAAAAAAAAAAATCTTCTTCTCTTCAAAGCCCTTCCTTCACACACATCCCATTGAAGTAACCAAGACATATTTTTAGGTGACACACAACAGCCACCAATAGAAAAATTATACGGAAAATTACTGATAAGATTAGTGTAACAATTCAACTGGTTGAAAAATCAGTAAAGATGCAACAATAAATGCCCAAAGTTTTGCATGAACAACGTAAACTACAGAACTTTATTAAAAAAAACAATTGATCATATCAAAGTGGATGTGCATCTACAGCCCCCATGAAAGTAATCCTTATCAATTGATATCATTTACTTTGATTAACGTTAAATTCATCTGAGTAACCTTCCAGTAAAAAATACTTCTTAAACTTACAAGTGTCGATTTTACATTATTGAGCTTACCTGCATCACGTGCAGCTGGTGCACCATTCTTTCTATCTTTTTTCATGCCATTCTCAGGCTCTGATTCAAGCTCCTCATCAGCAAAGGAACTTTTTAAGGAAAGATCAACAACAGCATCATCCCAACTCTTTGCATCCCATTCATCCTCATCTTCATCTTCTTGAACTTCATTATCTTCAGTAGCCTCAACAACATCTGATTTTTCTTCCACGGGCATCAACTCCTCCACATCTTCAATCTTCTCAGACTCCAATAATTCAGTCTCTACCACATCTTTTTCTTGTGTTTTTTCTTCCATATGTTCCACTACCTTAGTTTGAGCACTCCCATTTGTTTGATGATGTGCTGGTTTAGTCTTCTTTGACTGGTATTTTGGTCGCTTAGCTGGTGCACTAGGATCAGAAGTAGCTAGAGGTAAACCCCCGGCATTTGCTAGTATCTGGTTCCTCATTGCCTCCAACCTACGTTGTTCTTCCTTTTGCTTCCCTGTTAGCAGCTTGCCTTCCTGTTTCTTTCGTAGGAGCTTCTCTTTTTCTCTTTCCTTTTTCCTACGCTTAGCCTCCTCAGCTTGTCTTTCAAGTTCTTCTTGCCTACGCCTCTCCTCTTCTTCCTTTCTCAACCTCTCTTCTTCCTCCCTTTTCCTTCTTTCTTCTTCTTCTTTTCTCCTAGCCATTGCCTCTTGCATCTCCCTAACATGCTTTGGCACTTTCTTCTCGGGCACTTTACTTTTTGCAGCACCTTTTTTGGGTTCTATAATTTCAGTGTTTACTTCCTCAATTTTCTCATCAGCAGCAGCTGCTGCGGCCGCTGCTGCAGCTTTTTTTTCCTTTTCCTTCTCCTTCTTCTTTTTCTTCTTCCTTGCTGCAGCTGATTCTGTGCTCTCTTCTTCAGCTTCCTTTTCAGCTGATGCATCAGGAGGAGCAACAAGCTCAGGTGGATTCTCAACTTTGTCCTCTTGTGAAGGAAGAGGAGGGTCTGCTGGTTTTGATGTAGGAGGCCCCTCTCCTAGCTCAGCAAGAATCTTATCCAAATCATCTTCTTCTTGAGCAGTCCTTCCACTCTTTTTCTTTTTCTTCTTATTTTTTGAAGTTTCTGCTACCCCCTCCATCTTGTTAGCTTTTGATAAATCAGAATCAATATTGCTACTTGCTGTATTCAATATTTCAGATCCGACTACATCTCTTACTTCATTGCCCAGCACACTTTCATCACTTAATGCAGTAACCATACCGCTGCCTTTCTTCTTAGAGGACTTTTTCTTTCCAGAAAATGCAATTACAGTGGCATCATCTTCATCAACACCATCAACATTTAATTTATTTGGCTCTGAAATAGAAGCATCCCCATCATTTTCCTCATCAGGGAATGCTGCACTAAACAAATTGCCACTTTTCTTTGAAGCCTTGGATGACTTCTTTTTCTTACCCGAGAAGCTAATTGATGCAATATCTTCATCCTCATCCTTCTTAGCATCTCCATCCTCATCCTCATTATCAAGACCACTAAAACCAGAAGCTGTAAATGTATTCCCAGCCTTCTTACCACCTTTCGATGACTTTTTCTTACCTGTAAATGCAATAACAGGCTCGTCATCAATATCTTCATCAACTCTGATCTCATTATCAATCACATCTTCATCATTCTCATCATCAAGAGCACTGAACGCAGCGGAAAAACCAGTCTTCTTAGAAGACTTAGACGACTTCTTCTTACCTGAAAAATTGATCACGGAATCATCCCCTTCATCATCATCCTTTTCCCCGGGTTACCACAGATTCTTCATCATCATCATCAGCAGCGCCATCATTCCCCTCCTCATCAAGCAAACCAAAAGCGGAAGCAGTGAAAGCACTGCTACTTCCACCCTTCTTCGACTTACCCTTCTTTTTCCCGGTGATAACAATCTCTGAAACACCATCCCCATCCTCCTCGTCCTCTTCCTCTTTAAGTTGTGAAGCTTTTGAATTACCCTTCTTACCCTTCTTCTTCCCCGTTATCACGACCTTCTCCTCCTGAACTTGGGCTTCTTCAGACAATTCAGTTCCAATGGAGTACTCATCGTCGTCTACTGCAAATGTCTTTTTCTTCGACTTCCCACCACCCTGAGCTGCCGCGGGAGCGCCGTCATCATCCCGTGCAGTTGGCTTCTTCCGACCCATGGAGATATCGGCAAATTAAAACCCCAAAAACCACCAACGCTACCGCCCCGAAAAAACCTATCTGCAAATTGATCACCAAAAAATTAGACTCATCAACATCAATCAGCTATATAATCAGATCTCTCACCAGCAGAACAAACCCATCAAGAACAACAGATTATACAACATACATAAAGAAATCAATAACCCCACATCCAAAAACAAAAAAACGACAATGAAGCTCAGCTGAGATGAGAAGCAAAACACAAATACAAACACAAACAAACGCGTATCCAGAGAGAGATTATGCGCACTTCAGCTAGTGATTGGCGACAAGAAGAAATCGAAAGTGAAGGTAGAAAGAGATATTTAGGAATCCGGCGATAGGGAACGGGAATCTGGGAGAGGTTCGTAGTGCAGAATCTTGTTAACGAAGCGGAAATGCGAGAGAATTCAGATACGAACTGATGATTCCGAGTTTGCTTTCTCTACTTAGGGTTGCATATTGGCCGCAGGCAGTAGCCAAATGCAGACTGAACCGAACCGGCGTCCAAAGTTGAGAACAACCGGTTTCGACCGAACCGGTTGATTCGGTTTCTTCTGTTTGAGAAGGGGCAGCCAATGCGAGTTCCGTTTTATTTGGATTTTAATTAACCAACCAAACTCAATTGTAAACCCAACGGTCTCTCAATTGGTTAAGGTAAATCAAAATCATAAATATTAACACTCAAAGTCTTTTGCCATTGTGCAACACCCTGCAATGTAAATTAAATTTCTTTTTAAATAACAAATCTTTATTTTTAAACTTTGTTTAATAAAAAAAATATTTTTCTTTTTAAAACCAGAATATTTGTTTTTTTATGTTAATTTTAAAATTTTTATTTTATTAACCGTTGTTCAAATAAAGATTTTTTTTTATATTTTTATTATTTGCACGAAGACCAAAACTACTCCACAAAAACACACTATTTAGGATTTTTGTGTATTTAAAAAATGACATCAATAGCATAAAAAATTAATAAAAATAATTAGTTGGAAAATCCAAGACTTTAAACACCCACAAGATTACTAACAGTGATAGACCATTCAAATATCAAAACTTCAAACCTCCACGATCACAACTTAGATCTAAACATTATAATCTTAAATATCAACAACTACATAATTTCTAAAGAACGATCATAAATCAACTCAAACCGAATTCCCAACAAAAATATCCAGATACCAACATAATTTCAAGGTATAAACCAAATACCTAAATTATTAGAAAGCTTAAACTAGTTTTTTTTAGATAAGAAAAAAAATCTACAAAATCTAATCCTTGAAATTATGCATTAACTTTGAAATATTAAAAAAAAACTACAGAATTGGGCAAAATATTTTATCACATTAATAACTAATTGCAGTCCAAATGATTTTTTTAGAAAAAATCTACAAAGTCTAAACGTATATCAACCTCACATAATTTAATTCTACAACTTAAAATATTAAAACTATAAATGTATAATCCTACAAATTCGTTAATATTTTATAATTCGAAAATCCTAAAATATCTCATCATATTACTTTGTTAAATACTTGTTGAACCTTCCTAAAATCTTCCCATGTAGAATTATAAAATATTAATTCAAATATGTGTATCACAAAAACTTAAAAGAATGGAGAAATACCTACAAAATTAAGATAAAACACGAACTAACAATATTGAAAATCATCAATCAAATGCACATCCACAGAATAAAAACATACCAAATAAATATTGAAGATCTCGCTTTATTCACTTTTGCTCACCTACACGTTTACTCGCCGGAGTGTGTTTAACTGTGAAGTTTGAGATTGGATTGAAATTGGTTTGTCAAAGGGTCATCAAATCTGCACTGTCGGAATTCAGATCGTCGCGCAGAGGGAAAGGTCGTTGCAGGTTATCGAGATAATCCTGTCGTCGCTGGTATGGTGCGTCGTTGTCGTCGTAGTGGGTATCGTTGGAGTTCAAGAGAATGCTGCCAGATTATTCTGCTCTTCTCTTCTCTTGTGTCTCTTTGTATTGTTTATCTCCCCCTATACTGTGTGTGCCTCCTCTCTTAAATACTTAGATTTGCAACAGTAACAAACTTAGAAAGTGGGGAAAGATGAAGGATAAAAGGTCACATAACAGGGCTTTGACGTGAAAGATAACAAACTAAAAAAATCAAATATTAGTTTTAGTAAAAAAAATCCTTTTTAAATTTAAACAAATACTATTATTTAACAAAATTCTTTATTTAAAACCAAATCTTTTTTATTTATTTATTTTTTTACTTTAATTATAAATCAAAATCTGTTTTAAAATTTTAATTTAATTAAAACTTTACCTTAAAACTAATGTTACATTTTTTTTATTAACCAAAAACAATTACATTAAAACCTTATGTTATTTTTAATCAAATAATTAAATAACACTTAATAAAATAAATAATAATAATATTTTTTTAACAAAAGAGAGCCGGACCAAATACGGTGTCTACAGCTTGCCCCCTTTGTGTATCATTGCAGAACTAAAAGGGTAGACAAAGACAAAAGACAAACTATTGGGAAGGCGAGATTTTTATTTAAAGAAGGTTAGAATAACAGACCTTGTTGGACAGGCTTGACTGGATCTTTGATCGGATTCGATTTAACCAATAGAAAATTAAAAGGTAACAACTTGGCTTGATACAGGCTTCGACCAAGATCTTCGATAGGGTTCGATTTAACCAACGGGAAAAATAAAAGTCAACGAACCTGGCTTGACATAGGCTTCGACCACGATCCTTTGATCGAGTTCAATTTAACCAACAGGAAATTAAAAGGTAACGGACCTGGCTTGACACAGGCTTTGACCACGATCTTTTATCGGGTTCGATTTAACCAACAGGGATAAATAAAAAGGCAACGGACTTGACGTGACACAGGCTTCGACCACGATCTTTTGATCGGGTTTGATTTAACCAATGGGAAACTAAAGGGCAACGGACCTGGCTTGACACAGGCTTCGACCACGATCTTTTGATCGGGTTCGATTTAACCAACAGGAAATTAAAAGGTAACAGACTTGGCTTGACACAGGCTTCAAGCATCATCTTTGATCAGGTTCGATTTAACCAATGGGGAAAAAATAAAAGGCAACGGACTTGGCGTGACACAGGCTTCGCCACGATCTTTTGATCGGGTTCGATTTAACCAACGGAAAACTAAAGAGCAATAGACCTAGCTTGACATAGGCTTCGACCATAATCTATGATTAGGTTCGATATAACCAACGAGAAATTATAACGCAAGGACCTGGCTTGACACAGGCTTCGACCACGATATTTAATCAGCTTCGATTTAACCAACGGAAAACTAAAAGGTAACGGACCTGGCTTGACACAGGCTTCGACCACAATCTTTGATCGGGTTAGATTTAACCAACGGGACACTAAAGGGCAATAGACCTGGCTTGACACAGGCTTCGACCACGATCTATGATCAGATTAGATTTAACCAACGGGAAATTATAAGGCAAAGAACTGGCTTGACACAGACTTCGACCATGATCTTTAATCATGTTCGATTTAACCAATGAAAAACTAAAAGGTAACAGACCTGACATGACACAGGCTTCGACCACGATCTTTAATCGGGTTCGATTTAACCAATGGGACATTATAAAGCAAGTACCTGGCTTGACATAGGCTTCGACCACGATCTTTAATTGGGTTCGATTTAACCAACAAATAAATTAAACACGCTTGCTCGAGTAAAATGAGATGTCACGAAATTTCTTGCCCTAAGACTTTTTGGAGACTTATTCAAGAAAAATGTAAAGAATGCATGAAACAATGCATGAAATATGTTTGACGCACGATGATAACAGGAAACTTTATCTTGGATGTGAAAAATAGAGTGAATCACTTGCTTTTGTAATATAAACTTGGGATTGTCCAAATAGCCCGATCACCGCATTTCGCTTTCCTTCAAAACCCTTTTAACTGGATCGAGAGTACACAGACAAATTGAGACTTGGCTAAACACTCCTTAAATGGGATGATGACTTTGCCCTTGATAACTTTGTAATGTCATATTTGCCCCAATGATTCTAGAGAACAAATATCCTTATCTTTAGGCTTTCTATGCCCCTACATTTGATTTCGAGTAACAAGTGACCTTGGAGAACGTGAATGTAAGCAACTGCCGTCATTCATAAATAGAAAGAGACAAAAGAGAACATAATTTATAAATGAGATTTCCAATTATGACAAAGGACACATATCTCAAAGATGTTCAAATTTGTAGGCTATAATAGAGAATGGATACACAAAATGTCTTTCAAGTAAAATACTGAGATCAAAGTGAAGTTTTTCGAAATACACGGGAAATTATGTATAATACTTTCGAACATGACTTGGATTGACCGGATTTAAAAGCTCGCTGCCATCCATATTGGCCAAAACTAGTGCTCTTCCAGAGAAAGCCTTTTTCACCACAATGGTCCTTCATAATTCGGGGTCCATTTGCCTTGATGATCTTTCTGCAATGTGAGAGTTCTTTTTAAAACCAAATCTCCCTCTCTAAACCTTCTTGGGCACACCTTCTTGTCATAGGCTTTCATCATTCTTCTTTGGTTTGTCATCTGCATAATGTCGTCGACCTCTTTTCTTCTACAAAATTTAGTTGCTCATAACTCCTTTGGACTCATTCAGCCTATTGTAACTTAGATTCCATGATAGCTCTCAATGATGGAATTTCTACTTCAACGGGGTGAACAGCTTCCATACCATAAACTAATGAAAATGGCGTTGCCCCGCTTGAAGTACGAACTGAGGTGCGATAACCATGTAAGGTGAACGTTTCATGCCAATTCCTATAAGTTACAGTCATCATTTCAACGATTCTTTTTATGTTTTTGTTAGCGGCTTCCACTGCATCATTCATCTTGGGTCGATAAGGGGTTGAATTGAGATGCTTGATCTTAAACTGCTCGCAAAGCTCGCTCATCAATTTGTTGTTCAAATTCCTTGCATTATCATAAATTATGGTTTCAGGAAGACCATAACGACAAATAATTTCTTTCTTGATGAATTTGACCACAACTCCTTTTGTTACATCTTGATAAGAAGCTGCTTCTACCCACTTGGTAAAATAATCTATGGCTACCAAAATGAATCGGTGCCCATTTGATGCTTTAGGTTTGATAGGAACTATTACGTTCATGCCTCACATAGAGAAGGGCCAAGGGAGCTGCCAAAAAATGTAAATGAGAGGCAATAACATGAGTCTTGTCCGAGTAAATTTGACATTTGTGGCATTTTCTTGCATATTTGATACAATCTGTCTCCTTAGTTAACCAGTAATAGCCGGCTCTTAAAATTTGCCTAGTCATCATATGGCCATTTGCATGAGTACCACAAACTCATTAATGGATCTCCTTCATAATCTTATTGGCCTCTCTTCCTTCAACACATCTTAGGAAAACCTTGTCGTGGTTTCTCTTGTACATTATTTCTCCATTTAAAAAAACTTCATTGTCAACTTTCGGAGAGTGCACTTATCATTTTCTAAAGCATTGAGTTAATATTCTTTACTCTTGATATACTGCTTGATGTCATGAAACTAGGGGTTGCCGCCGGGTTCTTCCTCAATGCTCATATAAGAAGCTGGGATATCTCTCCTCCCAACTTTAATTGGACGAACCTTTTTATTGAGTTCTAAACTGAACATCACTACTAATGTGGCTAATGCATCTGCTATTTGATTATTTTCTCTTAGCAAATAATCAAATGGAAAATAATCAAATGAGATTTCATCAAATTCTTGTGACAATTCTATTATGAGTTATTTGTAAGGCAACAACTTAGCGTCTTTTGTTTCCCATTCTCCTCTTAACTGATGAATTACTAGCATAGAATCCCCAAAAACTTTGAGTTTCCTGACTTTCATATCAATAGCAGCTTGGACACCCATTGAGCATGCTTCATACTCAGCCATATTATGTGTGCAGTCAAAACATAACCTGGCGGTAAGAGGGTATAAATCTCATTTAGGTGACATCAATATAGCCCATATCCCATGACCTAGCTCGTTAGAGGCACTATCAAATATCATGGTCCAAGTTTGTGGGTCTAAATTTTCCTCACCTGTGGTTATGGTGGAGATTTACTCATCTGAAAAGTCAAACTTCACCAGTTCATAGTCATTTATAGGTTGTTAAGCTAGGTAGTCGGCCAGAGCACTCCCTTTAATGGTCTTTTGAGTCACATAAACAATATCGTATTCAGACAAGAGAACCTGCCACCTTACAATTTGACCTGAGAGAGATGACTTTTAAAAAATGTACTTTATGGGGTCCATCTTTGAAATGAGCCATGTTGTATAATACAACATATACTATTTTAGACGTCGGGTATCTCAAACTAGAGCACAACAAGTTTTTTCTACCTGAGAGTATCTAATCTTGCAATCAGTGAACTTCTTACTTAAATAATATATGGTTTGTTCTTTCCTGCCTGAATCATCATGTTGCCCCGGTACACATCCCATTGAGTTTTCAGTTACTGTGAGATATAAAATAAAGGGTCATCCTGGAGTTGGTGACACAAGAACTGAAGGGTCCTAGAAATATTGCTTGATCTTGTCGAATGCTGCTTGACAATATTCACTCCATACCCTATCATTGTTCTTGCTGAGCAACTTAAAGATGGGTTCATAAGTTGTTGTCGGGTGGGATATAAACCTTGCGATGTAGTTGAGTCATCCTAGAAGCCCTCAGATTTCTTTCTGAGTCTGTGGAGGTGGCATCTCTAAGATTGCTTTGACTTTATCTGGGTCAACTTTAATCCCTTCTTGTCTTACTACAAAGCTTAGAAGTTTTCCAGTAGTTGCCCCAAATATGCATTTGTTGGGATTGAGTTTCAATTTGAACTTCCTCAATCGATCGAATAGCTTCCTTAAAATAGGTGTGTGCTCATCGCGCTATTTTGACTTGGCAATCATATCGTCCACGTAAACTTCAATTTCTTTGTGCATCAAGTCATGAAAGATGGTAACCATGGCTTGCTGGTAGGTTGCCCCAACGTTTTTTAGCATGAATGGCATAACTTTGTAGTAGAAAGTTCCCCATAGTGTAATAATTGTGGGTTTTTCGCGATCCTCAGGTGCCATCTTGATTTGATTGTATCCTGAAAACTCATCTATAAAGGAGAAGGTTAAGAATATAGTAATATTATCTACCAACACATCGATATGAGGAAGCGGGAAGTTGTATTTTGGACTTGCACGATTCAAGTCTCTATAATCTACACACATTCTTACGTGTCCATTTTTCTTTAGTACATGGACAATGTTCGCCACTCCCTCAAGGTAATTAGATACCGTAAGGAACCCTACATCAATTTGTTTTAGGGGTGCACGTCAAAACCGTCAAAACAGAAAAAACCGAGAAACCGAACTGAACCAAACCGAAAAATTAGTTTAATCGGGTTCATGGTTCGGTTCGATCTGAGAAATAAACAAACCGAATTATTCGGTTCGGTTTCGGTTTGAAAAAGTAAAACCGAACTTCAGACCGAACCAAAACGATTACCTTTAAATATATATATTTTAATATTTTATATATTTAAACATACATATATTATATTATATTATATGTAAAGTGTTTGATATATTAATGGTGATGTGAGAGGATGTAAAAGATAGATAGGTTAGCGTGCAGGAAAAGAAATAATGTGGTGTCATGTCAGAGATGTCTTTTCTTTATTTATTTATTTTTCTTCTTCTCATGAGTCGTGAGTCTCTTCATATACGTGTTTCTTTCTTTTATGTTTTTTTTCATCAAAATATGAATCTCCCTCTTCCCAAAGACTCATTAATCCCACCCATTTCTTTCTCTCTTTTTTCTCTCTTCAAAATGGAGTCTCATCTACCTTTTAAAACCCACGAATTTCTTTCTTTTATCATTTTTTTCTTCTTCAAAATAGCTTATGAGTCTCTTCTCTTTTCAAGACCCACGAATCTTTTCTTCTTCCTTCAATGGCCGACACACATAAAGAAAACTCACAACACGACAGTTTTGACAACGTCAACAGATCCAACTATCTACACCATCGTCATGACCGACGCCCCAAGCTACGGTTTCTCTGCTCCGACGAGATTTGCAGACTTGCGTCTACAAGAACGACTTTCTTCATTTGTCTGCTAAACCGCAAAACTGAACCGTCAAAACCGTCGGTTTTCGGTTCGGTTCTATTCGGTTTGCATCTTGTTTGCGATTCGGCGCGGTTTTTGTTTTTCTCATTTTTTAAATTTCGGTTCGGTTTCGGTTTGGTCCCAAAACCGAACCAAACCGAACCGTGAACACCCCTAATTTGTTTCCTCACTTCATCCTTTATCCTAATTAACATATCTGACCTCATTTTCCGTAACTTCTGTCTCACCGGCTTGAACTCTGGGTTGATTGGCAATTTGTGCATACTATATCTATATCTAAACCAGTCATATCTTGATAGGACCAAGCAAAAACATTAGCATATTCATGAAGTAACTCTATCAACTTTTTGCGACTCTCTGAAGACATATTAGTGCCTATTTTAACCTATTTGGCATCGGCTTGTGACCCTAACTTAACTACCTCAGTTGATTCCTCATGGGGTCCCAACATCTTTTCTTCTTCTTCTAGCATTCTCAATAACTCAACTAAGAGCTCATAATTTATTTTCTCATCAGACTCGACGCTGTATATAGATGTATCGAGCTCGTATTTTGAATCATTATCACATTCAATCTCAATATTATTGCTTAAGACATAATAAGGGAGAAAGGAAAAGAAAAAGAAACAAATGAATAAATTGACCCAAAGAAAAATAACAGAGCAAAGGAACAAAGTGAGTGAATTTAAAATTGATTGATATGGAAGAATTATAGACAAATAATAGGTCTAGATAGAATGTACAAGGAATAGAAAATTAATTTATTAATTAAGAAAATGAGAGAAAAAATTGACAATTACTTTGACGTATTATTCACTAAAGACGGTAGCTCTAACATGCTCCAATTGCTCAGCTTGAAACCGTTTGGGCACAGGAAGACAAAAGGTCTGATTTCCTCTCTTTCTTCTGTCACTACTGCCACTGCAGAACTCTCATCGTACTCCTGATGGATTATGCCGGCACTTCTGAAAGAGTGGCTGAGAGGTGGAACAATCCTCCTTGGGTAATCATGCTCCCTATTCTCAAATATTGCTAGACGTTTTGTTTTTTCACGGTTCTACACTCTAGTGATGTCGCCTCTATTTAACTTATACCCTAGCCTAAACCTCTTTGTGGTCTTAGCCATCCTCATCAGCTTGTCTAAACTCCCATTGTCTCCCTTAAAGACGGCCTCCAATAGTCGTGGCTTAGGCCTTCCAAACTTCCATTATAAAGTTGTAGCATTTGCAATCTCGAATGACTAGAATGAAGACTCAAAAGCTTCTTTTGTTGCTTCAACGTATGACATCGAAGCAAGCCTTGAGACTAGAATGTCTTCTTGTCCTGATATGATCACCAACTTTTGGTCAACCGCAAATTTAATTTTCTAATGTAGAGTAGATGGAACTGCCCCTGCCGAATGTATCCATGATCGCCCCAACAAAAAACTATAAGCTGATGTAATGTCCATAACCTGAAATGTTATGTCAAATGTGTAAGGATCTATCTGGATTGGGAAAGGACCTATCTGGATTGGGATCTCAATATCCCAAACAACAGCGTTGATAGCTCTATCGAAAGCTCTTACTATCACATTATTAGGCCTCATATAAAACATATCGACCAGTAACTTCTCTAGCATGGATCTCAACATTATGTTTAAAGAAGATCAATTGTCAACAAGGACTTTTGCTACTAGGAAGTTTTTACACTTAATTGAGATGTGAAGAGCTTTGGTATGTTTCTCCTTCTTCTTCTCACTTGCTTTCTTTTTATTTTTTTCACTAGTAGGCTCCTTCACACGCTTTAGCAGGCTATCTGGTGTATAACATCTCCCAGTTCGTGTCAAACCTCCTACCCCGATGATATTGTCAACTGAGAGTGAAGGAGATGATACCTCTTGTCAGACAGTTACCTTGCAATCATATCTCCAAGACACTGCTTTGGAACTTTTATACTCGAAAGAAGCTGGGACCGTGATAGTGATCAGTTTCCGACTATTGCTGGGTGCATCAGGCTTTTCAAGGTAAAATATGGTGAAGGGTTTTGGCTTAAGAGCGGCATTTGAGCTTTCAACTGCTGAGACATCATTCACAACATTTACCCTTTCTTCTGGTGAGATTTTGTAACAGAAAGGACTTTTGAGTCTAACAACTCTTAAACTCTCTTTTTAAAATGATTGCATTGCTCTAGAGAGTGTCCTTTTGCCCTAGCATGGAACAGGCACGTCAGACTTTCACCATACCCTTTATACTTGAAGTTTGGGCATAGGTACTCCACTGATACATACCCACCACCTAAGAGGATTTCAAATCATTCCTGTATAGGGGTTGTAATTTCTGCAACCTTACTCTTTGACTCGATCCCTTAGCATTCAACTGCATTTATTTGGAGGTTCTGATGATTCGGTAGTGGATTATTACTTACATCAGGCCCATTTTATTTTTTAAAGTTCAACCAACCTGCCTTGATTAAAGCTTGAACTTTGTATTTCAATGCAGTGCAGTTCTCTGTTGAATGCCCTACGGCTCATGCGTGATAGTCACAACGGACATTTGCATCATACCATCTTAGGTATGAAAGCTTAATCGGATCTACAGGTACAAGCGCCAACTGATTATTCTAAAATAACTAAGACAGAAGCTTAGTATAAGTCATGGGGATTGGGTTGAATTGAGTCTGTTTACGTGCCCCTTTATTATTCTGCTGCCTCTGAGTATAGAACGTATTATGCTACTGACCCCTAGGTGGGAAATTTTGACTAGCCGGGGGTCGAAAATTTTGAAAGGCATAAGGAGAGTAATGTGAAGTTGTATTATTTACATACTGTTGATTATACCCGTATGGTGATGGATAATAATATGGAGCATATCGTCCGACCATACGGTTGTTATTTTCAAGAGTGTCGGTATGCTCCTACCATTTGCACCTTACCATTTTTCTTCTTCGAAGAACTTGTCTTCTTTGTGGTTGATGTCTCACTAGCAATATTAGTTAATCGACCATGCTTGACACCGTACTCGATTTGAGCTGTGCTATGAGGCCATATTTTTTTATGAACTGAGTATTTCTGTCTGGTCTTAAGTCTTCCCATAATCGTTTCAAGGCATCCAACTGATTTTCTGGGAACGCTACACTTTGAAATGGTGTGACGACATTCTATGATAATGCATCACCATAAGTATGCTGCATGTTCTCTGACCATTGATGAACATTTTCTTGGTCTTGCTCTTTCCATTCTTGGGTAGGAGTCTTACTTGAACTCATGCTTTAATTTACTGTCAATATTAATGATTTAAGATTTAGGTCAATTTCGGTACAATTGGCGGAAAATAATTTTAAAGGAAAAGGGAAAGTTGTGAATTTTTTTTAATTGTTGTAAAAAAATAACGATTATTATAATAATAATAAATAAATAAAGTGAAAAATGAAAAGCTTATGTAAATGCAATGAGACTCTTTTAAATACTTCACTTTATTAACACCAACCGAAACAGAACTAAACAAAAAATAAACAGCGAAAACTTATGCTAGTGCTAAAATGAGCGTAAAGTTAATGCTTACACAACTTAGAGGAAACGACCCCCAAATTTTTCATATGCTTTCGCAGTAAGGTCCATTTGAGTGAGAATTCCATACGCCGCAGGGCAACCGAAATTCCACGAATGTCACACTACTCAATCTCCAGTCTAATCTTAAAGTAAAGTCTGGGTAGGAGGCTCATATATTGTGTGAAATGCATGATAATATGAAATTATAAAAGCAAATAATAAGGACAATATATGCACACACAAAAAAATGATGGACCAAAATAGTTTATAAACGGATAATAAACGACAAAAATATGGCTTGACTCTCAATAGTTCCCAGTGGAGTCGTTAAGCTGTCTCAACGTTATCGCGACACGGAGCGGCCGACGTCATCGCTTGAAGGGTCTGTTTCGAGATAAGGGTTTAGAGTCGCCACCAATCATCTACGATGTGTGATTGGTCACCTAATTAAAAAACTTGGTCTGCGAAAAACTGATTTTTGGTTTAGGTGTCGACTGAGTGTAGGGAAGTGTTAGCATCCTACGACACTTATTTTAAAAACGGTACCATATTTTTGTCTAAAATTATCTTGTTATTTTATTGGTCCAAAAGAAAAATATCTAAATGTCCCACAATCTATTAATTCACACTTCGTAATAAAATATGAATTGATAGGTGTGAGTGGCACGGAAACCATTATAAAAATTTATCACCTCAAGAGTATCAGAAAGACTCCAATCTCTATCATTGGAGTTTCTGAAATAATTATTTAAAAATAAATAATAAATAATGATAAGTAAAATAAAGGACTTGGTTCCTACACACAAAAAGGCTTGAACCAAAATCATAAATATAAAAAACTCAAACCTCTTACTAGTGCGTAACCCCTAGAATGTAAATTTAATTTCTTTTCAAATAACAAACCTTTATTTTTAAACTTTCTTTAACAAAAAAAATATTTTTCTTTTTAATACGGGAATATTTTTTTTTCATTTTAAAACTTTTATTTTATTAACCATGGATTCAAACAAAGATTTTTTTAATATTTTTATTATTTGCACGAAACCCAAAAACTACTCAACAAAAACACACTACTTAGGATTTGTGTGTCTTTAAAAAAATGACATCAATAGCATAAAAAATTAATAGAAATAATTAGTTCGAAAATCCAAGACTTTAAACACCCACAATATTTAACGATTACAAACAGTGATAGAGCATTCAAATATCAAAACTTTAAACATCCACGATCACAACTTAGATCTAAACATTATAATCTTAAATATCACCAACCACATTATTTCTAAACAACGATCATAAACCAACTCAAATCGAATTCCCACATAAATATCCAGATACCAACATAATTTCAAGGTATAAACCACGTACCTAAATTATTAGAAAGCTTAAACTAGTCTTTTTTTAGAGGAGAAAAAAAAAAGAAAAATCTACAAAATCTAATCCTTAAAATTATGCATTAACTTTGAAATATTAAAAAAAATACATAATTGGGCAAATATTTTATCACAGAGAAATACCATTTGTATAAATAATTGTGTCACGAACCTAACTATTTGGCACGAGTAATCAAAATATTTTATCACACTAATAACTAATTGCAGTCAAAATGATTTTAAAAAAAATCTACAAAGTCTAAACGTATATCAACCTCACAGAATATTAATTCTACAACTTAAAATATTAAACTATAAACCTGTAATCCTACAAATTCGTTAATGTTTTATAATTCAAAAATCCTAAAATATCTCATCCTATTACTCTGTTAAATAGTTGTTGAACCTTCCCAAAACCTTCACATGTAGCATTATAAAATATTAATTCAAATCTGCACAAAACTTAAGAATGGAGAAATATCCACAAAATTAAGATAAAAAACACAACTAAAAATATTGAAAATCATGAATTGAATGCACATTCACATATAACAGCATACCAAATAAATATTAAAGATCTTGCTTTCTTCACCTTTGCTCACCTACGCGTTTACTCGTCGGAGTGGTCACATAACAGGACTTTGACGAGAAAGATAACAAACTAAAAAAAATTAAATATTAATTTTAGTAAAAAAATCTTTTTTAAATTAAAACAAATACTTTTATTTAACAAAATTCTTTATTTAAAAAACAAATCTTTTTATTTATTTATTTTTTATTTTAATTATAAATCAATTCTTTTAAAACAAAAATCTATTTTTAAATTTAATTTAATTAAAACTTTACCTTAAAACTATGTTACCTTTTTTTAACAACAAAAAACAATTACATTAAAACCTTATGTTATTTTAAGCCAGACAATTAAATAACACTTAATAAAATAAATAATAATAATTTTTTTAACAAAAGAGAGTCGGACCAAGTACGGTGTTTATAAGCATGATAGGCCAAAGAACTATAAGTTATTTCAAATTACCTGGATACATGAGATGATATTCCAAATTTTATGTAGTAGAATCTGCGTGGTTTGAGTCTTCTTCAACCATACAGCTTAAGCCAAAGATGGGCATCCTCCCTATTAGATGAGAAATAGGATAATAAAGAAGCATAGTATGTTGGAGACCATAATTCTGTATTTATAAGTTGATTCTAAGATTTCCATAATCCTCTATGGTCAACGGGCCAGCAAGTCACACCACTAATTAGAAGTTTATGTGTTCTAATTAGACCACTTATTTTACCCATGAACGGCCAATACATACAATTACACCAGAAATTGTTACCCATTTAAGGAATTATTTTAATTAATTCCAACAATATCCTACTTGGGTAACAAGATTCTATGATAAATCATATGAATTTTACCCTTTAGTGCACAACCAAAATATTATTAAAAAAACAAACCTCCTTTAGTTATAATCTGGTTCATCTTGTAGACCAATGTGGAACCAAGGCGATTTTTATTACATGTGAAAGTGCAACTCAACCTTTAATAATCACCACACCAAATATACTTGATGACATAGATCAAGTGTGGAAGAGCAGCATGAGAATTACGTTCATAGTGATCTGTTCATGTCTATTCTCAACTGGTCATAATCATACTTTATAAATATCAATACAATAAACATATATAAGTATATTTTGTGAATTCAAATAAATCATTATCTTTATTCTACATAAAAAGTATAGAAGAACATAGTTGTAAGTAAAATTACTCCCACTCAACCAAGACATTATCTACTGAAATGATACCCATACGAGTTACATGATCATGAAAGTTCTTAGGTACTAAGCCTTTAGTAAGAGGAACAGTTACCATGTTATGTGTTCATGTGTGTTCTATAGCTATCAGATTATTTTGAACTCACTCCTTGACAACAAGATACTGTATGTGTCAATATGTTTTGACTTTATCGAGCTCCTATTGTGATTGGAATACAACACTGCTTAATTATTGTTACGGTAAATTCTCAATGGTCTTTCAATATTGTCAATTATCTTAAGTGTTGTGACAAAAATCTTAAGCTATATTCTATGATCGATGCCTTATAGCATGCCACAAACCCTACTGCCATTGTTGAAGGGACTATAAGTGATTGCTTTGCACTTTTCTATGAAATAGCACCTTCTGCCATAATGTAAATAATATAACCAGATCTAGACTGCTTGCTATCTTAACAACAGCAAATCACAGTCGGAGTAGGCAATGATCTCTATATTATCTTATCTCCGATATGTGAGCATGTAATATTTAGTTATTTGCAAATATCTCATAACCCTCTTGACTGCTTTCTAGTGTTGCATACCTGGATTACTAAGATCTGCCGCGTTCCCACTATAAAAGCTATATCAGGTTGAGTGCAAACATGAATGTACATTAGATTCCCTACGGTTGATGAATAGGGAATCTTTTGCATCTCACTCCTTTCATGATCACTTTTTAGCAAACTAAATTTGTCTCCTTTAGCTACGAGTGTATCTCCTGGTTAACATCCATTTATGTCATACCTACTCAAATACTTATCAATGTAACTCTTTGTGATAATCCTAAGATATCTTGAATGATCTCGCAGTATCTATATACCTAAGACAAAATAGCGCCAAGATCGTTCATCTCAAAATGCTTTGTCAAAAAGTTCTTGGTTTCCTGTAGTAGGTTTAAATCACTGCAAGCCGATAAGATGTCATCTACATATAATACTAAGAAGATATATTTACTCTTACTATTCTTACAGTACACACGTTCATCAACTAGATTAGCCTCAAAACCAAAAGAAGTAATAATATTATGAAATTTGTGGTACAATTGACGAGAAGCATGCTTAAGTCCATAGATGGATTTATTTAGTTTGCAAACCGTTGACTTTGGATTTCTTAAATCAAAATTTTATAGTTGCTCCATGTAAATGGTTTCAACAATGTGTTCATTGAGAAAAGTCGTCTTAACATCCATCTGATGTAACTCTAAGTCAAAATGTGTCACTAGTGCCATAATAATTCTAAAAGTCTTTAAAAAAAACTGGAGAGAAAGTCTCTTTATAATTTATGTCTTCCTTTTGAGTAAAACTTTTTGCAACAAAACTGATTTATATCTTTCAATGTTAACTTTCAAATTTCTTTTAGTTTTAAATATCCATTTACAACCAATAGGTTTCTTTTCTACAGGCAACTCAACTAGATCTCAAATGTCATTGTCACTCATGGATTTCATCTCATCTTGCATAGTCTCAATCCACTTATCTGCCTTAGAACTTTTCATTGCCTGTCAAAAATTGATAGGATCATTTTCTGTAAAGCTAATGTTATTCTCATGTTTTTGAAGAAATACAATATAATCATCTTACATTGCACTTTTTCTTTCTCTAGTGGATCTTCTTAATGACACTTATTGAGTATGTTGAGATTGATCTATGAGGTAGAGTGATGTGTCCTCGGTGTTGTCTTGAGAGGTAATCGCATCAAATGTTGGAACTTCATCTTGAGTGTTATTATCTAAAACTACTTACTAACGACGGTAAGTAAGGTAACCACGTCATTCCTAATAGTAGTATTTTTTTTTTCAAAGACAACATCTCTACTTTTATTTCTCCCCTTAAACTTAATATTTTCAAGAAATCGAATGTTTCCCGTCTCGAAAAGGGTTCTTGAAGTGGGATTATAGAACTTAAAGCCCCGAGAATGCTCAACATACCCAACAAAATAGTAACTATGATTCTTGAGTCCAGTTCTTTTCATTTGGACTATAAGGCTTGCTTCCGCTGAACATCCCAAATATGTAAATACCTTAGAATTGGTCTTTTTCCTGTCTACAACTCATATGAGGTTTTCTTTATTACTTTGTTTGGTACTCTGTTAAGTATGTACACTGTGGTTTTAATGTTTCTCCCAAAGAGATTCTAGCAATAAAGAATGAGAAATCATACTTCTTACCATATATTTAAGAATCCTATTTCGCCTCTCACCAACTCCATTCATGCTAGGTTTCCCAGGCATTATGTACTGAGGAACTATACCATATTGTTAAGTGCAAAGAGTCATGGACGTTGTTTATCTTATCCATCATATCGACCATAATATTCTCCTCCACGGTTAGATGTGATGGTTTTAATTTTCTATCAAGTTGAAGTTCAACTTTGCGTTAAAAGATTTGAACATGTCTAGAGCTTGAGATTTTTCATGAACTAAATATAGGTAGCAGTATCTTGAATAGTCATCGATGAACGTGATAAATATTATTGTCCGTTACATGAAGCTGTAAGGAATGGTCCACATATATGTCAGTATGTATCATTTCTAAGACTTTTTTAGCTCTTCCAGCACCCTATATTTATCTTGTTTGTTTCTTTTCCTTTGATATAATTAACACAACCTGAAGATCTGTTAGGTCAAGTGAATTAAGAGTTCCTTCATTCACAAGTCTTTAATTCTAGTGTTAGAAGATGTCTAATCGTTTTATGTCATATGTATAGTGTACCAAAATTTACATTCAATTTGCTTTCTACCACGTGATATATGAAACATGCAAATGAACAAGACTAACCAAATTTGTCCAATGAAAAAACAAAAATTAAATTCTGTCTGAATGACGAAACAACAAAAGTCTCTAACAAATCCAAATAAAAATCAGTTCCTAAAGATAATCTAAATGTTCTTATTGCTTCTACTTTTGCCCTATTGTTGTCAGCCACGTAGATGAAAGTCTCAGTATCACGTGGCGGTTGGCTCCAAATGCAACCCTGCATAGATACACTTATGTGAATAGTAGCACCTGAATCTACCCACCACATTTGCATAGGTCTAGAAGCTAGATTAATCTCATAACAAATAAGGGAGAGAAACATATCATTCTTCAATAGCCAGACGACATATTTGGCACACTGCTTTTTCATGTGCCAGTCTTCTTGCAAAAGCAAAAAGTGGGTCCTGAATCCCGTTTCCTTTTCTTTTTCTGCTAGAAGATTCGCAGTATCATTCACTCTCTCTCTTTACACTATTTCAGGTAAAAGTCATGTGAACACTTTCTATCTTCTCTCGTTGCATCCTCTCCTTTTTCCTCTCGAACAGAATGAGAGATTAGCTCATTCAGGGACCATTTGTTCTTTTGAGTGTTGTAACTCACCCTGAAGTGGCTATATCCTGCTGGAAGAGAGTTAAAAAAACCAAATGCACTAAAAGTCTTAAGAAACTTCCAACTTCCGTGCCTTAAGTTTTGCAGCAACATTTGACATTTGCATTTGTATTCCCTTATGTTTCCTTTACCAACGTATCTTGAAGAGGTGAGTTTTACCATAAGGGTACTCACTTCACCCTTATCGTTTTTTGTAAAGTACTACTCACATTCCATTTTCTTTAGAAAACATTTGGCATTTGTTCACTCAACAATAGAACCTCTGAGCATGGGAGTAAGTCAAGAACTATAAGTTATTTCGAATTACCTGGATCTATGAGAAGATATTCCCAATTTACTGTAGTAGAATCTATGTGGTTTGAGTCTTCCTTAGTTATGCAGCTTAGACCAAATATGAGGACTGATTCTAGGGTTTCCCATAATCCCATAGGGTTAACGGGTCGGTATCTACCCAACAGGTCACACACTAATTGGAAGTTTATGGATCTTAATTAAACCACTTATTTTCCCCTGAATAGCAATACCTACAATTTACAAGAAATTGTTACCCATTTAAGGAATTAATTTATTAATTCCAACAGACCAACTTCGACTGTGGTTACGGGCAAACGTTTTGATCCTGTCTTGTAGGGAAGCTTCTTGCAAACAGAGTTATATCCAGTGAGGTTTCAAGGAAGACTTTCGTGGAGAGTTCATTAGCTATGGAACTATTTTGAGGAAATTTGTTTCTTTTTTGTTTTAGAAAAGAGTGCTTACATATGAAGATTTTGAAGATGGGTCCATGGTCTTTTGATAAATCTCTCATTATTTTGAAACTGTCACAAAGGATGATTAAACCATCTGATATGGAGTTCAAATTTGTGACTATATAGATTCTTTTTTATTACTTACCTCTGGTATGTATGAATAAAACAATGAGGATTCGCCTGGGCATGCTACCGATGTTTTCGAAGATGTAGATTGTGACGAGGAAGGTTTCTACTAGGTGAAAGTATGAGTATTAAAGTCTGGATTACATTACCACCAAGCCATTTGAAGAGGTATCAAGATTAAAATTAGCAAAGCTACGAGCCAACATTTTATTGAGAGCATCCATGAAAATATTATGCTGGAATACTCTGTGTTGGGGAATTCACGAACATCTATACTATATTAAAAAGGGAGGATATTGAAAAAACAATTTTAGACAATTTTGTCATTTATCAAATTTTTATATTTACTAAACATACCTTTTAATTTTAATAATTTTAATTAATAAAAATATCAATGTTATGGATGTGAATAGTCTCAATACAACAAGTTTTGTTTATTTATTTCTAACGATTTATGATTTTACTTTTTTGAATTAATAATGTAATTAAAAGTGTTGGAATCTCAAAAGTTCCAACTTCATCTCCTACGTATATTTATATGAAGTTCCTCTCTATTTTTTTTGTTGCAACAATTTAACTTAACTCTCTCTTAATTGTTTCTTTTTATTTATTGATTTCTTCTTCTAAATTTTATAGATTTAACAAGACCATATTACACAGTGACCTAACACATTGTGATTGAGTATCTCAATTATAGAAGTTTTAAGATAGTGTTATTTATAGTTTGGTTTCATACATATCATCAAAGATGGACAATCTTTGAGAAATGTTTTTTGAAACATAGGTATGAATCCCTGCTATAAGTGTTTATAACTTATTTTACAATAAGTATTATTATTATTTTTATTTAAGAAGTTCATAAATGGTGATAATTCTGATTTTAATTTTTACTGAGTTTTTTTTTTTATTTATGTAATATGAATTACTCATTAATTCTCTCCTACTAATATTGATAAATAATTCAATTGTCTTTGTTTTTGAGTTCTCTCTTGAAAAAAAATGACATATTTGAGCTATAGGAATATTTTGTTTAAATAATACAAAAATATTTGAACTAATTATTTAAAATATTATCAATATTAGATAATAAGATGGTTTAATTTAAATTCTAAAGTCTATTTTCTCATTAATTATAAATTTATAATAACTCATTAAATTATATAATCAATTAAGAGTGGATTGAGAATAAATATGATACGAGTAGTATATTATATATATATATATTTTTTTTTTTTTTTTTTGATAAGTTCATAATGCTAAAAATTAGAAGAAAAAAAGTTTAATAAAATTTTTATTAAGTAAAATATAATCGTTGGAACTTAACTCTTAATAAATAAAATTTTAAATGCACCAAGTCAATGTGTGAAATTTAGAAACGTTGAATATGAAAAGTTTGTCATTCACTCTTTTGAAATATTTTATCCTTACTTATATTAACTATAAGCTTTAATAATTGAGTTTAAATTTCAAAAGTTTTATGATTTTTTCACTCTCTCTATAACTATAAAGTGATTTTTTCTTCCAAATTATTTCACCAACATAATTGAATTATTTATAGACATTTTATACTAATTCTTTGTCAATAAATAGTGATATTGTTTAACTTTTTATTGGTGAAATTTTTTTTAAGAAATAATGGTATTACATGTGGTAACACACTAGTTCATATGTGCCTGATGTAATGGATGTAATGGATCGCATAAATCTTCGATATTATTTATTATGGAAACAAGAGTAATATGTTCTCAAGACATTGTCTTCTACTACAAGAAGCTTAGCTGTTTCTGAAATACTACTGGCCATCCAGGACGACATGTGTTAGCAAAGATGATGAATTTGAGTTTGATTCAAGTGGATTCGGACTCGCTAGAGGCAATCTATGCGATAAACAGGGCGATGAATTGACAAAATGAAATTGCTACCTTGGTTTGTAATATCGAACATATTACACGTTCTTTCATTTCTACATGCATGTAGTAGAGAACTCAATATAAGACCCCTCATCTCCTTGCTAAGAAATCTCTTAGTAAGGGTAACTCAATATGTTAGACTTTTTTATTTTTCCTTTTCGCTTGTAAAGAGGTAGAGTTTCAGATTTATGTTAGACTTTTTTATTTTTCCTTTTCGCTTGTAAAGAGGTAGAGTTTCAGATTTCGTCAATCGTAGCCTAGGTAGTAGTTCCTTAAGTTGTCAAATGAAGCCTTTATTTAAAAAATAAAACCATTAAAAGACAAAACACAATACTTTTTTATGAGGGTGGGGGATCGAACTCACGTCCTCTTGGTTGGAGATATATGTCAATTACTTCTGAGTTATACTCGTTTTGAAATTCGACGGCCTTATACAAAATGATATTAGTTAATTTTTTTTTATTTCTATAAGTATTTTAAAACGTTTTTACAATGTTCAAAATTATTTTTAATTACTTAACCACATAAATTTTGAAAACGATATTTAAGTTGGCTCATTTTTCCAGTTGATCCAACAAGCTAATTAAACACGTTGTTCCTTCTTTAATGGAAGTTTAATTTCCTAGTTTTTCTTTTTTTTTAAAAGAAATTATATATTATTTTGAGAGGGAAAAAGCCGTTTGAGAGGGGAAAGAGTTTAAAAATTATCTAGTTTTAAAAATAAATTACAAAAATAATGTTAGTTTAAAAAAAACTACAAAATAAATGTAATTTAAATAATAATTCAAAGGTAAGTTATGTTTCAAAACTATTGACAAAAATAGGTTAGGTTAAAATAAAAGTCAAAACTCGCTTACAATGCCTGCGATTTCCGTGCAAACGTGGCAGTGATTAGGTGGAAGTCGCGTACAATGTACGCGACTTTCACTTTTTATTTTTTAAATTTTTTTGGAATCGGTACATTGTCGCAACTTCCTCATTTTTATTTATTTTTTGTTTTATTTTATTTTATATATGATTTTATTACTCTTTGCGAAATTAATTAAGATGTGATTAATTTTTTATTTTTTATTTTTTATTTTTAAATTTGATAAAATGTCATTTAAAGTCTAAAAGTTTAAACTTTATTTAAACCATTCGATGATTAAATGTCATTTAGCTTCTTGTATTTCATCTCGTATGTTCTAATAAAATACATTTAAATTTAATATAAATTAAATTGATAACACATTATTAAATTAATAAACCATAAAAGTAAAGGTAGAAATTACATGAAACTCACATGTTTTGTCATTTGCATCGCGAAATACAGACTTTAAACAAAAACCAAATTTTGGGATATGTATAATTAGGGTTTTGTTTGTTTTACAATTATTTTGTTTAAATTATTATATTATAGGGAATATGTCCATCATGTGGTAGGTAATTAAAATCTTTCCAAATATAGAAAATTTAGATGATAGTATTTTTTCTTAAATTATGGTCTTTTAAAATAAAATTAAAAAACAAAGGGATATTGGGTGGGAGTTGCAGGGCTATAATTTTAAATTCAAAAGATAAAATAAATAAAAAAATAAAAAGTAAAAAAAATAAACGGAAGTGGGGAAGGGCTGCCCCTCCCAAATTTTACAAAAAAAAACAAAGGGAAGTCAGCAAAGACGTGCTCCATTTGCGCCACGTCAGGCAGAAGTCGTAGCCAATGGCTGCGACTTTAGTGAATCGCGGTCATGACCGCGATTTCGACATAAATCGCAGCCTATCCCTCGATTATCTACCCTAATTTGTAATTACTTTGAAACCTACCTTAGATTTGTCATTTGTTTTTAAAAATAATTATTAAAAAAAAATCCTTTGAGAGGGAAAATAAATAAATAAATATATATATTAATATATATATATTTTCAAATTAAATCTCACCATTTCATTTTAACCTTTTAAAAATCTAATGATCCATATTGATTTTAGTTTCAAACCAATTTCAAATCATTCTCCTCCCTATTTCATCATCCTTCTTCTCTCATAATTTACAACGACAATTTTCTCAATAATTCCTCAATGTTTTTTCTCTCCAAAGCTTCAATGTTTCTTTGAATTCTTGTGAGAGATTTATTTTTAGAGAGATCTTTGAACTATCCAATTTTATTTTCTCTTAGCCATTAGAGGGCTTTATTTTTTAAGATTTTTTCTTACAAAATTTGTGAATTAAATTTGTATATCCATTCTTTGAGTGAGTTTGTAAGCTTGTTATTCAAAATTTCAATTCTTTGTAAGAGTTGCTCTTGACCCGAAAAAGAGCGTTGTAACAGTTTGATCTTGAACCATAAAAAGAATCCGGGTTTTGTTCTTTGCTCTATAAAAAGAACATTGTACCGATTGGACTCTAAGCCGTGGAAAGAGTCATGTACTTCAATCGAATATCAAGAGGAGCTTGGGGAATTAATTTTATATTATTATAAATTGCATGAAATTAATTGTTACAATTTCCGAGATTTAGAACTTTTTAACAAGGCTCTCATGGCAAGCAACTCTGACGGTTCATCCAATCCCCTAATTTGTTTGTGTCAAAAGTATAAGTGGTATTTATGTGACCGAAAGCTCTCTGTTGGAAGCCGATTATGGGACTCAATCCTCATATTTTTGGAAAGGTATGGTCTGGTGTAGGGATCTTTTAAAATTGGGACTTAGAAAGGTGGTAGGGAATGGAGCAACTATCGTTATTTTTTAGGATCCTTAGGTCCCTAGAGAATCCACCTTTAGATTGATCTCTCCGAACCCGAATCCTATCTGGAAGCCTTGGGTGCAGCATTCATAGATGACCATAAGCAGTGGGATTTGAGGAAATCGGAGAGGTGATAGGTGAGGCCGATATTGAAGAAATTGAGAAAATTCCTATTACTCTTGTGGAGTTGCAGACAGATGAACATGGCACTATAATAGGAATGTCATGTACTCAGTTAAAAACGGCTATATAATTGCAATGAGAAACAAATTACTCAGGAATTCAACAAGTGATAACAATCAGGAGGAATGGTGGAAATCCTTTTGGAAAATTCCATTGCCCCCAAGATCAAAGTGTTCTTACGAAAACATGTCATGATATAATCCTGGTTACGTCAAATCTAAGGAGAAAAGGGATGAATGTCTTATCGATTTGTCCAGTTTTGTGCGAGAAGGGAAGAATATGTGGCTCATGCTCTTGTTGGATGTAAGCGCTCAAAGCAGGTCTGGCACGAGGATTATCCTGTCCCTAGAGATCAAAGCAGTTTTCATGGTTGTTTTTCGTGATTGCTGGGCTGAGTGGATGAAGATTTTATAAACATCATAATTAACTATTGTTGGGATCACCTGTTGGGCCATTTGGAAGACATAAACGCTATTTCAATCACAAATTGGTTCCAGATGTGACAAAAAGGCAGATTGGATTTTCAAATATGCAAATGAATACTCAAAGACCTTAAAGAGTAGTGTGCAAGATAAAAATGCGATGTTACCTTGGAAGAATGTAGTGTGCAAGATAAAAATGCGAGATTACCTTGGAAGAATGTGTGGACTCCTCCTCCTTTGGATATGGTTAAAATAAACACAGACGGCGCTTGTGACAACTACAGATCGGGTATGGGGATTTTATCAAGACGAAAATTAGAACTTGATTGCAGCCATGGTGGATGTTCACGAATGCAGAAATCTTCTCTTGGCAGAAATTCAGGCAATTCGCGAGGCATGAGACTTGCGTTTGCGTCTAGGTTTGAAGAAGATCTGCTTGAGTCTGATTCTTTGGAGACAATTAAGTTGATCTGTGAAGAAGCCGAGTGGATCAGTGAAGCGGCAAATTGGATTTCAGACATGAAAGAGCTGTCTCGCTCTTATCCTCTGATTTCTTTCCACCATATCTACAGGAAACCAGAGGACTCATTATTTGGCAATGGAAGCCCTTTAGGTTGGGTCAATGCATCTTTGGGTCTCTGATTTTCCCATTTTTCTTTGTCAGCGTATTGAAGTTGATTTTCAAAGCTTTGTAGCCTTAATGGTATCTTAAGTTTAATGAAATTTTCGTTGTTTCAAAAAAAATTTGTTAGAATTTATCGGACTTTTAGTTGCTACATTTTAGTTCAATTACTTCATAATTTTTAGATGGTAAAATTAATTAGGTGTTTGAATTCTAATTTATTGCTTAACTTGAGATAAATTTATTTGTTTGTAAAAAGCTTACTTATTTTTTAATTGGGTCAATCGTATAACAAAGTTTATTAAAGTTTAATTTAACCCTTTCACCCTTCGCAGGGTTGTCATACCATTCCAACAAGTGGTATTAGAGCGAGTTGTCCAACAAGAAGTGAAAATGATTTCCCATCAACCGACTCCTCGCCACCATGGTTTTCTCGGTTTCGAATAGTATATGAGCGGAGCGAGAGCGACTAGAGTTTACTTACTTCAGGAATAGAGGTTTTTGATGTAGTTGCGCACGTTTTTGCTTTTTTCATTCATCGAGATTGGGTCGGTATTCAGCGTCAGTACAAGATCGAAAAGAATGCATAGCATTCCAAGTGAGATGTCCAAGATAAAAGGAACGAAGGGAAGAATCGACGAGCTTTTTCAGCCCCAAAACTCAGAATCAATGGAATGAATGTATCTAAGGCTATCCATGAAAAGATGAGGTAGTTAACTACCATATAAGGACTATCTTGATAGATTTCATTTGTTAGTTATGAAGAAGTTCGGCAAATTAATTTATAAGCCTTTATCTAACAAGAAGTGAAAATAGTGTTGTTACTCGTCCCTAGGGATTGGCTCGCCACCAAGAAAAAAAGGGGGGGTCGATCTATGAAGTCCCTACGCTAAATTTTGGGGAGTAGGTAAGATCCTAGCACTATATAACTCCGTGTCGGACAGGGCAACGTAATTATTAAACTTTTACTAATGCATTATGAACTAACAAGTTTTTCCCTTTTTTTAAGGGCTATTCCCAAGCCACCCCTACCAATCAATGACCATTCCGAGGAGATCGAGAGCTTGTTTCAGAGTTCAAGAACGACTTGTGATAAAAAGAACTCTACCCAGAAGATGCTGAGCAAAGCTGCTGGCCTAAAAAGTGGACTGATTTGTAACATCAACTGTAGAAGAATAAGGTTCGAGTTGATGAACAGAGAAGGCCAGGGTTTCCCTTGACGAGGCAGACGAAGTGCGGGTGTGCATCCGATGATCCAATTCAACAACTTGCTAGCCCACCACGTCTCTCGATGACCTTTCGCCTTGTTTCGTCTTTTTTTTTTTTTTCGAATTCCCCATATTTGTCACAGTGCCTCCAACGTTAATTCTTCTTCTCACTGTTGTTTTTGTTGAAGATCGTGAATAAAAAATGTCCGAGCTCGCTTCGATTTGTTGTGCAGTTCTTTCGTACTTGTTTTTGGTGCATTATTGGTCTCTGTAGATTTTTTGGCAGAATTTCATACTCACCGTGCTCTTCTTCTTCTATTTGTATTCCACAATTAGTTCTCCTCCATTGCCTCTACCAACAAATCTCGCTCCCGGGTCTTTATTGCCTCCTCCTACTTCGTCTCCACCATCATCTGAATATGTCGACATGAGTTGGGTCATGAGCAAAATAGATGAATCAGAAGGCTAATCAGAGGACGGAATAAATGGAGTTTTCAGGAAATCGAAGCGTTGGTGTTTGGCTAGATTTGGGGGTGGTTTTTTGTCAAAATTAGGAGTGAAAAATCTCGGGTTGGGTCGGTTTTCGAGTAGAAAGAAATAACTGAAATCTGTTCGGTTTTGGTTTTCGATTTTTTCCTTTTTTATTTATTTAAAGGGCCTTAACTTTAAAGCCCCAATTAAAAAAATGGCCTCAAAAAATCTAGGTTGTGTTTTGTGGCCTTTTTATATTAATAATAAAAAAACAAAACAGAAACATGGTGAAAAAATCTCTTTTCTTGTTTTTTTTCTTGCTTTCTCTTTTAACTACACGGAGGGAAAAAACTCAAATTTCAGAGCAATTTAGATTTTATTCTTGCCCAGATTCAGAGCAATATGACTCCAAACCCACCACTAAGAGATGAAAGGAAAAATAGCAGAGGTAAAAGAAGGAAAAATAAAGAGAAAACTCACATGTCCAAGAGAATAAATCCAAGCATCCAAACATTCTCGGCTCTCCACACAAATCAAGAATGCGAAGAGTCTCTCATTGACCGATCTATCTAAGACCAGAAAAGAAAAGAAAACACACAAGCTCTCAAGTCTCACCGATGGGAATGTTGTCAAGCGGTGGAGAAGGGTTCCGCCGCCCGCTTGAGAGTGTCGCTGGAGAGGGATGTCGCCGCTGGAAGGTTTGCCGCTGGAGAGGGTTGTCGTTATAGAAGGGGGGGGGAGGGGAGAGGGTACGAGTGGGTGTGAGTGGGAAGGGTTGAGGCGGTGCATGTAGTTCTTTATAGATAGGTCAAAAACAAACCAACAACCGAAACCGAATCGAATTTTATTTTTAGTTCGGTTCGGATAAAAATTTTATAAATCGAACCTACCCGAACAGTAACAGTTCGTTTGGGTTTTTGTTGGTTTCTTTCGACCCCTAAATGGTAAAAAAAAAGTAAAGAAATCATTGCAAATTCAAATAAAACAATCAAAATCAAAATTTTGTGCAGTTGATTTTTTTTTAATTTGGTTTTGATTGTTTTTTTTTGCAATTTCTAATTTAAATATTTTATTTTAAATTGTTTTTTTCCATGAAGATTTATTTTATTTTAAATAACCATCCCATAATTATTTTTTCAAAAAAGTAGTTCAACCAACAAATTAATTTTTTTAAAACATTTTTTAATCTACATTTTAAACTCTTACTACACAATGAAGAGCATTGCCATTGTCAATGATGTGCTAGAAAATTTACATTGACTAAATCATAAATGCTACTTGGAATGGGAAAGTGTGGAAAATTGGGATCAAAAGGAATGATAAAAGGGGCATGTCCACGATGAAGATTGATGATGATCAAAGAATTAATGAAAGAGAATAAGGGAGTATAAATACAGAGATCAAGAGATGATGTTTGTTCACACGAAATTTCCGGAAATTATATTCGTGGAGTTGAACTTTTATATTTGTAGTATGTGTTGTATAGTGGATTCAATCTCTAATCTTTATCCTCCTCTGATTCTTTCTCTTGAACTTGATGTGAAGATTGAAATGCTTGTTCTTGAATTTGGATCGAAGTTATATGTTCTTCGAAAGTTTTCAAGTTTTCAAGTGTTCAAAGTCTTCAAGTTGGTCTTCGAATCTTCAAGTCTTCAGAGAGTCTTCAATTTGGTGTGAATTCTCTCAATTCTGAAATTCTGAACTTTTAAACCTCCAAAATGATTGAGGTTTCCTCTATTTATAGAGGTTTCCATAGGCTTTGGTGGGTCATTGGGCTTGGGTAATTTTGGGTCAAGCCCAATTCTTTAAATGGATTTATTTAAATTTAAATATTAATCCATAAATTGGATTTTGGGCCAAGATTGTGAACCAAATCGATTCCAAGCCCAATACTCATATGACCCAATTACATATTTTAATTGTCAAATTATCTTTAATTTTAATTTAGGGTTAATATATAATTAATCCCTAAATAAAATAGATAATGACGTGGCCGTTTATGATTGGCCCAAATTTTTTGGTTCTACAAATGCCCCTTTTTCGAAATTTATGCCAAATATAATTGTGGCTGAATTTCGAAAATATTGTGCGATCAAAAAGATGAATTTAAGTCATAATTTTGAAAATATTAATCGTGGACCAAGATATCGTTGTAGGTCCAATTAAGAATAAATTTGCACAATTTAAAATGAGACATCTGAAATTATCCATTGAAATTTAAATTATTTTCAGAAGTTTTTTTAACTTTGAATTTAATTTAAAAGTCTAAATATGATTCAAATTCGAATTTGGATGAATTTGAAAATTTGGAATTTATCCAACTTTAAATTGAACGCTGGATTTATAGTTCAAATTTGAATTTTGGATCAAATTTGAAAACATGAAATTTATCCAACCCAATTTAAAAGTTGGAATATAATTCGAATTCAAATTTGGGATGAATTAAAAATTTTTGAATTTATCCAACTTTAAATTAAACCCTGGATTTATGGTTCAAATTTGAATTTTGGATCAAATTTGAAAACATGAAATTTATCCAACGTAATTTAAAAGTTGGAAATTCAAATTTTGGATCAAATCTATGGTATTTATCCAATCGAATTTAAAAGTGGGAATATAATTTGAATTCAAATTTGGGATGAATTCAAAATTTTTGAATTTATCCAACTTTAAATTAAACGCTGGATTCATGGTTCAAATTTGAATTTTTTGATCAAATTTGAAAATATGGAATTTATCCAAACCCAATTTAAAAGTCGGAATATAATTCGAATTTAAATTTGGAATGAATTAAAAAAAATTTGAATTTATCCAACTTTAAATTAAACGCTGGATATATGGTTCAAATTTGATTTTTTGGAATTTATCCAACGTAACTTAAAAGTTGGAAATATAATTCAAATTTAAATTTGAGACGAATTTGAAAATTTGGATTTAAATTTAATATCCAATCAAATTTAGAATTTGAATGAAGAATGATATTTGGACTGATTTGAGTTAAGATCCCGTCAGATTTCGATTTGATTTGAGTCAAAATTAACAATCCAATCAAATTCCCACCATAATTTGAAAAAGAAAATCATATTTGAGCTGAGATTTGTTATGGGTCAAATATAAATTAAGAATCCAATCAAATTTCCAACCATAATTTGAAAAAGAAATCATATTTGAGTTGGGATTTGATTTGTTATTCTGATTTGAACCCCAAATTGTTGCCTATAAATTGAGCCTTCTGGTGCATTTGTAGAAGCACAGCAGAAGTCGAGTGAAAAGATGACTTCAAAATTTCTCCCATTCTTTGCTTTTTTCTTCTCTTCTTTTTTTTTTTACTTCTCTTGTATTCAAATTTTAGAAAATATTTTTTTTTCCTTTTTTTCAACTTAAAAGTATTTCTCCAACAATTTCTATTAACAGTGCGTTCTTTTTTTTAGGAGCTAATTTTATTTTATCGCTTCTTCTATTGGAATTAGGATATCAAACTTTCGCGCTTCACCTAATTATCAAGGTTTGTCTTCATCTTGTTTTTTCTTTTCTCTTTTTTTTGTTTGTTTTTTCCTCTCTCTTGCAGCAAAGATACTCCATGGATTTACAAGACCACCTAATTTGGTGAAGTATCTCTCACGGTTACCATCCTTTCGGGGATGACGCCTATATAGGGATATCATCCGGCTCACACATACTCGCAGGACAAGGCCACCTAATTTGGTGAAGTATTCCTCACGGCTACCATCCTTTTGGGGATGACGCCTATATAGGGATATTGTCCGGCTCACACATACTCGCGCGGACAAGGCCACCTAATTTGGTGAAGTATCCCTCATGGCTACCATCCTTTCGGGGATGACGCCTATATAGGGATATTGTCCGGCTCACACATACTCGCGGGACAAGGCCACCTAATTTGGTGAAGTATCCCTCACGGCTACCACCCTTTCGGGGATGACGCCTATATAGGGATATCGTCCGGCTCACACATACTCGCGGGACAATGCCACCTAATTTGGTGAAGTATTCCTCATGGCTACCATCCTTTCGGGGATGACGCCTATATAGGGATATCGTCCGACTCACACATACTCGCGGGACAAGGCCACCTAATTTGGTGAAGTATCCCTTACGGCTACCATCCTTTCGGGGATGACGCCTATATAGGAATAGCATCCGGCTCACACATACTCGAGGGACAAGGCCACCTAATTTGGTGAAGTATCCCTCACGGCTACCATCCTTTCGGGGATGACGCCTACATAGGGATATCGAAACGTTTACATATTATTTCTTGTCATTGCAATAAATCATTTTTTTTTCTTATATTCTCTCTTTAACTCGTTTTGTTTAATTATTCATTTCTCTTTATTATTTGTGTTTTGCAGAACCATGATATATTTCACGAGACATTTTATCTCTGATAAAAACATCTTGCTATCTTGGCACATAAAGATCAATCCATAAAAAGTGGGATTCTCTTTCCAGTGGAAGAACCAAAGTCAGGTCGCCTTTCAGGGTCGTTGCCTCAATTAGATGATCCCGCTTTTCTTTCTGAATGGTCTGTGGAGAAGCATTTGAGTGATGATTTTTCAACTAAAATATGGATTTTGCAATCTCCAATTCATAACGAGGTTCCGGATCATGAGCTAGGCTTAAAATTTGGACGTCGCATAATGAATAATAAAGCGCAATGGGGGCCTGCATTGAAGTTTCCTGGTGAGTTTTATTATATTACTTACTATTGGGAATGGCTAGAGGCCGTGGTTGCTCGTAGCGAAAAGACCCTTCGCGAAGCTCACATATTTGATGCAATAGTGGCTTCCCTATATACGTATGATCGTAACAACGATGTCGTTCGAGCCTTTTGCGAGGCTTGGTGTCCCTCAACAAATACTTTACATACTTCTGCCGGTGAACTATCTATCTCTCTATGGGATTTGTGGAAATTCGGAGGTCTTCCTATTATAGGAAAATTCTATGAAGAAGTCATTCCTAGCCGTAAAGAACTAACCGAATCGGGTAGGCAAGGCAGATATCTCCCAAAAAGTTGTGAGTACCTTTTTAAAGTGTACTACGGTTTGACCTCTAAAAGAAATGGTCACTCTCATGTTGCCACCAGTTCCTGGATTTCCTTCTGGTTCAAGGGTGAACTCAAGTATATTAAGCCTCCTCCTCAAAAGCCAAAGAAGACACTCGTCCTCGTTCAACCCATAATCCTACAGGCGTTTTTTCAAAGCTCGTGATTGGTCAAGTAAGGAGAAATGCTTGTTCCAGGAACATAATATAGACTATGAGTGGAGAGAAAAAACATATCTAGCTGCCTTCATATCCTGTTGGTTATGTTGCTTCGTGTTTCCTTACAAAAACCTCAACTTTCTTCTTCGTCCAGGAGTTTTAAAATCGCTAGCTTAATGGCCGAGGGAAACACTTTCAGCCTTGCCATCCCGGGTCTTGGCTAATATATATCACGGATTACGTCAGATCTTAAAGGCCTCTGAGCCAGTTGTAGGTTTGGAAGCTTGCATTCTCATGCATTATATTCATGGTTGGTTGGCCCACTACTTCAACACACATTACAAAACACCTGGAGAGATCCCAGGCCCCCGGATGGTTGAGTTTTCAGGTGAAGGTGGCTCTATATACTTAAAAAATGCGACAGCTCGTGAGTTGATTCATAAAGGTAAGTCCATAGCATGGCATGTAAACGTTCAATCCAGGAATCAGAATGAACTTTTAGTGGATGATGGCAATTTGTCATTCGCACAATGTTCCTATTTCTCAAGCCTTGGAACTTGTGACCTATCATTACGATGCGGGGACTCAATGGTTATTGAATCATACAACCCTCACCGATTTGATCGCCAGTTTGGCTTCTATCAGGACATACCTTTTTTTTTTTTTTAAGAAATGGCCCCTTTAGTTACTTTGGACAACGTCTTATATCATTGGAGAGTTTGCACTCGAACTAATACATCGTCAAAAGTGTTCCTTCCGGCTCGTACATTAAATCCACATGAACAAGTCACTGCTCAATACAAAAGCTGGTGGTCTAGCAAACATGGGGATTACCTCGAGAAAGGTATATCAAAGTTGGTGAATAGTGCTCTTCCTCCTTCACCACAACTTAAATCTCCAAAACATAAGGAGGTAATAAAAGAGAAAAAGACATAAGACTAATTGAGGATAAAGTCTCTGCTCCAACACCAGATGTTAGCGAACATACTGAAGAGAGCCAGGACAGTAATGGCGACCGTCATTGGAAGCGAACCAAGAGATCCAAGAAATCTTCCCACATTGACGATCAATTTTTGATGGCTTTTCCAGCACCTCTCAGATTCCTGACAACGTCGAAGCATTGGTGAGTGGTTCCTTTTCCTTTAGTTCTTACTCTTCTTGCTTTTCCTTTATTGTCACGTCTTCTAATTTGCCTCATTTCTTTTTATAGCTACCTCTGGAGGATTTCATCGAAAAAGTGGACGAAGAGCATAGTGGAGAGTCGATGATGAGTCCAGATGGTTTTGAATCTTCCATAAAACATATTGAAAGTTCCAATACCTCTATAGTTGAGAAGATAACTTCCCCACCTCTTCCTATTATGGTCAATACTCCTCAACTAGCTCAGAATAAAGCACCAGTTGCAAACCCTAGATCTTTCATTACTCTGTTGAAAATGTAATCTCTAATTTCGCCCAGCAAGCAGCTATGGCTATGTGGGAAGACATACAAGAGAAGATTGTTCGTACCCCCCTTGAGAATGTTGCTGATCTAAAAAACGAAGTACATAAAATATTCGGCTGGATCTCCAACACTCGAACAGGTAACTTAACATCTCTCCAGGCATTCGTGGACGGCTACTTCCAAAAGGTTGAAAGATATAATAATCTAGAGTCCTCATTTTCTACTCAACTAACCAAGGTTCGTCAACTAGAAGAGATGAGAACTAATTTGAAGAAATCATTACTGGATGAAGATCTCATACTCGGAGAGCAGCATGCGCTCCAAGAGCGATTCAATAAATTGGCCTCAAGAATCGATGAGCATGAGGCTGAGCTTAAAGCTATGAAGACTGAAGTTGAGACGCTTTCCTGTTTAATTTCTGAGAAAGCAAATGATCTGGACAAACATAGGGTTGAAACCTCTACGATACGTGACGAGATAAGTAGTATGGAATACACCACTATTACCAATGAAACAAATGTGAGATCTCTCGAAGGAATTCGTAATGCTTTGGAAAGCGCACGCCAAGAGCTGAAAGAGTTCAAGTGGAAGCCCTGATTTTTTTATTATATATTTTTTTTTGCTTTTATAATCTCATGTAGAGACATTTCATTTGCAAATTTATTAGCTAGTGACATATTAATGTACTTAGCATTGTTTCTTTGGTTTAATAAAATTCTTGAATTTTGTTTACACATTTTTTTATTTTTGATGAGATTGAACTTAAAATTTTCTTTAAGCTCCCTACGTACCCTCCCGATGAAAGGAATCAAGTCATAACGTAGTTCAAATACAAGATTTTTTTTTTGGGCCGTTCACCTTTTAAACTCATGCGGGCCAGGAGTATCATGTAGTTTAGACTCTTACGATAAGAAGTGTTGTATTTCAAATGCTCTCATTTTCATCACAATTTCTATATCCTCCATTTTCAGGATTGGTTGAGATGAAAAGCTTTTGTTTTACTTTTAAGGAACCTTCTGTATTTATGAGAATGGAGAATTTTCTTTTCATAAGTGAAGGAACAATGCTGTAAATTTTCTTCTCATCATTCACTTCATCAGATGATTTTGCTTCCACGGTCTTCATCATTCTTTCGTATTGATCGTTTGACACTTCAAGACGATCAAAAATAGATTTCAAATATTGATTTTTCTTTGACGTGGAGATGCTTAGCCTTTGAAATACTGAAGATCGAATGGGGATGTATGTAACACATTGACTTTCCTCTTTTGCAGTGGTCATACTCATCCTCTGAAAGACTGAAAGTCGAGTAGCTGAAGGCTTGATGCGATCGAATACAGAAGTCATTTGCTCAGTTATTTTAGAGTTGTCAATTTCTTCCACATTTACGTAATGTGAACTTGCCAGATTTTCTTTCTTCTTTTTGATATAGAATAATTTTTTTGGGGAGAATTTTTTTAAGGTCGCCGATATCTGGGGTCGAAATGAGTCTTTATTTTCTTTCCTCTCTGATTTAGGCTTCCTTGAATCCTTCTTTCCTTGGTGTTCATGCTCTTTGCTGAGCATAGATGACTTCTTCTGAGCAAAACTTTGTTTTTGTTTCTTCTGACGAGTCACAGTAGCCCAATTTTCCTCTCCCTGATCAACAGATTTGACAACATCTTTAATGACATTTCTTGAAGTCTTCCATTGAGAGCGAACAGATATAGGCTTCAACGTTCCAAATTGGATCAAGTCTATCCCCTTATTGTAGAATAGACTTTGAGGTGTTTGGCTGCCTATATTTGTTGTTACTGCATCGTGATTTGATTGAGCTATTTCATTGAAATCCAACTCAATCTTTCCTTCTCGAGCTAAATTTAGGAAACTCTCTTTTATGACAAAACATTTTTCCACTGGATGACTGATAACTCAGTGGTACTTGCAATGTTTTGGATTATCAACTTTACCCATTTCTTCTGGCCGTATACACTCAGGAAGTACTATCAGTCGTGTTTTCAGTAGTTGTTCCAACATATAAGGGATATCGGAATCAGGAAAAGGATAGACATTTTCTTGTCTTTCCTTCAAGCTTAGCCATCTTTCAAGCTGTTCCCAACTCTTGATCGTTTCAGGCTCGAGATCAGTATACCAGTCAAAGGCGTTTCCCTTTAACGTTCTGACGAACTGCTTGACCAATTGATCGCCTCTTGTACCAGCATTCTCACAAGTTTCGACGAAGTGAGCAATATGTTGTTTGGGATTGTCCTTCCCATCGAAATGTTGGAATTTTGGAGGTTGGTATCCAACAGGCATTCTCAGATCATTAATCCTCTTAGTATATGGCTTAGAATACAAGAGGGAGCTTTGAGAAGATCCGTCGTATTGCGCTCTGATCGTGTTCGTGATCATATCTTGAAGCTGTTGAACAGACAGCGAAGCGATCGAAGTGGAATATTGCGATTGATTTTCTTGAGCGATAGTCTGTCCCTTGTCATTTATCTTAATAGCAAGGATTTGACTCGACTCAGCAAGATCTCTGTTTTCAATCTGATTCTTCAAGGAAGCGATTTCATAATCTCGTTCTTCCACTGTCTTCATCAATGTAGCGAGCTTCTTTTCCATTTCAGCCATTTTTTCATCCATAGTGCTTGCATGAGTCATCATAACAGAGACAATGTCAGGATTAAGATCAAATAATGGGTTATGATTAACAAGAAACTCATTTTCAATAGATGTTTCTTGCAGCATCATTACTTTGTTTGCAACAACAGGAGAAGTTTGATGTTCCCGTAGTTGGAATTCATCAGAGCAACCATAGCTGATATGACCCATATGAAGGTTACTCATGTAAGCAGCTGTTGTAGAAGCCTTTTTAAATTCCATTGATTTTCTTGAAAAACTTTAAGTCTTGAGAAAGAGATGAGAGGTAGAGATTGTCCCACTGGGCGTGCCAATTTGTTCACACGAAATTTCTGGAGAAATTATATTTCGTGGAGTTGAACTTTTATATTTGTAGTATGTGTTGTATAGTGGATTCAATCTCTAATCTTTATTCTCTGATTCTTTCTCTCGAACTTGATGTGAAGATTGAAATGCTTATTCTTGAATTTGGATCGAAGTTATATGTTATTCGAAAGTTTTCAAGTCTTCAAGTGTTCAAAGTCTTCAAGTTGGTCTTCGAATCTTCAAGTCTTCAGAGAGTCTTCAATTTGGTGTGAATTCTCTCAATTTTGAAATTCTGAACTTTTTAACCTCCAAAATGAATGAGGTCTCCTCTATTTATAGAGGTTTCCATAGGCTTTGGTGGGTCATTGGGCTTGGGTAATTTTGGGCCAAGTCCAATTCTTTAAATGGATTTATTTAAATTTAAATATTAATCCATAAATTGGATTTTGGGCCAAGATTGTGAACCAAATCGATTCCAAGCTCAATACTCATATGACCCAATTACATATTTTAATTGTCAAATTATCTTTAATTTTAATTTAGGGTCAATATATAATTAATCCCTAAATAAAATAGATAATGACGTGACCGTTTATGATTGGCCCAAATTTTTTGGTTCTACAATGTTTAATTATGTAACTAAAGACGAGATTGAATTATAAATTATCAATAAAACATAATCAAGTAACATTAAATTTTAATTTACTAACTAATATAATTTCATGTATGTATACATGATTTTGTTTCGACATTTGCATCGCGACGAAATTTCCATAAGTATATTAGTTATATATTTGGATATGATGGTTAAAAGTGATCAAGTATAAGCTAATTAAGTTACAATAATATACTTCAAAGAGGAAATAAAAATGGATGAGACTTGAAAAGCTATATATCTCGTTCATAACATTAAAGGCATTTTTTTACACACATTCCCTCCAAGTGACTTACTATGATTGCTTATGATTATTGCTTAGGTCCCAACTAAGTAGAGTGAGAAGGGTAACCATACAAATCTGTTATTGAAAACCTCTTTAACATGTAATTTCACTTTTACCCACATGTTCAATAAATCATCTCATTTTTTTTACTAGTAACAAACACGTGCTATGCACGTAAAATTTATAGTTTTATTTTAAACTATTTAAAAATAAAATTTAATTAAATAGTTAAAATGTTAAATACCTCGGTTATTTTCTTTCTCCATATTTATCTCATCAACATTTTCAAATTTTTTTTCTTTGAATCTAACACAAAAGTGATGTTGCATTGATCTCATCAGTCAATTTTTAGAAGCAACAATTACTTGATATTTTTCATAATTAAAATACAGCAAGCAATAATAAACAAGTTAACACGTATCTCTAAACTTATGATAGAAATAGACAAATCTTTTTAAAATTAAAATTTTAATCATATCTTTATTATTAGATATTTGGAAGTTTATAGGTTTTAATTTAAATAAAAATATGGTATTGAGTTTCAATTTAAGGCATTAACGTCGTATTTGTCTTATTAAATTTTATGGCTTTTTTTTTTGGTTTCTAATTGAAATTATAAAATTAAATTAAAAGGTAAATTTTAATATTCAAATAATACAATTTCCACTATATTTTGTACTGACAATATTTATAGTGTTAATGCTATTAATTTAATTTTATAGTTATATTTGTGGATTTTCCAGACTCAACTAATTTAAGGCCCCACTTTTATTAATGAAAAGGAAATACTATTTATACAAGACCAATAAGCAAAACAGAATTAGTTTTGCTAACTAATAAATAAGAAAATTACAATAGTAACCCTAGAACCAATATGCCCTCAAACGAATGGCAAAGGCATGAGTTTGCCACGTAAAAATGCAAGACGATCAGCAGACAAAGGCTTTGTGAATAAATCTGCAGGTTGCTGAGCAGTAGGCAAGAAACATAGAGAAAGCGATTTGGAAACAACCCGTTCGCGAACAAAATGAAGATCGACCTCGATGTGTTTCGTACGCCCATGAAAGACTGGGTTACGAGCAATCTGTAAGGCAGATTGATTGTCACAAAACAGAGTATGAGGGCCAACAACAATAAACAAATCCTTCAACAGTTGAGAAATCCAAGCTAATTCAGCTGTGGTAGCAGCCAATGCCCGATACTCAGCCTCAGTGGAGCTACGAGAAACAGTGGTTTGCTTTTTAGCAACCCACGAAATAGGATTTGGCCCAAGAAAAATTACCGAGCCCGTAGTCAAACGACGATCAGCAGGATTACCAACCCAGTCTGAATCAGAGAATGCAGTGAGAAGCAACGAGCACGAACGAAAACATAAGCCCAACATCAGAGTTCCTTGAAGATAACGAAGGATGCGTTTAACAGCAGTTAACTGAACCACAGTGGGCGAATGCATGAACTAAGATACTCGGCTAACAGCAAATGAGATGTCGAGACGAGTAAAAGTCAAGTATGTAAAGCACCAACCATACTACGATAGGCAGAGGCATCTTCTGAACTACACATAGGAGAATCAACATGTAACGAGCCGGCCGAACAAGGCGTAAACAAGGCTTGAACTCAGCCATGCCAAATTTCGAGAGAAGATCTCGAGTGTACTTAGTCTGAGTGACAAAAATGCCTGAAGCCTTACGTTGAACCTCTAGACCAAGAAAATACGTCAAGCTGCCCAAATCTGTCATATTAAAAGACTGTTTTAATTGAACAACCAGTAAGTCAATGTAAGACAAATCATTCCCAGTAAGCATAACATCCTCAACATAAAGAAGAAGGTAGGTGAGAGAGCCACCAACATTCCGAACAAAGAGAGACGGATCAGACAAAGATGCAACAAAGCCAAGAGATAACAACTGAGTTGTGAAGCACTCAAACCAAGCACGGGGTGCTTGTTTGAGACCATAAAGGGACTTTGTTAAGTCGACAAACATGCTGAGGAAATTGAAGATGAACAAAGCCTTGAGGTTGTTGCATATATACTTCCTCTTGAAGAGTGCCATTAAGAAAAGCATTCTTAACGTCTAACTAATGAAGAGGCCAATTAAAGTGTGCAGCCAAAGAAAGGACAATAGAACAGTCGGCTTCTTAACAACGGGACTAAACGTCTTAGAATAATCTACATCCTCCTGATGAAACCCCTTAGCTACAAGACGAGCCTTATAACGAGCCACACTCCCATCCGGATTACGCTTTACCCGATACACCCATTTGCAGCCAATCACATTTTTATGAGAGGGTAAAGGAACTAAAGACCAAATATTCTGGTCAACAAGAGTAGTAAACTCTTCGGACATAGCCTGCTGCCATTCATTAAGTTTGGAAGCTTGAGTGTAGGACGTAGGCTCTAAAATACTGTCAACAGAAGGCTGTGCTACTAGAAAAACCCTTTTTTTAACAATACCAGGTTTTAACCTTGTTTGCATAGGATGCAAATTTGAAGAAGTAGGTACAACAGAATTTTCAGCACCATTAATCATACCATCAACAGGCAAAGTAGATGGACAACCAATATCAGAAGTGCTAATAGAGATAGAAGGCACAGTGGATGAATCAACACAAGCAGCAGTGGTATCACAAGCAACAGACATAGTGTTATCACACATAACATTTTCAGTGAAATAGTACAAACCGAATTACCACCACCAACAGATGAACCACTAGATCCACTGGAACCTTGAGAAGCAGTAGGTAACAAAAGGGGAAGAAGTGAAGATAAAAAAGAATTAGGAGGGGAAGGTGGAGAAGAGGCATAAGAAGAAGGAGAAGACACAGATGCAAAAGAAAAAACAGTCTCATCAAAGACAACATGGCGAGATATATATATACGTTCAGAGACAGGGTCAAGGCACAAGTAGCCTTTATAGCCAAGAGGATAGCCAAGAAAAACACATTGCTTAGTACGAGGTTGAAGTTTATTGGTGGTATAGGGACGAAGTAGGGGATAATATGCATACCCAAAACTCGTAAATGACCATAATCTGGATGTGTAGAGAAAAGAGTCTCATAAGGAGAACAATGATCAAGAGAGGCAGACGGAAGACGATTTATAAGGAAAATAGCACAAGCAAATGCATGGAACCAAAAACGTAGAAGAACACAAGATTTAGACAGCAAGGAGAGGGTCATTGTAACAATATGGCGGTGTTTACGTTCAACTACACCATTTTTCTCAGCGGTATGAGGACAAGAACGTTGATGTAACACACCACGAGACTCAAAATATGTACGAAGAGAATGATTAACATATTCACCACCATCATCACTTCTAAAAACTTTTAGTTTAGAAGTTAACAAGTTTTCAACAAAAGGCAGAAAACGTTGAACAACAGAGGAAACTTCAGATTTTTGTGTTAAGGGAAAAATTCAAGAATACTGAGACATATCATCCACAAAAAGAACATAATATCGATGGCCATGAATAGAAATTTCAGGGGAAGGACCCTACACATCACTATGCACAATTTCAAGTGGTAAACAAATATAAGACATAGAAAAAGGAAGTTTAGTTATTTTGCCATCAAGACAGTGTTTACAAACAGAAGGAGAAAGTGAAGTAGTAGCATTCATCAATGTGAGTACAGTATTAAGAACAACATTGTTTGGATGTCCAAAACGATCATGCCAAACATAACAAAAAGATTTATTATGTAATTGGGCAGAAAAGGAAAAAGTTGGAGAAGCACAGGGCTTATAGATGGAATTTGAAGGTAATGGATAGAGACCATTGACACTAGGTCCATGGAAGAGTACACGTCCCGACACTTTGTCCTGAATGGTGAAGGAATGAGCATAAAAAAGAGACACACAGTTATTATCAAGACAAAATTTATATAGAGAGAGAAGATTGGCTGATATATTTAGGACACGAAGAAGATTGGAAAGTAGAAAAGTAGAAGAACCAGTGGAAATAGAAGTAAAACCTATATGAGTGATAGGTAAGGGCTGGCCATTGCCAACAGCAATATGTGATTCACCATTGTAGTCAGAAGAAACAACAATTTTGGCAAGATCTGAAGTTAAGTGCGCATTACAACCTGAATCAGATAACCAAATCTGAGAACCAGTAGGAGTAGATGGCTGATTTGGTGACGCTTTAGCAGTACAATTAGCGGCAAGAGCAGCTAAATGTGCAGGAGAATGGCGACATCTGTAATCTTGATTCATGCGGTGATAACAGTCCAATGCAGTATGACCAAAACGATGACAAATTTGGCAAACAACACGGTTAGAAGAAGTAGGCAAATCAGGCTTAGTATTCAAGAAACCACCAGAACTATTATGACCTCCAAATCTAACCGAATTAGGGTTCGAAAAATTAGGCGAACCACGACCAGCAGAAATTTGACTACGGCCACCACCGTTATGATTACGCCACCGCCATGACCACGAGGAACAAAATTAGCCATCATAGCAAGAGCTGGAGCCGTCGTTGAAATATCATCCACTTTCGATTGTTGTTCAATCGTACTTTCCTCACAATTTAGTAAGACATGAAGATCCTCAAAGGAAAGAGAGTGCGAATGAGTACGAATGGTTGTTTTGAAGACATTATACACAGATGGAAGGCCACAAGCTTATTGACCAAATCTTTAATCCGCTGAATGTAAACATCGATCGTTTCCGTAGATTTCTTGGATATATTCTGTAATTCTGTTTTGAGACTAACAATATGCGTTCGAGTAGATGACGAAAAATGCTTCTCCAATTTATTCCAAACCTCCTTGGAGGTTGTACAACCAACAACATATGCCAAAGTCGTTTGAGACAGAGTAGCATTCAACAACGTAATAAGTGCTTGATCCTTCTCAAACCATTAAACATAGGCTGGATTTGGTACGAAGATTCCGCAGAAGTAATCACTGAAGCAGGAGCAGAAATTGATCCATCAATGTAGCCAAAAGCTTGTGAGCTTTAAGGATCGACGAAATTTGAAACTTCCACAAAACATAATTAGTGGAATCAAGGTGAACAGTAATCAGATTGCAGATGTTTGTAAGAAGAACAATCGGAGAGTGAATAGAAGGAACCGATGAGAGAGACGAAGTTGTTTCAGAACTCTCAGCCGCCATTGCAAAGACGAAAAAAAAAAATAAGAAACTACCAGGATAGGATGCTTATCAAGTCTGATACCATGTGGATTTTCAAGACTCAACTAATTTAAGGCGCCATAATGAAAAGGAAATACCATTTATACAAGACGAATAAGCAAAACAGAATTAGTTTTGCTAACTAATAAATAAGAAAATTACAACAGTAACCCTATAACCAATAATATTTAGAAGAATATTTTATAGTCTATTTATACAGAAGGACCTAATCAAACAAATTTAGACAAATTTTATCGAGAAGATAAAAGATGTTAGTTTTTTTAAAAATCTAATGTTATAGATTTTAAAGATTTTTTATAATGTTGTTGATTTTTGCCCAACTTGACATCAATAATTATTTGTTTATGTAAAAAGAAAACATATAAATTATTAATTGTTAAAAAAACTTACAAACACTCCCTACGAAAATGGGGCAGCGGTGAAGCTTCTAAATTATTATTATTATTATTATTATTGTTTTCTTTTTTTCTTTTTTTTTTTAGTAAAAAACTTCAAAATTATTTAATTAAATATAAAAATAAAAAATAAACTTGGTTTTGAAAATTATTAATTTAAAATAAAAATACAGTATTAAATCTTTATAAATAGAATTACAATATTAAAATGAATGTAAACTTGGACATAACTGCCATCATATGTAATAGAATGTAAAAATGGGAAATTTACTCATGTGAAATAACTAAGATTTTTTTTTTAGTATAAATAACTAAGAATTCATAATCACAATGCCATTTTATTACACATTTTTGTCACTTCCTCAAAAAGAAATAAATACATGTTTTTGTCTATTGATGACTTTGGCCCAAAGTCCACTTACAAAACTAAAATAAGCCTAAATATAAAATGGTATCAAATATCAAGGAAAATTAAAAAAAAAAACTTCATCTAGACTCTTTTGACTCAACAATATCATGTTCCTTCGTGCCTCTACCTTATATATTTTGAACCATAAATATGTGATTGTTGAGGTATTTTCCAAAATAAAGAAAAGAGGAGGATTGTTGATGATGAGATGAAGAATGCTTTAAATTTTTCATTCTTCTTTTTTAGAAAAAAAAACTTATGTACGTAATATGATGTTATGAAATTATTGAACCAGAAATTGGGAAGAAAAAATTAAGATCATGTGAAAATGATGCATGCGCAAGGATAAAACTTTATTTTTAAATGATATGGACATATGAAATGATGCATTCAAATGATAGTTTTTAAAAATTGTGATATGAACATGAAATGATACATGTGGAAGATATAGTTTTTTATTTTTCTTAAGAAAAGAAAAATTTACCATGCAAATGGCCCCAAGTGATATAATATATACTTCATACCATTATTAATAGATTCTAATGCAATACTAGACCCTAATTTATGCATATAAAATGAATTTGAAAATTTTTATGTGCCCTACATAGGAATGAGAAAATTAAATATGGGAAGAATAATGTACATGACTTCTGTTTTTTTTTTTTTTAAAATGTGGTCAAAACTTCAAATTGATCCTCATTTTATAACAAATAAATAATAACAACAAAAAACACTGTTTATGCAAAGATTTGCACAACAGTGTGTTTCTGGTTGTAGCTCGAACCCGGCCTCCGGACCGACCTGACCACTTGGGCGGACCTGCACAAAAAGGTGAGCACTCCGACGATCAAGTCAGTATAGGTCGGATTCCAAGTCTAATTCGAAGCCAGAAATCATCGTACCTGATCGGGGAGTGAGGTCCCCTACTTATGGGTGGTGGTCCCGCTAATCTAGCGACCGTTACATTCGGTAATCTCGGGACCATCGGTTACATCCGGTAATCTCGGGGCCGACGGTTACGCCCGATAATCACGCCACAGACAGTTGCGCATCTCGGCCCATACCGGGCTCCCCGATGGGTCGGACCTGAGCCGGGCTCACCTCGGCCCTCACACTTGGCATTTGTCGGCGTTGGTGGCGGGCATCTCGGCCTTCCGAGCTGGGCGTGATTCATGAGTCATCTTGGGGCACCAATAGGGGTCTTCCACGTGTCCCGAGTATACCCTTCCCCAAACATTGGCCCCCTCTCTGTCTGGTCCGATCTCGACCTGGCAGAGAAGTTCATTCGACCTGCTTTGGACACGTGGCGACTTCCTATTCGTGGGAAAATACAACCGTCGCAGAAGATTTATCGTCGGAATATTCAAATATTCCGACGCTTCGGGTCAGAGGGGATCCCAGCCACTCGTTGATTACACGTGTACGGTGGGGAAGTTCCTTCGACGGGCTATAAATGCTCCCAATCCTTCAGGTCATACCTTACGTTCCTTGCATTCTTGGAGTTCGATCTGAAGGCAGCTCGAACCCTTGGTAGGTCGGTCTCTTCCCTCTCTCTTTCGAACATAATTGCCATGTCGTCCTCTATTAGCAGCAACCTAGGATCCGATCTAGCTCGTAGGTTAGAGGCCGAGCTCGAGGAGATAGAACACTTCAGAATCTCCGATGACGGGGAGGATAGCGATGCCTCCACTTCAGGTCAGGGTTTGGAATATCCTTCCAGGATACCTGAGCACTACCTCGGATCCCTTCGTAGGGGATTCGCTATCCCTGAGAACATCCTCCTCAGGCTTCCGGAGGAGGGGGAGAGAGCTGACCATCCTCCAGAGGGATGGGTCACTTTCTACTTCAAGATGTTTGAGTACGGCCTCAGACTTCCCCTTCACCCTTTTGTCCAAGAATTTCTCTTCTGGACTGGGTTGGCTCCGGCTCAAGTGGCCCCCAATGGGTGAGGTGTCATTTTCGCTTTGGCCATCCTCTTTTGGCTTCGAGCTCGGGATAGTGAGGAGGCCGAGCTGCTGGACGTAGACCAGCTCCTCGCGTGCTTCGAGGCAAAAAGGATAGCTAAGAAGCCTGGTCGGTTCTATATGTGCGCAAGGAAAGGCGCAGGTGGTATAGTTAAGGGGCCGACCTCCATCAAGGGATGGGTGAGGAAGTGGTTCTACGCTTCGGGGGAATGGCTCGCAAAGGACGAGTCAGGTCGTTCCTTCTTTGACGTCCCCACTAGGTTTGGGAACCTAGGTACGGAGTAGCTCTTACTTTTCGTAATTTTCTTCTGTCATTCAGGTCTAACTCGGATTTTGTCTTCGTGCAGTTTCAATCCGACCAGTCCCCGAGCTTACGCAGGCCTCCTTCGATACTCTGAAATACTACAAGGAGCGCTTTCCGAGGGGTAGAAAGGTCGGAACCCTGGTGACTGACGAACTGCTGTTCGAGTCCGGGCTGCTAGATTACAACCCTGCAGTTCGTCCCATCGAATCCTCTAGGCCGAACTCTGAACTCGGTATGCCGAACTTGCATCCCCCCTTTTTTCCTCTAACCTTGTGTTGACCCTTGTTTTATCTTGTAGCCATGGTTTGTGGATTTGCAAGCGGCGTGAAGCGCAAGTCCAAGGGCCGAGCCCATGCTCTTGAGGCTGCCCAGAGTTCGAAACCGCCCACCCCTGCCGTGGCAGGGCCTGCCTCGGAAGATCCAGCCCCGGTGATCGAGCTGGAGTCTTCCGGGGGTCCCTCGAGGGAGAAGCGCCCCAGGGATCAGGCCGAGGCGGTGGACGCCCAGACCGAGGCGGCGGACGCCCCGCCTTTGGGCGAGGAGGCGAGGGAGGAAGCCTCTCTAAAGCGAAGAAGGAAGAAAAAGAAGGCGATCTCTCCCTCGGAGGTCGGAGCTTGCAGGGTCTTGCCTGCAAGTTGGGCTGATCGGGTGGACAATCCTGCGGCCAGGATGGGCGGGACGTCCGATGTGACGGCGCGGTTCAGAATTGAGCCGTCAAGTCTCGGGGTGAGGGAGCAGGTGACCCGCATCTCAGCTGCGAGTTTGGACCGCTGCATAAGGAGGGCGTCCAAATTTGTGAGTGCTCCTGGGTCCGTTCTGCAGAGGACCATTGACTACGCTGCCGAGGTAAGACTAGTGCCCCATTTTTTTTGCTTGATTTCGCCCAACAGATAGTTCGACCATACTGTTTCCTTGTACCATTTCTCAGGCGTTTGTTGCTTCCATTCAATCGGCTCTGGTTATAAAGGCCGAGCTGGATGGGAGAGAAGCTTTGGCAGCGAGGGAGAAAGAGGAGTTCTCCGCTGCCTTGGAGGCTGCTTCCTCCACCATGAAGGATGAGCTGCTGAAGGCTCACTCCGAGGTGGAGACTTTGAAGGCCGAAGTGGAGTCTCAGGCCGAGCTACTGAAGAAGGAGGAGGACAGGCGCAAGGCTCAACTCCGAGCTGCCCACGCCATCACCAGGGGCTTGGAGAGGGAGAAGTTCCAGCTCCTGAAGGAGAAGGACGACATGCTCCAGGCGCTCGAAGCGAAGGATAAGGAGTTGGAGCATGCGACTGCCGAGCTGGAGACGGCGAATGAGCGCCTCAGCAATGGAGTCCTGCTGGAGGAATCGTTCAGGCAACATCCTGACTTCGATGGATTTGCCAAAGACTTTTCTGACGCGGGCTTCAAGTTCCTCATGAAGGGCATTGCTTCCGACATGCCCGACCTTCAGATCGATTTAAGTGGTCTGAAAAGGAGGTATGCCGAGAAGTGGGCGTCTGGGCCTAGCGACACCCCTGGCCCCCAAGCGTTGGTGGATCGGTATGTCAGGGATCTGGATTCTGACTACTCCGATCCCGAAGAGGACCAGGTCGACTCCACTCAGGAGGGCGCTCCCCCAGCAGGCTCTTAGGCGACCACCCTTCATGAGGCTTTTCGCTGTTCTCCCTCCCTTTTTCTTTTTGTTTGTAAGTGTCAGGGCAGAGCTGCAAGGTCTATAAGCCTTGGCTCTGCTCTTTATTCAATAAAGAGACTCCCATTCGCTTCTACTTTGTTGTTAGTGACCTTTTCCTTCGCTTTTCCTTTGAACTGCAGCTAATGTCACCTCGCACCTCTTTACTTTTGAGGTCGCGCCTTTAATTAAAATAATTTGAAAGCTTGAGTTTGAATCTCTTAATGTTTAATCACATTGCACCAACTCTGGATTGTAACATTCCACCCTTAACTTAAAAAGGTAAAAAGGTCAAAATCCTAAGTCCGTAGCTGTTTTTCATATCATTCTCGTACCCCCAAGTTCGGAGGCTTGATCACTTTGAACTTTCCACATCGCCCATTTGCCTTAAATGTTTGAATTTTAAATTCGTTAGTGGTTTTGGCATCGCACCTCGTACCCTTAGGCTTCGAAGGATTGAATTTGAACCAACTGCTGGAACGCGATCGCGTGGGAGTCCGTGGCCCCTATTTAATTTCTGGTCGAACTCGGAAGCACGAAATTAAATCATCACATTTATTCTGATCATAATGCTTTTGGAACAGCCGTTACAAATTCATTGAAAACCCTTTCGGCATTTCAAGGATAATAACGCTTCAGGTGTTTCGCGTTACACGGGTGCGCGAGGACATCTCCTTCCAGATCGGCCAATACGTACGTCCCAGGTCGGACTATGCCCTTGATCTCAAATGGGCCTTCCCAGGCCGGATCGAGGGCACCCACATGCGTTTGGACCCTCCTTAAGACCAGATGGCCGACCTGAAAGTCCCGAGGTCGAACGCGGGCATTATAATGTCTGGCCATCCTGCCCTGATATTCCGCCAGGCGTAGCTGGGCCAGTGCTCTTCTTTCTTCCAACAAGTCGAGGTTGAGGAGCAGCTCTTCCTCATTCATCGAAGGCTCGTAACGCTCTACTCTATCAGATGGCATGCCGATCTCAACCGGGACCACAGCTTCGGAGCCGAAGGCCAGGGAGAATGGGGTCTCACCCGTCGACCCCCGTTGGGTGGTCCGGTACGACCATAGGACTTCTGGTAACTCCTCGGCCCACCTGCCTTTCTTGGAGTCCAATCTAAGTTTGATGCCTCGCTTGATGATCTTGTTGACCGCCTCCACCTGCCCATTCGCTTGCGGATGTGCGGGGGACGAGCTGAGGTGACTTATGCCAAGTTTGCTGCAAAAGTCTTTGAACTTGGCGTTGTCAAACTGCTTCCCATTGTCTGTCACTATGGCCTGTGGTATACCAAAGCGACATATGATGCTTGTCCATACGAAGGGCGTGACCCTAGATTCCGTTATGTGGGAGAGCGCTTCGGCCTCGGCCCACTTGGTGAAGTAATCCACAACAACCACCGCGAACTTGGTCTGGCTCTTGCCCAAAGGGAAAGGGCCAATGATATCCACCCCCCACTGCGCGAATGGCCACGGGGCCGAGATGAGGGTGAGCAGCTCGGGAGGTTGGTGGATTATGGTTCCGTAGCGTTGGCAATTGTCGCAAGTTCTAACGAACTTCTTGGCGTCCTAGCTGAGGGTCGGCCAATAGTATCCTTGTCGGATCACTTTGGCTGACAGCGACCGGGCGCCTGAGTGATTGCCGCACACTCCTTCGTGGATCTCTCTGAGGACGTACAGGCCCACTTCAGAGGTTAGGCATTTCAACAGAGGCAGGGAAAAGCCACGTCGGTACAATGCCCCATCTCGGATCACGAACCGAGCTGCCCTTCTTACCAACTTTCTGCGCTCCTCGGGGTCTTGTGGTGAGTTGCCCCTAATGAAGTCCGCGATCGGGTCCATCCATGAGGGTTCTGGAGCGCCGATCTTCATCAGATCTGGCTCTAAGATCGAGGGATTATCTAGGATCTCGACGGGGACCGACCTGGCCAGGTCGGTCTCGTACGCTGATGCTAACTTGGCCAAGGCGTCAGCATTAGAATTTTTCGCCCGCGGAATCCGGCTTACTTCGTAAGTTCGGAACTGGGCGAGGTATGATCTGACCTTGCTCAAATACTTCTCCATTCGGGTGTCTTTGGCTTGGTATTCGTCCTTGATCTGGCTCACAACCAGCTGGGAGTCACTGAAGACCTTAACACAAGAGGCCCCCAATGCTCGAGCGATTCGCAGGCCAGCAATAAATGCTTCATACTCAGCCTCGTTGTTAGAAGTCCGGAAGCTGAACCGCAAGGCATACTCAAATCGTTCACCCCCTGGTCTGAGCAAGAGGATCCCGACTCCGCACCCCTTCTCATTGGAGGATCCGTCGACGTAGACTGTCCAAGGCAGGTCGGACCCGCTCAGCTCGGAAGGTGGTGTGAGCTCGGCTATGAAATCTGCCGCTGTTTGCCCTTTCAACGCAGTTATGGGTTCGAACTGGATGTCGTACTCACTTAGCTCTATCGCCCACTTCATTAGGCGTCCGGAAGCTTCCGGCTTGTGGAAGATACTTTTAAGGGGCGAGTTAGTGAGCACCAGCATCGTATGGGCTTGGAAGTATGGTCTAAGTCGTCGGGCCGAGGTGACCAAAGCGAGAGCCAACTTCTCCATCTGAGGGTATCTAGCCTCGGCTTCGGTCATAGCCTTGCTTGTGTAGTAGACCGGGTTTTGCCGCGCTTCCTCTTGCCGGATTAGGGCCGAGCTGACGGCACTGTCAGACACTGCTAGGTATAATTGGAGCTTGTCCCCCGGCATAGGCTTGACAAGCAAGGGTGCCGAACAGAGGTAGTTCTTCAATTGCTGAAACGCTTGCTCGCACTCCGCCGTCCATTCAAACGGCCCTTTCTTTCGTAAGACCTTGAAGAAAGGGAGGCACTTGTCCGTTGACCTTGAAACAAACCGGTTCAGGGCCGCAATCCTGCCATTGAGGCACTGAAGCTGTTTCAGCGTTTTAGGTGCCTCCATCTCGATGACGGCTTTAATCTTTTCGGGGTTGGCCTCGATTCCCCGGTTGTTTACCATGAAGCCAAGGAATTTTCCCGAGGAGACTCCAAAGGCACACTTAGCAGGGTTGAGCTTCATTTGATATGTCCTCAGAACCTCGAAGGCTTCGGCCAGGTCGGAGAGATGCGACTTAGACTGCTTGCTCTTGACAAGCATGTCGTCCACATACACTTCCATATTCCGGCCGATCTGCTTGGCGAACATTTTGTTCACCATTCTCTGGTAGGTCGCTCCTGCGTTCTTTAACCCGAAGGGCATGACCTTGTAGCAATACAGACCTTGGTCTGTTATGAAAGCGGTATGACCTTCATCTGGGACATGCATCTTGATTTGGTTGTACCCAGAGTAGGCGTCCATGAAAGTGAGCAGTTCGTGCCCGGCTGTAGCGTCGACGAGCTGATCGATCCTCGGCAGTGGGAAGCAATCTTTCGGGCATGCCTTATTTAAGTTCGTAAAATCTACGCACATTCTCCACTTGCCGTTAGATTTTTTAACTAATACAACATTGGAGAGCCACTCGGGATACGAAATTTCTCTTATGTATTCAGCTGTCAAAAGTTTGTTAACTTCCTCAACAATTACATCACTCCTCTCCTTGTTTATAAGTCTTCTCTTTTGTTTCACAGGTCGGAATGATGGATCTATGCTGAGGCGATGCGTCATAATTCGCGGGTCAATGTCAGGCATGTCCTCATGGGACCATGCAAAGACGTCCAAGTTGGATCTGAGGAAGTGGATTAGCTCCTCTCTGTCGGTGGCCCCCAGCTTGGTTCCTATGCTTACCTGCTTCTCGGGACTAAGCAGAGGAACAAGCTCGAGCTCCTCAGTGGGTGCGGCAAACTCCTTCCTCGGCAGGTCGGCCTCGAACTCGAGCGTCCCATCCCTGAGAGTTTCGAGGGCGCAGACCGATGGGCCTTTGAGTGCGGCGGCATAACACTCCCTCGAAGCGGCTTGTTCTCCTCGGACCGTGCCCACGCCGTTGGGGGTGGGATACTTCAAAACTTGATGAAGTGTTGAAGGAATGGCCCGAAAGGAGTGGATGATGGGTCTCCCAAAGATGGCGTTATAGGCCGACCTACCGTCAACTACCACGAACTCGGCCATTTAAGTGATCCGGGTTTGGTTCTGCCCCAGCGTGACCGGCAAGTCGATGCAACCCTCTGGGATGACCGACTCTCCAGAGAACCCAACCAGCGGCGTCGGGCTTCTCTTCAATTGCGACCTCGTCCAGCCCAAGGCGAGGTAGGTCGGTAAGGACAGGATGTTAGCGGATGCGCCCCCGTCTACCAGCACTCTTCTAACCACCACATGATCAATCAAGGGAGCAATCACAAGAGCATCATTGTGGGGCAGGTGTACCTCCTCCAAGTCTACACCGTCGAAGGTGATTAGGCAGGTCGGCCCCTGCTCCCTGATGACGCACACCTCGCGTCTGGCTGCACGGGCTAACTCCTTTCTTTTATGTCCGGATTGACCCCCGCTTGGCCCTCCAAAGATGGTATTGATGACCGCAGGTCGGTCGGTGCGCCGGGGTGGCGTCCTTGAACGCTTTCGCTCCTCCTTTTTCTCTGCTGAGCCGGTCCCGGGCTTTCCCACAAACTTCTTGAAGTAGCCGTCTTGAATCAGATCTTCAATTTGGCGCTTCAATTCCCAGCAGTCCGACGTGTTGTGGTCGTGCTCCCGATGAAAGCGGCAATACTTGTCCTTGCTGCGCCTCTCCGGGGCTCCCCGAAGTTTCTCCGGACGCTTGAATAGTTTTTCCATTCCAGAATCCTCGATGTTCGTTAGGATCTCGGAGATTGGAATCGTTGTTGGGGTGAAGCGCTCGTAGGGTCGGCTCCTGGTAGGTCCGTTCTCCGCCCTTCGATACTCAGCTCGGCCTCTGGAGAAGGATCCCTTGTCCTTGGACTTGGGATCTGCCCTTTCATCTTTTCCACTTCTGCCCCGGCCGATCTTTCGTTCAGGTCGGCCGGTTTTGGTTCGGAGGAGCTCCTGTCCATCGATGACTTTCTTTGCCTTCTGGAGCACCTCGGCGAAGGTGGCCGGGGCCTCCTCTCCAAGTTTCACCGTGAGGGCCTCATCGGCTAGACCTGTGAGGAAATAACACATGGCCGAGTCATCGGAGCAGTGTGCGACCTTCAATTGCTTCTCCTGGAATCTGGTGACATACTCCCGCAGCGTCTCCCCCTCCTTCTGCCTGATGGTGGCGAGATGGGTCGCTGTCTTTTTGTCGTAGTGCCGAGAAGAGAACTGGGCGAGGAACTCCCTTCTCAACTGGGAGTAGGTCGAGATCGACCTGGCTGGCAGTCTCCGGTACCACAATCGCGCGCTGCCAGTAAGCGCGATCTGGAAGGCGCGGCATTTGATTGCGTCTGATGCCGCTTGGAAGTCCATGAGGCCTTCAAAGACTTCAACATAGTCCTTGGGGTCCTTCGTCTCGTCATAAGGCTTCACGGTAGGAGCTTTGAACTTCGGGGGGATCGGTGCTTCCAAAACGTCCGAGGTGAAAGGCGATTCTCCCAAGTCGCCATCGTTCAGTGAATCGTCTTTCTGCTCACATTTGGCCTTTAAGGCCTCCACTTGAGCATCGAGCTCCCCCCTCAGCTGGTCGAACTCCTCCCTTGTGATTATCCCTGCGGGGTTGTGAGAGGATTCAGCCTGCTGGTTGGAGCTCCTGTGGGAGCGGGATGACGACTGCCCTTTTTGGAGAGACGAGCCTCTCTTTCGGTTGAGATGCTCGCGGAGGTCTCCCCTCTGGCGAGCGTACCCCTCACTCCCGTTGTCTTCGGGACGTTCCTCCTCGGCCGGGCCGAGGTGGGAGCCCCTTTGCTCGCGTACGTGCATGCGCGTCGCCCGATTTTCAGATCGGGACCCCGCGCCTGCAGCTAGCACCATTTCGTTATACATCGCCTCCATGGAGCGCATTTGCGTGCGCATTGCCTCCATCTCTCTCTGGAGCGCATCAAAATCCTCGCTTGTTGGAGTCGGGGCTGGACCTCGAGCGCCCTTCTTAGAGGTCCCACCTCGACCACGGATGGCCTTGGACGTCCTCGGGTGTGCAGGCGGCAGGGCAGGCGCTGTGATTCGTGCCGACCTGCGGAGGGGTTCCGCTGCTAGGCCGTCGTGACCTTGCCCCTCTACCGCCGCTGCTCCGACCTCCCTCTGGTGGGCATCGCTGGCAGCCAGAGTCCTTCGATCCGTCGTATTGGTCGAATTCGCTGGTTGAACCATGTTCGCTCGCGTGTTGGTTTAAAGGAATTGGGATGACTTAGATTGTCAGTCGGTTCCCACAGACGAAGCCAAATGTTTATGCAAAGATTTGCACAACAGTGTGTTTCTGGTTGTAGCTCGAACCCGGCCTCCGGACCGACCTGACCACTTGGGCGGACCTGCACAAAAAGGTGAGCACTCCGACGATCAAGTCAGTATAGGTCGGATTCCAAGTCTAATTCGAAGCCAGAAATCATCGTACCTGATCGGGGAGTGAGGTCCCCTACTTATGGGTGGCGGTCCCGCTAATCTAGCGACCGTTACATTCGGTAATCTCGGGACCGTCGGTTACATCCGGTAATCTCGGGGCCGACGGTTACGCCCGATAATCACGCCGCAGACAGTTGCGCATCTCGGCCCATACCGGGCTCCCCGGTGGGTCGGACCTGAGCCGGGCTCACCTCGGCCCTCACACTTGGCATTTGTCGGCGTTGGTGGCAGGCATCTCGGCCTTCCGAGCTGGGCGTGATTCATGAGTCATCTTGGGGCACCAATAGGGGTCTTCCACGTGTCCCGAGTATACCCTTCCCCAAACAAACACTATGACCATTAATGGCTTGACAGCATAACAAAAAATAATATACAATATAAATATGGGTTGAGGTCATTTTTCTAATGCATTATAGAGGAAAATGTTCCATATGCGTTCTCAGTATAGTGGAGAATTTCATGCACCTATTCGAAAAATCCTCGAAGGTCACACTACTCAGTCTTCGATCTAAGAGTGTAGGAAACTTGTGAATGTGTGTGAAATGCATGATGATGCAAAATAAAATTTACAAAAATAAATCATTACTATTAAAAAACAATCATTTGATTTTTTTTTCTTGAATATTTACAATAATATGAATAAAAAAACAATAAAATAGACCAAAACAGATTACAAAAGGATAATAAATGACAAAATATTAGGATTGACCCTCTAAAGTTGTCCACAGTGGAGACTCCCTAGAGATGATTGGTCACCTAAAAAAATGGTATTAGATTTTAGTTCGGGACTCGAACGTCAGTTACATATTTTATATTAAATTATCCTATTAATTTATTGGTCCAAACAATAAAATGATTTTTTTTGTTTTATTTTAATCTCACACCAAAAATAACCCAAAAATATTCAATTTTAAGCCCAAGAAAACACCGAAAAATGGCCCCAAAATTCACACTGAAAACAACCCAAACAATTTTCAATTTTCAGTTCAAAACAGTCCTAGAATTGTTAATTTTCACACCGAAAACAGTAAAAAAATGTTGAATTTTCCAGCCCAAAAAACAGTCCAAATTTTGTTAAATTTTCAAACAGCCTAAAATCTCTACCAAGATGCACACGAAAAAAACGGTTTTACCCACCCACATAATGGGGGGAGATTCGTCAAGGTCGTCGACTCTCACTGTCGCACTCCACGTCGCCGTCGGAGTTGCCCGCCACTGGAGTGTGATGGAGTATGAGAGAAGATAGATGGTTGTGGTTGATTTTTAGAGTGAGAAAGTGTTGAAGAAGAAAATGAGACTATAATAGGTAAACGAGGAGAGAGTGTGTGTTTTACTTAAAATAAATTTTAGAAACAAAAATTCCAAACTTTTTCATTTCCACCCTGTTGTTTGAGCCCTCTTTATATAAGGCTCAAAAGAATCCATTTTTTAGATCTTGTAAATCTTTTAACTGAATATCCAGCGTTTAAATAAAAAATAAAATTGAAATTTTATTTTAAAAAACCCAACCTTAACTGAAAAATACAGGAAATAAAATCAATTTGAAATTTGAAGTCAATTTCAAACTTCAAATTTCATATATATATATATATATTTATTTATTTTTTTGAATATTTCATTTTTTTAAGATTGTTTTTGGTATATTTCAAATTTTGAAAACCTCGTAGCCTTAACCAAAAAAATCAAAATTCAAATTCAAACCCCATAATTATTCTAAAACATTTTATTTTCTTCTTTTTTTTAATTAAAGATAAAAATATATATTTTCTAATTTCTTTTTTTTAGACAAAATAAATTTGGGCTTGACCAAATACAGTGTCTACATCGGAAAACATGACGTGATGTTTCGCCCGAAAGGTGAAATTAGACCAGCTTGGATGTGCAATACCGAGTTGGTGGGATTTGCAAGTTCTTCGTTGAATCAATTCCTTGTACAAAGTCTTCTTAGATGTCGACACGTGATAGGTGATAAAACGGCCTCGAACAACACGGAAAAAAAATTAAACTTGCTAATTGCCATACCTCAACTTCTCCAAATTTAATTAGTCTCTAAAAGTTTTATTAGAAAGAAACATAGGCTGACTATTCAATGCTACTCTTTAATTATGTGAATGGTCGAGGATGGATGTATAACATACTAATCATAAAAGTTCCATGCTTTGGTGAACCCATTTCAATGACTTTTTAATTTAGTTCTCCACTTTTTCCGTTTGAAGAGTTTGATTTTAATCATATTTGAAAGCACTGATTATCGAAAAACTATAAATTATAATGAATAGATCATCGAGACAAATATATGGGTGTAACGTGTGAAGAGTTGTCAAATATAAAGAGTTTGGTAATTACTCCGAAGATGGTGAGAAATATAATTTATAACTTTAGTTTTTAAAACTTTCAAATCTGTATCTAATAGATCTACAAAAAAGTATATAATAGGTATCTATCAAACTTTCAATTGTGTCTAGTAACTTCGTAAACTTAAAAAAAATGTTTACGTAAACTTTCGATTTTGTGTTTAATATGTTCATGGATTTTAAATTTTATATAATAATAGGTCATTGACATAATTAATATTTTGTAAATCATTAATAGACTTATTAAATACAGAATTCAAACTTATTTATAATAGATTGGTTAATTTGAAAAATGTAGAAACATGTCTGTAACACATAATTTCAAGGTCCATTATACTTTCTTAAAGTTTAGAGACCAATTAGAAAGTGTAACACTGAAAGACTTATTAAACACAAATTTTAAAATTGAAAAAAATCGAAATAGGTTTTAAAGGGGACTAAAGGAGTTATTTTGTTGAGTTCAATAAAAAACGTTGGATGAGAATCTCCAATTAAAAGGTGAGCGTCAACATGAACTTTGCTCAACAGTATTGACATCTATCTCTAACTATGAAGTTGTAAGTTCGAATCCTTCGCTTCACTTGTTGCACTCAAAAAATAAAAAATAAATAAAGCGAGCTATATACACTTTTTTTGTGTAATGTAAATAATTTTTTTTTGTGTAATCTAAATAATTATATGTGGAAGGAAAAGGCGAAAAAAGAAAAAAAAAGAAAAAAGAAAAAGAAAAGGAAAAGTGACAGTTGCAATTAGAAAATGTGTCTGCAAAAACTCAAAAGCAATCCCAAACGACATCGTATCTTCACTCCAACCGGCAGACGGACCATCCCCAAATTCGGGGGGGAAAAAGGAAGAAATAAAAGAAAAAGAATCATCAATTCCAAATTTCCAATCCAAATTTCTCCAGTCACCTGCTTCTTTGAAGTCGAATTCTTTGAAGTCTCATCGAATTCGTCCTGTTTTCGCCATTTTCAATCCTTAAAAAACAGATATATGATATTGATTTAAGGCGTTGGAATTGGTGCCTTAATTGGCTAGGGCTTGTTGCTCCCGGATCTGCAGGAATTCAATGGCGGATCAGGAGGAGGAGGACCTCCGGACGGCTCTACGGATGAGCATGCAGCAGCACTCGCCGCCGGAACCCAAACGGAGCAAGCCCAGGGATTCCCCACTCGGACCTCCGACTTGCTCATCGGAGGAGTCTCCGGAAGTCAAGACCCGGCGGTTGCAGCGGGAGCTTATGGCTGCTGCTGCTGAAAAGCGAATGCTGGCTTCTAAGAGCTATTCCCAAGCGGTTGGTTCTGCATCAAAATCGGGGAAGAAAGACAAGGAGTTTAGTGTGAAGGATGTGAATTTGGGGAAGGAATTGTTGGAGAGTGAAGCCAACCAGTTGTTTTCAATGGTGTTCGGGGACGGGGTTTCCAAGGAAATACTTGCGCAATGGAGTAATCAGGGCATAAGGTGTGCTAATTTTCTGTTCTAGCATCGCTTTATTTATGTTGCAACTTGATTTCTGCATGATAGAGTAACGAACTATCATGGAATAATAGGGCTGCAAGTGGAATTGATGGCTCGTAGTTAGAATAGGACTTCACATTTTTTGAATTTTAAAGGTGCCATTTTTTTGTGATATGTATGTATCTGAATTGATTCTTGATATATTACAGCATTTCTTTTTTGAACGTTGAGTTCATCAACTGTGGTCCACTTCCACTACAAACTATAATTTGCAATGACATGCAGAGTTTCTTTCCTTCAAAGTGGTTCAACCGGTTTTACTTTGAGTTATAAAAGAATCAAAGTATATATGGCATGTTCATTTCAATACCCTTATTGGTTAATACGGAAAGAACTTTCTTTAGGTTTAGCCCCGATCCAGAAACAGCAATGGGCTTAGTGCAGCATGAAGGTGGGCCCTGTGGCGTCTTAGCAACTATTCAAGTAATCCCTGATTTCTCAGAATATAGTCTCATAGCATCTAATTTGACATTTTAGTTGAAAATCGTAATGTTTTCAAAATATCTGCCTTTTCTTACTTTGCTCATGAATTTATGCATATCCACAATTAATAATTTAATATCTGAACTGAAGTCTTCCCTCATTTATCATTTTCCTGTTAGTTCAAAAAACGAGAATTTCAGGCTAGTGGTAGTATTGCATGTGAACATGTCACTTAAATTACTGATGCAACCTGCTAAACTTTGTTGAGTTTGAGATTTTTTTTTTTTTTTTTTTTTTGCAGTAAATTATATTTGTAGATAATTTGGTAATAAGCCCTTGCTTTGTGATTGAATTTCATATTCAAATATGTCACTGATGGGCCCTTAGGTTGTCTCTTTCTATAGTTTCAATACATCCTTTGTTTCATATCAAAAAACACAAAATAATGTCACTGATGGAGAACAATTGATTCTTTAATTGTAATAGTTACAAAATTCTTCCTATTTTATTTAGAGTTGGCCTAAAACTAAGTACGATGGTTGATTTTTGTTTTAAAATCACCAAGGGAAGGTTGTTAGAGGCCTTGATTTTGGCCATTTGGAGTGTTTCAATGCGGGAAAATTCTTTCTTATCAATAACCTTCTTCAGTTTATTGACGATACCATTCTCCTCATTTATCAACACAACAGGGATTAGTTTAATCTTTTTAATATTATTAAAACGTTTGAGGGAACTTTTGGCTTTGAAGTTAACCTCTCAATTCTAAAATTGCTGTGATTAACTATTACAATTCAAGGTTAGGAACGTTAGGTAGATTGGGTGGTTGTAGTGTTGAATATCAGCTTATGGAAAACCTCAAACTAGAAATGGAATTTGCTCTCTTAAAGCGGAATGCTCACTTCACACTTTTGCAGACCTCTCTCTCGAACATACCTATGCATCACATGAGCACTTTTTGATTCCCCAACAAGGTTCCTTCTATTATTAAAAAATGTATAGGGGACATATATGGGGATAGTTACAAATCAAAAGGTGGATACCCTTTGGTAGGTTGGGAAAGGTGAAATTTCCAATCCCTTTTGGAGGATTCAGTTTTAGTAATCTTCATAGTGAGAATCGTGCTCTCCTTGTATCCCATTATAATAGAATCTTGCCCTCCTTGTAGAATGGCTATAAAGATTCACTTTTGAAAAGCATCCACTATGGAAGAAGAGCTGTGGCTGTCAAATTTGGGGTCAAAAAGTATGATTGGTAGCTTTCTTTTCACCTAATGCCACTAAAAATTCTAGAGGGTTTAAAGAGATGTTCTGATTTTGGCAGATACTGTAACTTCTAGAGTCAACTTCTTGGTGGAAAAATGCCTCGAACAGCATTTTGGAAAGACAGTAAAACTCTCTCAAACCTGTTTCGTAGACTTTATGTTATTTTCAACAGCAAGGATCTCTTTATCAACCAAGTTAGAACTCCTATAATGCCTCTTGCGATTTCAACTTCTAGAAATCTTAATGGCATAGAGATTCAAGATTGGATCTCTGTCATTAACTCTCTTACAGACTTTTCTTAATCAAGCTGAAGATGAGCTTTATTTGTTCTAGTGCCTTCAATGTTAAATCCCTTCTTCAAGATCTCATCAAAGATCTCTCGGCTTCAGGTCTTGACCTTTGCAAATGGGTGTGAAAGGAAAAGTGCCCCAAGAAAATAATGCGTAGGAGAAAGTGCAAAGGAAAAATCCAAATATTTCACTCCCACCAAATTGTTGTTTACCAAAGTCGTCTTCTCATTGACTTCCCTATGACATCTCAATTTGGTTCTACTTGCTTTGCTCTTTTGGTTGGTTGGTTCCGATTTACATAAAAAGCTTGCTTTAGTTCTTTTTTGGAGGATGACATTTCAAAGACAAGGCTAATCCCTCCGGTAAAACACTAGAGGAGCCTTTTTTTTTTGGATATTTTGAAATAGAGGTGGAAAAGAATATTTCTTGGATGAAGAAAAAGTTTCGTCTTTTTTATTGGACAATCTTATAGGACAAGATTATTTTTGTGGCTCTTATGAATGCTGAAAATCTATTGCTGGCTGTTTGACGATCTTTTTTTGATAAAAACCTAACTTTCACAAGAAAATGAAAGGATATACAATTGAGCAATACAAAAAAATCAGTCCAAGACAAAAGGAGCCAAGAAAAAAAGGCAAGCCTCCACAGAAAAGGGCTCTAGCTGTTCAAAATCAGAGACAATCTACAAAATGACAAAAATGTCTGAGAAGTTCCACTACCACTTGTGTGGTATTTTTTTGAAGAGGTTTTGAAGTTGAAGCCAAGTGGCTGAAGGCAGATATGGGGGAGAAAACTATTGTTTTTATAATCACGTTAAGAATGTATACCTCCAATGGTTGTGAAGATCACTCTCAAAAGGTTGAGGTCTTTAATTGTCGTTGATTTTTCTTATAAATTGGATTCTTTACTATAGTGGAGTAGTTGTTTATGAAATAGAGGAATCATGAGACATAAGGAATTGAACCAGTGAGAATAGATTCATATGTCGAAGAGAGTATCTGCTGAAAGGCTCATGTGATTGAGTCGATGCCCTTGGCTAAGAGGAAGTAAAAAAGAGACTTAAAGGGGAAGATAGTTTTTATTTGCCCTTATTCTCCACTTCAATATTAGTTCTAATCTTTTAGTATCTAATAAATGGTGTGATTGAGTAGTTTCTTTCATTTTATTTCAATTACAAATTTAAATTTAGTTTATTCATCCTGGCACTAAAAAGTACAATAGAATTTAAATTTCACTTTCAAGTTCCAAAACATAAATATAACAGATGTTTGAAATCTAGTAAAATGAAAATGCTCACAGAACTTTTTGTTTGAAAAATTATATTTTGAACTAGATATTTCATTCCACGAGTTCTATTCTATTGTAATATGGTATCAAAATTTTTACTAATTAGTTGTATAGAGTATGCTCCAAAGTATTGATTAATATTTTTATATATATATTTTTTATAAGAAATAGAAAATACATTATAAGGAAGGGCAACAAAACCATCATGGGTTGACCTAATGGTTAATAAGGGCGAACGTAAATAGTAAAGGGCTTAGGGGGGATGGGTTCAAATGATGGTAGCTACCCATCTAGGATTTAATATTCAACGAGTTATCTTGTCAACCAAATGTAGTAGGGTTAGACGATTGTCTCGTGAAATTAGTTGAGGTGCGCGCAAGTTGGTTTTGACATTCATGAATATTAAAAAAAGAAAAGAGCAACAAAAGTAATCTAGGGTCTCGTAGAGGAAATCCCCGCCTAAGGGAAGTAAAGAGTAATAGCATCGTTAATGACCAAGAAAAGGCTACAATTACAAAATAATTTAGGAGGGTTTGAACACCATCAAGACAACATATACTTGGCATTATTACAAAATGAATAAAAAAGAATCTGTATATGTGAAGATCCTCTGATTTCGCTCTCCACACAGATGCCGCTAGCCGCACAATTCCAAAATATTTTAGTCCTCCCAAAGTTTCTATCAACCAATCCTCCATTTTATTGGGAATCATCAATGCACACCCACATCATTCAGCACAAACACCCCCTATGCCAAAGGACAAATACCCATATGCCAAAGGACAAATACAGAGATGGTCTAAAGACCCTCCATCTCTGTGGCAAAGGCCACACGTAGCTTCTATCAACCAATCCTCTATTTTTATTGGGAAGACAATGATGCACAGCCACTTCATTCAGCACAAATGCCCAACCACCTCGTAAAAGGACAATGCAGAAAGAGATTGTCCAAAAGGCTCTCCATCCGTATGGTAGGGGCAACAAATAGAAGGCAACAAGCTCCAGCTACTTAACCATTGTATTTAAGCTTCTGTGTGCCAGAAAACTTTTACTTTCTTCAAGATTTTAAACTTCCAAGCTTGGTCACGAGAGGCGATCTCCTATTTCTGGGCACATGAACTAGATTTACGAAAGCTAATTTGGAAGAAAACTGCCTAGACTTTTCAAGGATCTACACGGCCTTTTCACGCTCATTTTCCAACACAAAATTATTGACCTTCTCGATTATCACACCATCTAGCTGCTCAACTCCCTATCAAATAACCCTTTCCTGAACTCTAGATCTCAAATTTGCCGATGGTGCCTCCAACAATAAAAATATGGAAGTCTCCTCACGGTAGGAAAATGTCGGCTGGAGGAGCCTCTTCAACCCACGGGTCTTCTCATAACCATATTCCTTTCCCATCTTCTACTTTGAACTTCAAGATTAATATTTATTTTTAACAAGAAACAAACTTTGCATTGATACAATGAAAAGGAAGAAAAAAGTTCAAGGGTACAAGCTCCCAAAGGAAGCGAAGAAAGAAGAAAGACAACCAATCAAAGGAATTAAAATACAAGGTAATATACAAGATCAAAGAAATATCAGAAAGCTAAAAGAACGAAGGCCGAAGAAACTTTCTTCAACAAAGCCTAGCAAACCCAAAATGATTATCTGCTGAGGAGGAAAAGACTGTCTGTTGAGGAGGATACCAAAATAATCGCTTAATGCAAATTGACCCCACAGAGTGAAGAAGTAATGATTTTGAAACCTCTCTCCACCGAAAAAAGACGAATACTAAAAATCTCAACTCTCAAATCTGTTGCAATATGGAACCAACTAAAAAATTTGATGCCCTTAATTAAAGCCTACCTATTCATTGATTGGAACTAGGGTAACGCCAACATCTTTAAAATATTTAAAGAAGCTTTGATTATTAGCGTAAGAAGCCTTTTCGACTACCAAAGGCCAAAGCTATTCTCGAGAAGGAGAAACCAAGACATCCACTTTCCCAAAAGAGCTTAAAGGGTCTTGATTTTCTGCAAAAAGTAAATTAAAATCTTCTGTAAGGGAAACCTCTGATAAATCTGCATTAGCAACCTCTTGATCTTCTGAAAATCTTGTTGAAGCCTGGCTACTGACACTAACATTGAAATCTTCCTCATCATCAAACAAAATGTTATCCAGCTTATTTGACTGCTCACTCGTTGAATTTATGATACCATGGCTGTGTGATGAATTGCCTTTAGAAGCCTTTTCATCCAAGGAGGCAAGAAAGTGGACCTGATTGGCCAACAAATTATCTTTCTGGAGCCCTCCTCTTTCCTTCCTAAAGTCTTTTTTTATAATCGTTTGATTCAAGCTGGCTACCTTTGATGAGTCAATACCAATTAAAGCCTCAGTGAGTGCTTCTTTTTAGAATAATAAAATGGTAGGGAAGGAATAAAATTCCGTGGTGGCAACAAATCAGGGTTTAATCTAGGGCTACTATGAGCCAAATCGTCAGATGTCTTGGTTGCCTTATCACTTTCCAAAGGATGAGATTTACTTAGTTCATTTCCTTGATCAGACATGAATCTCGGCGAAATGGTTTCCAGAATAGGTAGAACTTTTGGGCTGCCCTCTTGACTTTCGTTCAAAACCGTATAAAATCTTTCACCTTTTTTTTATCAGATGAAAACCCTTGAAGAGTCTGATCACCCGACAATAAAAATTAACTTTGCTCAATTGATGGCTATTAAATAATATAATTATCACAAATGATGTCTTTCTATTTTTAACACAAAATCTATCTTGAACTAATTATTCAATCTTATCTTGCAAATTCTTAGAGGGCGTTTAGGGCGTAGGTTCGACATTGGTAGCTTGAGAATATTAAGCCTGGAGCTAGATTTGAGTAGGGATGGCAACGGGGCAGGGCGGGGTCGGGGGGGCCATCCCCCGTCCCTGAAATTTTGGGGGGGATTCCCCGATCAGGGAACTCGTTCCTGATACATATATATTTTTTAATTTTTAATTTTTTTTTGAGAAAGATTTATAAATATATTAATTCTTTAAAAATATAAATTATTTTTTTATGGAATAGTGTAAAATTTAATTTAATTAAATACAATTACAATGTTCTATACAATTCAAAAGTATTTATAAAAGTTAATATATATTAATATTATTATATATAAAAATATAAAAATTAAAAAAATATTAAATGGGGTGGGGACGAGGCGGGGAGACCTCTCCCCATCCTCGTTGGGACCTCGATTAGAATCCTCGGTTTGACCCCGTCCTTGGTCAAACCGGAGATTTCCTGACCTGACTGGTTCGAGTACGAGCAAGGATCGGGTCCCGCAGGTTTTTTTGCCATCAGGGTTAAAAGTGCATGATTGGCTTTTGGAAGCCGGCGGCTGGCCTTTTGAAGGAAAGGGAAATATCCTTTGGAGCTGTGCAACCCTCTTCTTTGGACTCTTTGGAAAGAAAGAAACCTTAGGATCTTTGAAGATTACCTTCGATTTATTTTTCTTTTTGCCTCAATGGATAACATAGTGATTCATGGTAGTGTTGTAACCATGGAAAATTCTTTTGGAATTATAGCTTTTCATTGGTTTTGGGAGGCGTTGGCGGATGCGGATTAAAGGCTGTCTTAGATCCACAAACTTCTCAATTCTCATAAACGGGAAACCAAGAGGTAAGATTTTTGCGAAAAGAGGAATTATACCTAGGGATCCCCTCTCCCCCTTCCTTTTTACTATTATGGGAGACTCGCTTAGCCGATTGATACACTTCTACCGTGAACAGAGAATTTTAAGAAGCTCTTTTATTGGCCATAATGAGGTTGAGATCACTCATCTCCAGTATGCAGACGATATAGTCATTTTTTGCCCGAATATCAAAGACAATCTAGAGAGATGGTGGATGTTTTTGAATATCATACTGATGGGGGTGGGTCTCTCCCTAAATCTGGATAAAACGGCGCTACTCAGCATTAATATTGAGAGAGATGAGCTCTTGCACCATGCCTCCACCTTGGGTTGTAAGGCTGAGACTTTTCCCATTAATTATCTAGGAGTTCCTTTGGGAGGTAATTTCAAAAAGGTCTCATTCTGGGATCATATTGTGGATAAATTCAGGAAGACACTTGATAATTGGAGAAACCTGTTGCTCTCAAAGGGAGGAAGGCTCACTCTGGCTCTATCTGTTGTCTTCAATAGCATTCCTCTCTATGCTTTCTCCATCTTCAAGGCCCCTAACAAGGTGATTTTGGAAATGGAGAGAATTGCGAGAAACTTCTTTTGGAGTGGGCACGGTTGTCGTCCCCAACGACATTTAGTAAGCTGGGATTGGACCTCTTTGCCAAAGATATATGGTGGATTAGGGATTGGCGCCTATGAACAAAGAAATAATGCCCTGCTTCAGAAATGGTTGTGGAGGTACATTCAAGAAGATAATTCTCTGTGGAAATGGGTCATTTCGAGTATTTATGGTAGAGATCCTTCGGAATGGTTGTCCCCCCTCCCAAAGGATCGCCCAAAGGAAGGCCATTGGTGGAAATTGCTAGGCGAAGTCCCTGTTTTTTGAGATTCCTTTCCTTTAAACCCAAAATGGGCAGAGAATCAAATTTTGGAAAGACAAATGGCTGGGAGGTAGCCCTTTGGAAGTCCAATTTCTAGAGTTATACACAATTTCAAATAAACAAGAGTGTACTGTGACAGATTGTTGGAATTCTGATCAAAATGATTGGAGTTTGGGTTTTAGAAGAGGCATCATGGAAAGAGAGATGAATAGCTGGCTGCGGTTGGTGGAGTTACTGGATCATTTAGATGGAGGCAGGGAGATGACAAGGTGGAACGGACCTTGGGTGGTGAGCAATTCTTTACCACGAAATCCACCTTCCTAAAACTAATGGAAGTTACCCCTTTTAGAAAGACCCTTCCATGAATTTGATATGGAATAATGGAACTTCTCCTGCCCTAAGAAGATAAAAGGTTTTTTTGTGGAGCCTAGCATATAGAAGCATCAATACTCATGAGAAGCTAAAAAGGAAGCTCCAAAATTGGTCGTTATCTCCCTCGGTTTGCCTTAGAAATGAGGAGACAATTGATCACTTGTTTCTCCACTGTACTTTTGCTGCAAGATGTTGGTCTTTTGTGATGAGGGAGTGCGGCCTTTCGGGCTGCCTTCCTCAGTTGATTGATGACTTGCTACTAGAGATTATTTAGGGAGGTTCTCTTAAAGGGAAAGGAAGGGTTCTTTGGTGTTGTGCTGGTAGAGTGTGTCTTTGGAGCATTTGGAAAGAAAGAAATCAAAGAACTTTCAATGATACCTCTACCCCTTTTGATAATTTTTGTGAAAATGTACAAATTACCACTTGGTGTCTTACTATAGGAAATTCTTTTGTAACTACAATCTAGCTTTACTATCCCGTGATTGGCAAGCTGTACAGTGGTAGTCTTTTAGGGGAGGGCCTCCTCGGCCCTTGCCCTTAGGTTGGTTTCTTCTTTTGGTTCAATACATTGTGTTTCTTATTAAAAAAAAAAAACAATTCTAAGATTTTTTTTTTCTAAAAGTGCTTCAGGCACGGTTCCCTCTACCCTCAGCTCCTAGGATGTTATTTAGTTCTCCTCTTTTGAATATAGTTCTTTGTTTCATTAAAAAAAAAAAAACCGTTCAAAATCTCTTGGGTAATGGATGCGGATGTTTCAAAGATTGTTTCCCAGCTGATGTTCGGTCCTTTTTTTTACCTCCTAAAGCAAACCTTCTTTGGGTAAATGGTGTCAAAGCTATCATCTCGGAGATTTGGTTTGAGAGAAACCAAAGGATTTTTGAGGAAAAAAGAAGACCTTCGGTGGAGTGCTTCAGCTTGGCTAAGTTTAAAGCGTCTCAATGGTGTGCTCTATCCAATCTTTTTGCTAATTATTCTCCAAACATGATATATGTTAAGTGGGGGGCTTCTTTTTCCCTAGTTAGACATACACAGGATGATACTCCGTCTTTTTATTTTTGTTATTCTGGATTGTATCTTTTTATTTTATGTTTTTTCACTCCCTTGGAAGTTTGTATCTTTGAACATTTTATGTTCCTTTTCATCTATCAATGAAAAGTTCATTTCTTATTTAAGAAAAAAAAAACCGATGACATCTTACCTACTGTTTAGGCAGCATTGTATTCTTTATTATGATTTGTGCCATCTATATTGTCTGATATTTCCTGTTTATATTTATGGCTTGATCTGTAATTAATTTTACTTATGCCTATCTGGTTTTGTTATGACAGGCATTTGTTCTGAAGAACATTCTTTTTTTTCCGGACGAATTTGGTAAAGTTGCATCAAATATGAGTAGATTGTCTAAAAGTGAATGTGTTGCATCAAATAATTTTGCTGCTCTTACTGAAGATGTGAAAAGAAGGTGATTAATCTTTGTGTGGTAAATAATCTCTTTTCCAGGTTTGGTAGAGGCGCTTATGTTTGAATGCAGATATGTTGGTGTTGGTGTTTACTGTTCAGTTTGTCAATGTTCCTGCTTGAAGAACTTGTATACATGAGCAAGCCAGATCCTGAAAATACCTGCATTCTTGTTAAAAAATCCATGTTCTGTTGCAATTTTTTTATGCAATATATATTATTTTCTGGCAACTGTTTGGAGTTTCAAGGTTACTCATCCATTCTAGCAACTTTTCTTTTAAGCCATGAGTTGCTCACACTATGCACTTCATTTTGGTGGGTGTGAATGCTTTTGTGGCACATGAAAGGCCATGGTCTTTCATATAACATGCGTGACACTACCAGTGATTTCGAGGCGCACCCGGGCGCTCGCCTCAAGCGAGAGGCGAGGCGATTTCGCCCAGGTGCGCCTTGCAACGTGCCCAGGCGAGCGCCTTCAACCGGGCGCTCGCCTTGGCGCGCCTCGACGCGCCTTTGCTCGCCTCTCGCCTGAGGCAAGGCGATCGCCTTGTTGAAGGCGGGCGCACAACAAGCTCACCTCAAATGAAAAACCCTAAAAATTATCCAAATTCTCCTTGACAGCTTCTTCTTTGTCTTTGGTTCACCTTCTTTGTCTTTGCCGGCAACTATTTGCCTCTGTCGATCGTCGAAATTAAAAGGAAAAACATTAGGATGGAAGGAGAATGAAAGGTCGAAGAAGGAAGAATGAAAAGTAGCTGAAAAGTAGCAGAGTGGAAGGAAAAAGAAGTGTCGAAATTAGGAAGAAGAAGATTCAGATGCAAAGAGAAGAAAAATAAGAAAAGTGGGAGAAAAGCAAAAGCCAGAATTACATTTTCAAGAAGCATTAAATGAGGGTCATGCATGGTATTATTTTCAAGAACATTTAGTGCTAGTGCCATGCATGGCGACTAATAAACAGATGGCAGCTTAAATGGGTTATTGCCATTGCGTTTTACGATATAAAAACTTTTAAAATTTTTATTTTTTAATTTAAGTGAACTTTTATTTAAATATTAAATTATTAAAATTTTTATTTGTTAATTTAAGTGAACTTTTATTTAAATATTAAATTATTTTTTTAATGTTTTAATGTTTTAAAACACGCTTCTTTATTTTACTTGATATATTTACTGCTTAATCTTATTTAATCTATTATAACTTTGGAATTTTATATATATATATATATATATATATATATATATATATATATATAAATAAAGGTGCGCCTTGCTTCACTCAGGCGTCGCCTTTTTATCGCCTCTCGCCTTAAGGCGATCTAAGGGCTTGTCGCCTTGAGGTGCGCCTTGCGCCTCGAAAACACTGGACACTACCCTTTTTTTTGATAAGAAACAATTGTATTAGAACAAAAGGAGAACATAGCCTACGGGCGAGGGCCGAGGAGGCCCTCCCCTAGAGAACTACCACATTATTGCTTGCCAATCATGGGACAATAAAGCTAGACTGTAATTACAAAAGAAGGAGTAAGTCATCAAGTGACCGTATTAATGTGTACATCTTCACAAAAAATATCAAAAAGGGTAGAGATATCATTGAACGTTCTTTGATTTCTTTCCTTCCAAATGCTCTAAAGACAAACTCTACCTGCGCAACACCAAAGAACCCTGCCTTTGCCTTTACTGAACCTCCCTGAATCATTTCAAGTAGCCAATCATCAATCGATTGAGCAAGAAAACCCGAAAGGCCGCATTCTCTCATCACAAAAGACCAACATCTTGAGGCAAAAGTACAATGGAGAAACAAATGATCAATTGTCTCCTCATTCCTAAGGCAGAGAGAGCAAACAGGAGATAAAGCCCAATTTTGGAGTTTTTTCTGCAGCTTCTCGTGTGTATTGATACTTCTATAGGCTAGGCTCCAAAAAAAAAACTTTTATCTTTCTTTGGACAAGGGAATTTCATATCAACTCTATAAGAGGAGTCTTTAGATAAGGGGTCACTTCCGTTAGTTTGAGGAAAGTGGATTTCGTGGTAAAGCGTTTCTCACCTCCCAAAGTCCATTCGACCTTGTCAGCCCCCTGTCCCCATCTGAAGGAGTCCAAAAACCCCACCAAGCACATCCAACTATTAATTTCTTTCCCTGATGCCTCTTCTAAAGCCCAAACTCCAATCATTTTGATCAGAATTCCAGCAATCTGCCACAGTACATTCTTGTTTGGTTGAGATTCTATATAAATCTGGAAACTGGGTTTCAAAGGGGGTCTCCCAACCAAGTATCTTTCCATAATTTGATTCTATGCCCATTTTGAACTTTAAAGGATAGGAAACTCATAAAATAGGGACCTTGTTTAGTAATTTCCACCCATGGGCGTCCTTTGGGCGACCCTTTAGGAGGGGGAGGCAGCCAACCGGGAGAACCCCTAACATAAATACTCGAAATGACCTGCTTCCACAGAGAGTTGTCATCCTGAATAAATCTTCATAGCCATTACTGAAGGAAGGCATTATTCCTTTGTTTGTAGGCTCCAATCCCTAACCCACCGTACATTTTTGGCAAAGAGGTCGGATCCCACCTTACCAGATGGCGTTGGGGATGGCTACTGTGATCATGCTAAAAGAAATTTCTAACAATCCTCTCCATTTCCGAAATCACCTTGTTAGGGACCTTAAAGTTGGAGAAAGCATAGAGAGGGATGCTATTGAAGACAAATAGAGCTAAAGTAAGCTGATGTAGTTAAGTAGCTCTTCATAGCTTTTCTCGATTATTAGCTACTGATATAGCTTTTATTTTAGTAGCTTTACTTTTACTGCACAGTAACAATAGTTACTCACGTAATTCTTAAGCTTGAAACCTCTATAAATAGGTTTCAGCCTTTTAATGAAAGGGCATTGAATCATTTCTTAAAAAAACCTTGTGAGGTGCTGCATCAAATTGGTATCAGAGCATCCCGATTTTCTGGGTTGTATGGCGGGAAAGAAGTCGATCAACATTGGTGACTCTTCTCTCGTCAACAAAGAAGTGGAGCAAGCCTCCATTCTCTCGCCACGATCATCAACCGCACGCTTGCTGTCGGTTGAAGGAGAGGTGAAAACCATCCAGCAGGATGTCGGCGAGATTAAACAAATTTTGGAGATCATCCATGACAAGCTCGAAGCAATGAGTGTACAGCAAGCTATGGTTAGAACTCCTCCTCAAAATGCTACAAGATTGGATCAAGAAATGTGGATGGAGGATCAAAGGACTAATTACCTACCGGAGAGGTACCATACTCCACCAAGAAGAGTCCAAGAAGTCAATCGGAGACCAAGAAACCTCCAAGAACAGCACCTTGTGCAGCCTAGAAGGTACCAAGATTATGTTCTTGAACCAAGAATGCTCCAAGAACCGAGAGCTGTCCGGCAAGACTTCAACCAAAATCTTGGAGTTTGTACAGCAAGAAGGTATCAAGAAGGTTCAAGCAACAATGTTGGAGTTTGTACGAATTTTAACAAATTAGTTTCATACAAGACTAAGGTATTTTGCCACCAAACTCCAAACAACAGCCATGGAATTTTTCTTTCTTCTTTTACAAAACTCCCAACTAGAGAAAAAACCCCAAGTGATACCTTAACCAAGATGGGAAGATTTTGCCACCAAAAGAGTGAAGACACTTCAAATGATTTCATAAGACCAACAAAAATTTCAGAGGATGCAAGAGGTAACTCAATTTTGCCTCAAGTTGCTGCCTTCGATGTTGATTTCAAAAACTGTGGAATCAAAAACTCTTCTCAGGTTGTGGCAATTGAACAAGAGGATGAGTTTTTTCTTAAGTTTGACAATTATTTTGATGGGGAAGAAGAGGTTGATGAAGAATTGATAGGAACAAATGATGATTCTACTTTTTCTTTGGCTACATTGTTCTTTGAAGTGGAAATGCAATATGTTAACGGGCAAAAGAATCAACAAGAATCTTTATTGAGATGTTTGGGTCAAGAATTTCACAAGAATTGTCAAGATGAACCAATGAAGAGGGAGAATCTTTTACTGGCTTCTGATTTTTTCCAAAGAAAACTCCCTTGGATAAGTTCAAATAACATAGAGGATGAATTTCTTTTGAGTTTTGCTGATTATTTTGATGAAGGAGATGAAGATTCTCCAATTGAACTTCAAGAACATCGGCTACAAGAAAATGCAAGAAAGCTCTTCCTTCCAAGTAGACTTCAAGAATGTAAATACAAGAAGAAGAAAGTGGGTAGTTTTCCGAAGGATCCCGAGGAAAAGAATGTTGATAATTTGGAACACTTTTGTCTCAACAAATTATTGCATCAAAATTTCTTGGGATTTAATTCAATTTGGTCACTTTATCGTTTTTTTGATGAGTTAAAAAAGACATTTTCGATTGGAGTATTTTTGAACCACAAGAAGAAGCGAGTTTCTAGTTTGCGGATTGTTCACCGCCTTCTAACTCCACTACTTTTCAACTCGAGGACGAGTTTCATTTTGGGGTCGGGAAAATTGATGTAGTTAAGTAGCTCTTCATAGCTTTTCTCGATTATTAGCTACTGATATAGCTTTTATTTTAGTAGCTTTACTTTTACTGCATAGTAACAATAGTTACTCATGTAATTCTTAAGCTTGAAACCTCTATAAATAGGTTTCAGCCTTTTAATGTAAAAAAACCTTGTGAGGTGCTGCATCATAAGCCTTCCCCCTTTAGAGAGCATAAGGTTTCTCCAGTTTTCAAGCTTTTTCCTTAACTTATCCACAATATGATCCCATAAAAAAGCCTTTCTGAAATTACCTCCCAAAAGAACTCCCAGATAATTAATGGGAAGAGTCTCGGCCTTACATCCCAAGGTGGAGGCATGGTGTAAGAGTACATCTTTCTCTATATTAATGCGTGACACTAACTTAAATACACTAACCTATTAAATCAGAAATCCACCCACCCTGCATCATGCATAGACAAGTGCAGATTGATGTGTTTTTTACTTTTGATATTTTTAAAGCTGGCGTTTCATATAATACATAAGACAACCGTGAATACAGACAAACTTGGTAAAGTCAAAAACCCACAATCCTGAATTTTATGCATAAACTAGTGCAAAATAATCCTTCCAAGTCCTTATTGAGTGTCAACCCACTCAGCATGCTTAAGAATGCATGCATGTATGCCGGTGCAGTGCACATGTGCATGTGTGGCTTTATATGCTTGTGTATTATATATATATACAGAAACCATTGTTTGTTGTGCTAAATGCCATGCCATGTGGAACACAGCTACCATGGGGAGAGTACCGCATGGGGCAAAATGGTATTGTTCTTGAGATTAAATTCTTTATATTTCGGGCATGCTCTAGTCTTAACCATGGCAAAGCCTTCCTATTTTCAACACATCATCATGGAATGCTGGAACCGATCCAGGCACATAAGGGTTTGAATATCTTACTAGAAAAAAAATCTACCAATTTCTTATGAGGGGTCTTTTTAGTCACATTTTAAGTTTACGAAACTTCCCAAGGAATAGTTTTTATTGAAGGATTATGGGCAAAAAGTTAAATACTTAGAAAGTCTACTCAATCTACTGATGACTTTTTTTGGCAGGGCTTTGATCAGAAGCATGGGTGAGATGTTGTTTCTATGTGGAGCTAATAGAAGTGCTGTCATTGCAACTTTAGGTGTGTCCGGAAACTGTGTTGAAGAATCTGGACACTGTTCAGGAAATGAGGTATATTAGATTTGACTTGATATTGATGCGTTCTGCAGAATTATTTGGGTCATGCTTGAATCCAGTGATTGCACATTTTTTTGGGCCATCAAGAGCTTGTTTTTTTTTTTATTGTATTCTTGATGTGATATGTATCTTTTTTGTTCCACAGATCATTTCGAATGCACTTGAGGGTCTTTCAATTGAATCGGGCTCTGATTTGCAGAGAGTTCTGAGAGTTACCTTGTGCACATCACCAGAAAGTGCATTACAGAGTCTTGGTGCAGCTCTTCCTGTCTTCCAGAGTCGTATGGGCGCCTTGCTATTCCTGATTTCTGCTTTACTCTCTCGAGGACTGGTATTTTCGTTACATCATGTTCCTTCATTTTAGTCACGGGACTTAATTTTGGTTGTGAATATGAGTTCAGTACCAATAAACTTACAGGCAGGGATATAGTTTTATTATCCTTAAAACCGAAACAATATCTTATTTGTTTATGATAGAAACACCCTTTCTATTACTTATGATCAGAGGATATTACAAGGAGCCAAGAGAGAATTAGAGAGCTCCCGGATGTCTATCAAATAGCCACAGACAAAATAGCCAAAAAATGGCTCCCTACTCCACTACCTAGTATGGGTGTTCTTTGGTCGGCCGTCATTGGTTTTGGGCTCAAACTGACACCGATCACTGACAAGTCGGTTCTTGTCAGCCAAAGCTCGTTGTTTTTGGAAGATTTTATAATTCCGATTGATCGTTTTTGCCGGCGGTCGGTCAGTTTTGGCTGAAACCAACGAAAAATGAGACGAAGAGGTGGGAGGAGAAGAAATATAGAGAAGAAGAGAGATTAGGAGAGGAAAGTATAGGCGCAGAAGAGAAAGGGATAACAAAATAGAAGGGATAAGAAAATAGAAAGGGAGAAAAAAGAGAGAGAAAAGAGAGGGAGAAGACATACCTTCAACTTAAAAAAAAGGTTAAGAAAGTTAAGAACACAAAAAGGGGGAGAGGGAGAAGAGAGAGAAGGGGGAAGAAGAAAGAGGGGAAGAGATGAGATACACAGAGGAGAGAAAGAGGGAAAGAAAGAAAATAGAAGGAAAGAAAGAAAAGGAGGTCGGAAGACATAAGAGTTAAGTGAAGAAATTGAAAAAAAGAAAATCAAACTTCAAGCTTAAAATCACAAGAAAACCAACGCATTTAATAAAACATGTTTTTGGTTTTTCCAGGTGCCGCTACAGTCTGTATTTAATAAATCTCGCACATATATATAATTTTATATAGGGTCCGTCGATTGTTTTCCTATAAGTTTCTATGGGCCGACCCGTTGATAGCCGACCAACATACCCTCAAAACCGACCAACCGCCTTTTGTCCAGTCGGTTTTAGTCGGTTGGCTCGGACCGCTCGGTATTTTGGGTATACTTGTACACCTATACTACCCAAGGTGAATATACCCTACACCAAAATACTTACACTGTCCTTCTACTACATGTACCGTGGTCCCTCCTAATTGTTTTGCATCCCTTTCCTATGCCCTATCGACCTGACCCCTTTTCCTAGAGTGTACATTCTTTATCTTAGGCCTATCATTTCCGTGTTTCCAAAGATGTACCTAGCACTAGCATGGCATCAATGGGAGAGAAAGAACTACCCATCAAGACTTGGGAGGAGTTTTTGAGTGGGAGTTTTTGAGTGTTACTACTGCATCGATTTCAGCCAACCCAAGATGGATCCTTATGTGAAAGCTTGGTCAATTGTAGGGGTGCTAAAAAAAACCTATAACCCGAAGAACCCAAGAAACCCAACCCAAAGGGATTGGGTTGGTTTAGGTAAATCCTTGGTTTTGGTTAATACCTTTTAGAACTGAAGGTTCGATTCGGTTCATGGATTCAAGAAAATATTTTAGGTTCAACCTGAACCGAACATAATATGTATATACATGTTATTTAAGTTTTAGGGTTTCTTTCAAAAGTCTTTAGATTGTGTCGCCGGGCTCTTTTCTCTCCTTATCCCATCCCATCACGGTCTCAAACTCTTATATCTCTTCTCAATTTTTTCTCTCTCGCTCTCATCTCTCTCTCATTTCGTCTCTATCATGTTGTTGTTCATTGTTCTCGGAGGGATTTGCTCTCATCTCACTCTCATCTTTCATGGTCTGACTCTCATCTCAGTCTCATGGTCTCCCACTTGATTTTTTGTTTCAGATTTGTGACTCATTGTTTTCCACTTGGTTTTTTTGTTTCAAATCTGTTGTTGTTTCGCCAACAGGAGCATAGCTCAGCGGTAATTGACATGTACTATTTTCCTTGAAGTTAAAGGTTCGATCCCCCGTATTCCCAAAATTTACTAAAAAATCCGTCGTTGTTTCAGTCTTGTCTATTGGGTTTCACTTGTTTCACATCTATGTTGGTCTAAAATTGTTTTTTTCACTCGTATTTTTTTCCAAATCTGATTATCAATCGTTTTTTTATATAAGATATGGGGTCCACTCTTTTTTTTTTTTGTCAGATCTGGGTTTCACAAACCCTGAAATATGAGGGTTGGGTTGTGTTGCCCACTTGATTCGGTTCCATCGGGTTGAATAACCACCCAACCTGAAAAATCCTATTGGTCCAGAAAACCACTCTAACCCAACCTGACCCCACCCACCCAACCCAACCTGAAAAAATTGGGTTGGTCCAAAAAACCACTCTAACTCGACCTAACCCGACCCCACCCAACCCAGCTCGTGTACATTCTATTCAGTTGGCATTTTTGTGTGGACTACCGCTTGTTAAATAAGGTGACCATATTTGATCAATTTCCAATTTCAGGTTGATGAATTTTTGGATGAGTTATTTCGTGCATCGATTTTTTTCTAAAATCGACCTTAAATCTTGATATCACAAGATCAGAGTGAAGGTAAGACCTCTTTCCGAATGCACGAACGACATTATGAGTTCTTGGTTATGCCATGTGGCCTTAGAAATGCATCATCGACCTTTCAATCATTGATGAATGATGTTCTTCAATCCTTCCTTTGTAAGTTCGCCTTAGTATTCTTCAATGATAATTTACCATGCTTCTCTTAGGAACATTTGGGCCATTTGGCCACTATTTTACAAGTATCACAAGGTCACTACTCAGTAGCCAATGCGAAGAAATGTTCATTCGGGCTTCCTCAAATTAAGTATTTGGGCCATATTGTCTCGGGCCATGCGGTTGCGACTGATCCACAGAAAATATCAGCAATGGTACATTGGTCAATCCCAACTAATTTGAAGGAAATTAGAAGGTTTTTGGGACCCACGGGATATTATCTCAAGTTTGTTGTGAATTATGATGCCCTCGCTTCTCCCCTAACCCAACTACTCAAGAGAGACAAGTTTTTATGGAGCGAAGTGGCAACAAAGACATTTGAAAATCTAAAAGTTGCCCTGACATCAATCCCAATTCTTGGATTACCATATTTTTCTCGCCTTTTCATTATTGAATCTGATGCTTTGGGCATGGGCTGTGTGATGTAGGATCATTACCCTATTCATGCCTTACTTCCATCACACTGGCACAAGGCGGTTTATGAACTTGAGCTTATGGCTATTGTCATGGCGGTGGCGGTACAAAAATGGCGTCCATATTTGTTGGGGCATAAATTTATCGTGCATACAAATCAGTAAGTCCTTCAATTCTTACTTTACCAGCATGTGATTCTGGAAAATGGATCACCAAATTATTGGGCTATGATTTTGATGTCAAATATAAGCCCGGGTTAGAAAACAAGGCAGCAGATGCACTTTGGTGATGGTGGGAGACTATCAAATTCAAGACCTTCACAGTTGGGGGCGGGGGGTGGGGGGGTGGTGTTGGTAATTTATAGGTGGTCGCTCATCAAATTTTGGAAGATTTTGAGCTGTCAAATATTGTCCTGATTTAAAGGCGGGTCGTGATGTTCCAGATGATTATTCTCCAGGGATGGAGTTCTGTATTACAGAGGTAAAATTATTCTACCTTCAAACTCACTTTCTATTTCTTTATTATTGCTCATCGATGGGGGGACATGGCAGGTATATGAAAGACTTTTCACCATGTGAAGTGAACTACAAATTATATTGGAAAGGGATGTGGAATCAGATTCAGATTTTTGTTAATGAATGCGCCATTTGCCATCACGCCAAGTATCTCTCCCTTGCTTCGGCGGGTTTATTATGACCTCTTCCAATATCAGGATCGTATTTGGGAGGACTATCTCCATGGATTTCGTTGACTTGAGGGGTTGCCCAAATCTTTGGGGTTTGATTCTGTTCTTATTGTGGTGGATTGGCTGTCTAAATATGCGTACTCTATTCTACTGAAACATCCCTTTACAGCAGGGTCAGCAGCCAATCCTTTGTCAGCCCATGGTAAGACTCCATGGAATTCCACGAAGTATTGTCTCTGATAGAGACAAAATTTTTACAAGTATTTTCTGGGAGGAACTCTTTCACTGCAAAGGGACAATCCTTTGTCAGAGTACTGCCTACCATCCGCAAATGGACGGCCAAACCCAGGTAATTAACCAAAGCCATGAGGCATATCTTTGCTGTTTTGCTATGGATACCTTGAAAAAGTGGTTTAAATGGTTGGCATGGGCTGAATTTTGTTACAACACGTCCTTTCATTTGGGGACGAAGATGATCTCATTTGAAGTTGTTTATGGGCGTCCTTCACTGACTATCTTGACTTATGCTGCGAATTATTCCCCTCTTTCCTCCGTTGACCAGCAGGTTAAGGATTGGGATGCAATGCTTGCAACGAAAGCCCATTTACACGCTGCCAAACAGCGTATGAAAGCTCACTCCCCAATTGTTTGGGCCTTTTTGTGTCCTTGCAAAGGTTGGGCAGTGGCGTACAAATTAGCACTTCTGCATTCCACCTCCATTCACCCGGAATTTCACATCTCTTAGTTACCTAAAGTAGGCAGCCACACCCTCCCTATTTTTCGATTACCGGCTTTCTAATGATGGGGCCTTCACTGCACAACTAGTTGAAATTCTGGGAGTTCAGACAGTTGACGAGACAGAAACAGGCACGGAAGTGCTGATCCTTTGGGAAGGCGCTACAAAGGAGGAGGCAATGTGGAAACCTACTGAGTTTATTGCCACACAATTTTCAGATTTTCACAATGAGGACAAGGTGTATCAAGATAAAGAATGTATATTCTAGAAGAAGGGGTTGGGTTGGTAGGGTATGTTAAAATGAGGCAAGACCGTTAGGAGGGCAGTGTGATATTTTGTAGTAAGGGTATATACACTCCGGGTAGTGAGTTAGAGGGGCATCTTTTTGGTTATTTTTGTCTAGGAATATTTGGGAGAGGTCCAGGAGCTCTCTAATTCTCTCTTGATTCCTTGTAATTTCCTCTAATCATAAATAATGGAGTGGAAGTTTCTATCATAATAATGCTCATTCATTTTGTCTTACCGTGCTCATGTCTTGGCTATAACTGCAAAAATGGTGGTGATGGATTCATTTGTGGTTAATCTGTCTTGCAAGTACCGATAATACAGTTATGCATATATAAGTGCCAAGCATACATTGTGAGCCTGATTTCTGGTTGGTTTCTTTTTCATAGAACTTAATAGTTTCTTTCACTTCTTTGTGTAGCGGGAAAAGATTGCTATTTGAGTTGAACTTTGCATAATGGATGTCAGTTTCTGATGATTTTTTTAGGATCTGAATGTTGTGAATGACAGTTTAATTTTACTTCTGTAGGATATGGTACAAGCTGACAGGGATGATCCAAGCCTTCCTCTCGTCACTGCTCCATTTGGACATGCCTCACAGGTTCTTTGATACACATTGTTTTTTATTGAATCATGTAATGTCCTTCGATTTCTGTACGATATATATATGTACGATCTTGTCATGAAACAGGAGATTGTGAACCTACTGCTTTGTGGACAAGCCGTCCCTAATGTGTTTGATGGAAGGATGGACTTAGGTGGTGGGATGTCCCTAAAAGGCATATCTAAAAGCGTGGAAGTTGGATTCTTAACTCTTTTGGAATCTCTCAATTTCTGTAAAGTTGGCCAATATCTTAAATGCCCAAAATGGCCAATATGGGTGGTTGGGAGTGAGTCACACTACACAGTTCTCTTTGCTCTCGACACTTCTGTACAGGATGAGAATGAATTGGAAGAAAGGGAGTCACAAATACGGAAAGCTTTTGATGCCCAAGACCAGAGTGGAGGTGGCGGTTTCATCAGTGTCGAAGGCTTTCATCAAGTTCTCAGGGAAGCAAATATAAAACTTCAACCTGAGAAACTTGATAATCTTTGCAGTACAGGATTTATAGTTTGGAGTGAGTTCTGGCAGGCAATTCTGGACTTGGACAAAAACTTTGGAGGTCTGAAGGATTCAACCGGATTGATGGGTAAGAAAGTGTTCGATCTTTACCATTTTAATGGGATTGCCAAGTCAGATCTAAATGGCAACCAAATAGCCTGTGGAGGTGAGACTCCAGTACAAAGACCTAGGCTCACCAAATTGAGGGTTTCAGTTCCACCACGGTGGACTCCAGAGGAATTCATGGCAGATGTAGCTGTTTCATCTGCTTCAGTAGGAAATGAATCCTCTGGTAAAGATGTTGAGGTTTCTAAACCAGAACCATCTCAACACGCCCCACTGGTCGATTGCATCAGAACGCGCTGGCCTCGGGCCATTTGTAGTTGGGCTGGTGATCCCCCTAGTATAGTATAATAATTTGTTTTATTTGCTTCCCTTTGTGCACAATGCATGAATGATGCGGCAAAAAGACAGGGTTTGTCATTTGAAAAGCACACATAATAGGTATAAAATGTATTACTTAGAACCATACTTTCAGGCTGTTTGTGCACGAGTTGTGTTATGTTGTAGCTTTAAAACATTCAATTCGATTTTGACGTGTTGGATTACTTGAACAAAGACTTATCTGGAATTTGTCCTCATATGATATAAGATCTCTCTCTGTGCTTTGGCTGTCAATTGGAAAAGGTTCCCTGGACTCGGAAGGTCAGTACTAAGTGTCACCGCCATTCTCGTCGTCGGTTGCAGCAAGTTTTCCTACCTCTGGAGGTGAATCAGGTAATTTTATCAGAAATTATGGCTGCTTGCTTATCAATTCAATACTGTAACTGCCTTTGTATAGTGATGCTGGTCCTCACTCCCACCTCATCTTCTAGGTTCCAAGTTCTTATTGTGTAGACAAGTAACATTTAGTTTGTGTTCAAATTCATTCATATGGTAACATTTTATGTTTAAGTTTTTATTCTCGAGGAAATGTAAACTATACTTGGGGATGTGTTATATATACAATTACAACTTAGAACACTTGCTACCTCTCGAAGAAATCTTTGTCTAAACTAGTTTGAATGATGAGTGTAATGCTGATGAAAATCAAAGTGGAATAGGTTAACCATACCGAATGCAAAATGATCTCTGATCCAACTTTTGATGGCATGTCCAATGGGTAGCAAAAGCATTTGCCATATTTGAAAGCTTACAAATATAGCACCATATATTTATTTTACAAATATGGCAAAATTTTAAAATCAATTTTCGTTTTTAAGTTATTCCCTTTTTTTTTTCTTATTTTAAGTTATTCTCATTTACTAATATACTTCATATTAAATATATTAGCGATGTAATAATTTTCGTTTTTAAGTTATTCCTTTTTTTTTAAGTTATTCTCATTTACTAATATACTTCATATTAAGTATGTAAGTGATACTCTGTCAAAAAAAAAAAGTATATTAGTGATATAATTGATATATCAAATATGAACTATATTATTGATAGAATTGTTATACCTAATACGAAGTATATATTAAATTAGTCTTGTTATTGAATAATATTATATACATTTTGAATAATTATTGTGCGAAATAAATAATTAATTAGTCTTGTTATTAATTTTTAAAATATTTTTCGAAGTGTAACTATAAAGTGTGTGCATAAATTATTGCATATATTATTTTTTTTAAATTATTGCTTATAAATTTATCATTATAATTTTTCTAGAACATGAAGTTTATAACGGGTATAAATGAAATGGTTAGGTTGGTTTTCGTGAAAGTTAACATATAAGTTTAAGAAAATTGAACTAAGTTGCCGTTATGGTTCCAACCGATTGAATTAACTCAATTTGGTTAATTTCTTCATTTTTTTTCAAATTTAGCTTTTACTCATAAAGTTTATGATTAAAAAAATTGTGTCGATATATAAATTAATAATTTATTGCTTGCAATTTTAATTAAAATCATTTACTTATTTATTATTAAAATTATAATTAATTAATTTTCTTATTTAGTTAATATATTTTATTAAAAAGTTAATGCATTTTTAGAAGAGTGACGAAAGATAAATATGCAAGGGAGCAATTCAAAAGAGTTGATAAAATATTGTAGCAACTTGGGGAATAATGATAAAGTACTGTAGCAATTGGTGGTGAAATATGTTGTACTAAAAAAAATACAATATAAAGGATAAATGATAAAAGTACTCAAGTGACGCTGCTTTTAAAGAAGTCTACACAAAGTTCAAGTTTTTAGTCGATCCAAACCGCAAAGTTTAGGGTATAAATCAATTTTTTTTTTTGAGTTATACGATAGTGGAGGTGAGAGACCGAACCATTAACTTTTCGATTATAAGAAGTGTATACCACTAATTATCTTGTTTAATCAGATATATTAGAATATTTAAAATGTGACGGAAGAATTGAAGGACATTAATATGATATTAACTGAAGAAGTTTTGACAACCAAATTAACATTAAGTAGTTGAACAACGATATAATAGAAATATACTTTAAATACTTAATTTGAGCAAGATTAAAAAAAAAAAAACCTTTTTAACTCAATCCAACCCAGTCAAACATGGTCCAAAATTTAAAGTATGGATAAAAATAAAAGAAAATATTAGAAAAGAGAAAATAGAAATTGTGGTGTGGGACAACAAAAGTAGGCCAATAATAGTGACGTTATTTTTGAGGATGAGAGGTTAGAGCCAATCCCAATGAAAGTGACCTTTCAAAAAAGGTTGTTCATTAAAATACAAATTTCATCACACAAAAATATGTAATATCTTGGAGCTTCCCCTTCGACCAATTATTTGGATATGGATAGAATAAACATGAAGAAACAAACCTAACAAATAAATAAATAAAAATATATATATATATATAATTTCATCTTCAAGTATACTTTTATTTTAAGGACCATTTCTTTATTTTAAATGTTGTGGTTCAATTTAAAAAATTCTGATTCAACTCTTCGAGCTTTAGTAGAAAATGAATCGATTTTAAATGTTGATGTTGATAATAATGTCGAATTCTCAATTTTAACGATAATATTGATGGCTAAAGTAAAGAGAGCTCAATAATAATTGACATATATCTCTAATTGAGAGGTTGTGAGTTCGATCCCCCTCCTTATGTTGTAAAAAAAATGATAATATTGATGAAAATATTATTGTCGATAAAAATGTTGAGGTCTTAATTTTATGAAACTATTGACGAAATGTCGATATCCATGAATATTTCTAAAAAAAATTATAAAACAAAAAATATATAAATTAACAAAGGAGCGTTTCACCATTTTTAAATAAGTTATATATTTTGCCGATATAATGAAAATGTCCATTAATCATTTGTATGGATGTCGAGTTCATAGATACATGGAAATAATGACACGTGGACAGAAATTTAAAATCCTATTTATATCTGAATCTTCAAGACCAAAGTGAAATATTTTTTTAATAATTCAAGTATTATATTCGTACTAAAAAAAGTCTATATTAAATCCACCTCAATTGACTGTATTTTTTTAGACTAATTTTTAAAGAAATATTTTCATTTTGAAAAGTTGTTTGAAGGTAGTTTGTATTTGTTTATTTTAATGACATTAACTTAAGAAACATAACATGCTTAAATAAGGCTAAATATAATGTTTGTGTGTTTTAGTTTTAATTTTTTTTATCTTAATATGTTACTTTTTTCCAAGCCAACTTCTTACTGATAACAAATTGTTAAAATTCATAAGTGATGAATTTATCTAATGAATTGTTGTGATCGAAAAAATGAGCTATAAAAGAGACGAATGAATCATGATGATCCCTTGTTAAAAATGTAAAGGACTAAAAATAGATAAATTTTGAAAGTACAAGAACCAAAATTAAAAATTAAAGTACAAGGATATCAAAAAGAACATTTTGAAAGTACTAAAATAAAAATAGATACCCTCTAAGGGCGTTGGTAGGGGCAATGGGTCTCTTGGTAATACCTATCAAAAAAAAATTCACGTTCGAACGTCTAAGTGAGTTTAATACCAAAAACTGATTTTGATACATCTCTTAGGTCCGGGGCTTGAGACGGACATAGATGTCTTGAGTTTTTGAAAAGTAAACAAAAAAACTAAACAACTTCTATTCGAGATTAGAAAAAGAAAAACCAAAACATACAAAAGACTAAAATTATAAGGATTAAAATGATATTTAGACAAAATATTTAATACCTAGACAATAAACTTACAACTTTTAAGAAGATTGAGGATGAAAGACCGAATATTGTTAATAATCTCACATTGAATAGATAAAAGACCTAATCAAATGAGTTATTAATCTCCAATTAATTTTGAGAGGTAACTTCGTGAATATTGATAAATATACGGGACAAAATTATATATTTTTTTAATATATCTTCCAAATATACCTTTGAGCATGATGTTTTAAAAACTTATCTTAAAATAAGCTTTAGGATAAGATCGATATGCACCAGATACCGTGGTAGGTGGAACAGTAAAGATATTAAATAATACAACAAATTGGAATTGAGTTTTGGAAATAATTCATTTAATTTAGCTAACATTATTTTTAAGGATAATTATATTAAACTTCATTAATCTATTAAACTATCTTATGAAAAAATATCAATTTAGTCCTTGTAGTTTTAAAAATTTCCAGTTAGTCTCCATAGTATTAAATGTTCCATTTGGTTCATGTAACCTAGCCAAATAATATAACAATGTAAACCTATCTTAATTTAGTTTCTCAATTGAAAATGTTAAAATTACGAAGGTAGTTCCTCAATTTTTTAGGTTGTATTTAATAGATCCCTAAGTATCTAATAAAGGTTTTGAACTTGTAATATTGTGCGTAATTGGTGATTGAACTTTCAATTTTGAACTTTTTATGAAACAAAAAATAGAAAATAAAAACATTATCCAACACGTCCTAAATATCACAGCTCACTAAAAACATCCATGACTAAGGTAATAATACTCACAAATATATAGTTTCGTACGACCAAAAATCGTAAAAAAAAAAAAAAAACAGAGAGAGATCTTAACTTATTAAGACCTTGATAACCATTTTGTTTTTTTTTTTTTTGGAATGAAATCTTGTAAATACTAGTCATCTATGTATTTCTTGATTGTGTATCTAAAAATATTTTCAAAATTTAAGCTAAATTTTGAAAACTACAAAAAAGAAAAAAAAGTTTTAAATTTTTTTTTAATTTTTTAAATTTGACTAAAAATTCAAATGTACTTTTAAAAATGTGAAAACATACCAAAAACCAAAAAAGAAAAAATTGTCAGCAAATCAGTATAATTTAAGGAAAAAAAACAGTAACTAAAGACGAAACAGTTATCAAATAGACTCTAATTTCACCCCTTCGTCAAGTTTATGGTAGATAGGATGAATTTCAAAGTTTAAAGTTGAAGGTTGACTCATCCAACTGAGTATGACGATATATAAAATAAATTGTATTAGAATTTGACAAGAGGGAATTTTTTAAATAAAAATTTAAATTTTGATGTCAATAAAAATGTCGAGGCCTTAATTTTATTTTATGAAAATATATATGTTAGAGCATATTTAAAAAAGGTGACAAATTTTAAAATTAGTAAAACGTCTTGAATTAATTGTTATTATTACTAATTATGTTCACATTTCTTTATATTTCTTCCGTCAATTAATTTCTCATAACGATGTTGAATCTTTGATTTATGAATTAATTTTGAAATTATGAGATATGTTGGATTTTCTAGACATCTATAGGAGCTAACGATAGCTTTGTTGAACGACGAAGCCACACTAATCTAAAAAAGTCACAAATAAATTTCAAAGTATTCCATTACAAATGCACAAATGTGTCAAAGGTCAATAAATGATAATAAATTAGAACGAATTTTTTTTTATAAATAATTTATAGTTTCATTTATTAATGTTGCATTTGAATTAGAAGCCATTGAAAATGAATTTAAGCGATTAAATTATAAATTTAATGCACCATTTATTAATGTAACATTCAAACGAGAGAGATTGAAAAAGTTTAATTTTTTAATTATAAATTTAATCCATCAATTCGTGTAATGGTGTTGATATAGCTTTGGTTCAAATCTGTAAATAAAATTTTTTAATTATTGATCCAAAAATTTGGCTTCATAGAATTTTGTCAAATTTTGCACCAATCATTAATAATGGAATCGGGAACGAACGTCAACCTATAAAACCAAACTTGCAAAACCAAACAGCACTGAATACCGATGTGGCCTTAGCTACACATGCTCTGATGCTTTAAGTCAGAATCAGAATAGTTGAATAGGAATAGGAAGAATAAGGTATTTTTTGCGTACCTCTAGGGTTTAACTTGCTCATCTCTTTATATTTATAGAGGTTTAATCCTAATGCCCTTAGGAAACGTACTCTCTTTGGCCTGGGTATTTTGTTGAGGGCCATATGTTGAATTCAGGGCCGTCGGCCCATGGTAGGACTTTTTATTAGGGTTGAAGTAGGTTTGGGTTATCAGATGAACATTGTTGAAGTTTTCGACCGATTGGCTGGGACCTGGACGGTCGGGACTTGGACGACCGAGACCTAGTCATGTCATGGACCTGGTCATGCTCTAGATCTAGTCATACCTTGGATCTGGCTCATGGTCATGCCCTGAACCTGGTCTGGTCATGCTCTGAGCTATGAACGTGTGATGTACTTTGCCTGTCGGGTCTAACTCTATCTTCCCATAACATTAATAAAAAGATAAATAACCTCAATTTTTCACGAGAGAATGTGTCTTTTGGAAAGGAATGTTCTTTATAAAAAAGACAGATAATTTTATAAAAGAGGATGCCACTGTACTCTATAAATAGGTTGTTTTTTTTTCCTTTCAATTTTTAACATAGGAAAAATCTTCTCTCAATTTTCTTCCTATACTAATGCTACATTCACCAGTTATCTTATCTCGAGAGAAAATTGTTCATTGACACTTTGAACACCACAGAGAGAACAAAATTATCTTAAAGAAACAATGTTACTATTTTTTTTCAAACAATATTACTACTGGGTTAATCAAGTTTTTGTTTCCATAATTTATCCTTAGTTTCTAATCCTTAAAAATTTATAATTGCATTTTTCAACTTTTGGTTTTGATTCTTCTAAATCATTGTCGTTACTAACTTACTAAATATTGACTTAATGTGTGTAGATTAGATGAATGAACAATGATTTAACATAAACTAACAAAAATGAATAGACTAGTATGGTAAAATAAGATTGTGCGAGCCAAAAAACTCAACTAAGTTCAAGGATTAAAATAAAATTAACACCAATCTAATTTTCAATTTTTTTTAGAACATTAAATAAGAAATATGGAGGGAAGATTCAAAATTATAACATTTTTCACTTAATTATGTTGAGGTGCGAAGTCAAATTTTCACTTTACATTTTCAATTTCATTAAATTCAACTCTAAACTTCCATAAACATTATTATTATCGTTATTTTTTGTTAACCTACATTGTATTTGCCTACTAATTTAAAATAATAAAATAATAATAATAAAACGATGGATCATAAAAATATCACAAAGTTCAACAAATATCCAATTGAGCGTTATCCAAAATTCTATGGAGTTAGTCACCTTACCAATTTTTACCTTAAAATTAAAAAAAAAATGCACACTTATTTTGGTTTCAACTTTCAAGAACAATTGGTAAAAAGGAGTAAAAAACCTAAATATATCTCTATTGTTTCTTTCAATTTAGTTTTTAATCTATAATTTTTTTTATTTTATCCTTAATATAATTACAATTCTCAATTAAGTTATTTTGTAAAGAAATTTACTTAACATAAAGATAATTTGTCATCAAATATTTATTGTTCCATTAATATATTTAGATACATTGACATATCACTTGAAAAAAAAAATAGATTTCTTAATCAATATGTCAAAAAATTCTGAGAATGAGTGAGACTTAAAAATGTCAAGTAACATTCGACATGTTCACGTGTTTGAATATATTAATGAAACAATAATTTAATTGTACGCCAATTTTGTTTTGTTAACAAATTTTAATAAATTGTTTATAGAATGACCTAATTCATAATTTTAAGACAATTGAGAATTTTAAAAAATTGAGGACCAAATTTGAAAAGATTGGGATTTATCTTGTATATTTATTAAAGAAAAATCTAAGTTTAAATGTTATTTTGGTAATTGTTGTTTTGGCTTTGGTTCATTTGAATCTTGTAGTTTTGAAATATTAATTTTGATCATTGTATTTTGAACTTTATTTCATTTTGGTCCATATACTTTCAACTTTTGTTCATTTTAATCTTTATACATTCAAAAAGTCTGTTTTGGTCATTGTACTTTTGAAAAGTAACCATTTTAGTCTATATTTACAAAATTTTAACACAAATTTTATACCCAATTCAAACCTTTAATACAAGTTTATCTACATTTCAATAAATTTAGTGAGGGAGTGTCATACTAAAAGTTTAATCCAAATAAATGAGATAAAAATTAAAATTAAAAGATAAAAATATTCACTCTTCGAACAAACAATAAATAAAACGGATAGAAATATTCACTCCTCAAACAAACAATAAATAAAACAAACCTTTCAAAATACATAATTGAAATGAACAAAAGTTGAAGCAAAACAAATGCTTTGAGTGTACACGAATCAAAATCAACGAAAACTTACCAAAATAGTATTTTTTATAGATAGACAAAATCAAACCTGACAAAACTACTAGAGATCCTAAATGGACCCAAGAGAAAAAAAGTCCGAACTTAGAAGTCCAACAGAAGTATAAGGGCCTGGGCTCGACCCACAGAGGACAGACAACCCAGTCGACCGTAGCTGACCAGGGGTTAGCATCGATAACTAGACGGCGCCAACTAGGGGTCGGCCACCGGTCGGGACGTGCGGCTACGACCATCCGACAATCCTTGAAGACAACCTTAACCTACCATGCCCCAACGAAACTTTGCAACGAGCCGACGAACCTTCAATTTGATATTTGACCCACGATAAAGTATTAAAATTCAAAGAGCTAGGCTTCTTAGAAGCACACAAAGATTCGACCCCTATAAATAGAAGAGAAGACACAAAATCTCGTACAGTTGACAATCGTTAACTTTCAATTCTAACTTAAAAACATATAGCCTATGTTGGCAGGTTTTACTCGATCATATCATAGAAGATTGGTACGAATTTGAATCTCGAATATGCAATTTCTCCATCAACCACGTTTAAATAAAATATCTAGAAAGTGTAAAAAAGGAGAACAAGATAATTACAAGTCATATAAATATATAATTTTTGACTCGTTCAAGTTATATGAATATATATCTCATCATCTCTACGTGGCAAAAAGAAAAAGGAAACAAAAAAAGGGGAAAGAAAATCAGAGATGGAAGAAATAGAACGGCGCAGAGAATGATTGAGGAAGACGACGAAGATCGTTATCTGCAAAATTTCTCCATTCCCTTTCTCTGTCGCAAACTCTAAAGCAAGCCATCACCACTCCATTTCTACCCCTTTTCTCCCTCCGCCACGTGCCCCCAACCCATATTCCCTCTTTTCCCCAATTTCCATATACACATATATATATATCTCTCTACTGGGTTCTTCATCAATCCTCGAATCTAGCACCCCCATAACAATCTCATCTCATCCTCCTTCTGAACCAGCAAAAAGGGTTTTTCCCAGAAGCCATGGATCACGCGGCGGATGCCCAGAGGACGGATTTGATGACCATTACTCGTTTTGTGTTGAATGAGCAATCCAAGTACCCGGAATCGCGTGGCGATTTCACGATTCTCCTCAGTCATATTGTTCTTGGCTGCAAGTTCGTCTGCTCCGCTGTTAATAAGGTTATGTTCTGTTCTGTTTACCCTGTTCTGGGTCTGGTAGTTATGGGGTTTCGTGTTTTTGATTGATTGCATCGGATCAGTTTTTATTGATGTGTTTGTTTATTTGTTGCTTTGTTTGGGATTATGGAGGGATATGGTCGTATTGTTCTTGATTGCAGTTGGACGAACAGATCATGAATGTGGGGGGAAATCATTTAATAGTTGTGCTGGAAATCATAGTAAAATGATCATTTCCACTTTGAAAATTGCTAGAGTTTTATTCTCATAAATGAAAACCGAACTGTGGGGAAGTTTCAGTTTCAGTATTTTTTAAGGAAAGTCTGCTGAATTCAAGGCCTGAAATAAGAGAAGTCTTCTAATATTGCATTATTTTATTTTATTTGTTTGAGTTCAACGATAGTCTTATATTGCATTTCTTTAAGGAATATTATAATATTACATTATTTTATTTTATTTGTTTGAGTTCAACGATACTTGGGTGAGTGATTCGAACTACTATGCTCAGGTTTACATTATAATATTACATAATATATGTAGGGAGAGTACATTAGAAATCTACCATTGAGAAGTACTAGTTTGCAACCAGTTGAGCTAAATTCAAGTCGCAAATAGTTAAAGGAGAGCCTCTAAGATTTATTAAATGAGAGATTAAAAAGAGAAGAGGGGCAGTGGTGCTGAGGAGGAGAGAGAGAAAAAAAAGGATAGGGTTCAAATTTCTTACTATTTTATTACAATGTGACAAAGGTTACATTTTTTTTTTCAAAAGGGTGTCAATATTTGCTATTGTATTACGAAAAGTCAAAATTGTGTACTGGTTTCTTGGTAGGTCATCCTTCCAAATAACTGTCCATATGGTCCTAGAAGGATGCCTACAGCTCATAATTCAAAATTCCTAAAATACCCTCTTGTTTGAGAATTTCAAACTGTTCGGTATTTGCTTATATACAATATGCTATGCAACATACGGTTCACTAACCTGAAAAGTTCTTTTGCAGGCTGGTTTAGCCAAACTTATAGGACTTGCTGGTGAGACCAATGTTCAGGTAAGATGGTATTTCTATTTTCGAAAAAATGAAAAGGATTAGAGTCATCTCAATTCTCATACTAAAATCCCTTTTTTCTGTGTGTTAATTTTGATGTTCTGAGTTATGCCTTACATTTATTAATTTTCTTTAACAATAGGGTGAAGAGCAAAAGAAACTGGATGTGCTCTCAAATGAAGTTTTTATCAAGGCTTTGGTCAGCAGTGGCAGAACTGTAAGCTGCTGCAACCTGATTATACAAATTATAGGATTAGTTTCTGGTGATTTACTCTAACAGCTGCCATTTGGTGGCAGTGTATCCTTGTTTCGGAAGAAGACGAAGAACCAACATATGTTGAGCCACCTCGGCGTGGAAAGTTTGTTTTTCATCCCTCACGAATGCTTTCTACTGCTTACTATGATGATTATTATAATTAATTTTTTCTTCTTATTTCTCTATGGTGAAGGTATTCTGTTGTGTTTGATCCGCTGGATGGATCCTCCAATATTGACTGCGGCGTTTCGATTGGAACGGTGAAATATTTACCCTCTGCTACAACGAACTTGCTATCATTTGTGTAATTTTTATTTCTTTTTCAGATTAGCTGAGTCTCTGATCATTTGAATATCTACTTCTTTCAGATTTTTGGAATTTATCACTTGAACGACAGCCATGAACCTAACCTAGAAGATGTTCTGCAACCCGGAAAGAATATGGTTGCAGCAGGCTATTGCTTGTATGGCAGCTCTTGCACAGTATGGAAAATCTTGCTCTATGTATTCATTTTTACAGTATGGAAAATCTTGCTCTATGTATTCATTTTTATGTTTCAGTTTGTATCATAATCTTTTGGTTTTGAACTGGCCATTCTGAAACTATTGTCCTTGAGTCATGTCGAAAAATATATTTTCTTTTCTTAGTTGTAACATAATTTGTCTATTGACATTTCATCTTTTTGATTTTACAGCTTGTTTTAAGTACTGGAACTGGTGTTAATGGATTCACCCTTGACCCTTCTCTTGGGGAGTTTATTTTAACTCACCCAGACATTAAGGTAAAGAGCTTTTTAGTATCCTTTGATAATTTTCCTTAAAGAGAAGAACAAATATATTGGTAATTTATTCTCTGGCATTCTTTGATGGCATAAACCTTAGAAATGCACCTCTAATTTGCAAGTAATGTTTCTGCTATTGGTATTGTTACTATCATCTTTTGCTGCTTTTTGATTGTCTTGTATTTGTCTTATTTCTTCTGAAACCATCTGCAGATTCCAAAGGAAGGAAAGATCTATTCTGTGAATGAAGGAAATGCAAAGAACTGGGACGGTCCAACAGCGAAGTATGTTGAGTTGAATTGAGTTGTGTCTGAGTTCGAGTTATAAGTTAGTACAGAGTCCTAACTCGTTTTTTCTTTTAGGTATGTAGAGAACTGCAAGTTCCCTACGGACGGATCGTCTCCAAAGTCTCTGAGATACGTTGGAAGGTACCTAAGGATTTCTTTAAAGATATGAAACATTTCTTCAAGTCATCAAATTGTTCATGTAGTGTTTCCGACGTATTTAAGACTTTGTTTTCATTTGAAAAACTGTGACTTGTCTTTGAAATCTTAGTATAGGATATAGTAGCATTGAAGTTCTTATGGTACAATGCTTTGATTAACAGTATGGTAGCTGATGTCCATCGCACATTGCTTTATGGTGGTATCTTTCTGTACCCTGGTGACAAGAAGAGCCCGAGCGGGAAATTGCGGTACGTGACGGTTTTACACATACTTCTCCATTGCTCTCTCCCGTCTCCCCTGCCCTTGATACGTGTGGAATCATATGTTTTTTCTCCTATGCCAGTGTCTTGTACGAAGTTTTTCCAATGGCGTTCTTGATAGAGGAGGCAGGAGGTCAAGCATTCACCGGAAAAATACGGGTACCCGCTTCGTCACAAGGCTTAAACCTCGAGCGACACGTTCGACTTATTCTAAGATAAATGCACTTTGATGATTTTGCAGGCACTTGACTTGGTTCCAAAGAAGATACATGAGAGATCTCCCATATTTCTTGGTAGCTACGATGATGTTGAAGAGATCAAAGCTTTGTATGCTGCTGCTGCTGAGAAGGAATGAATATTATTAACTTCATAAATTTCAACAAATTTACTTGTCATTGTGGCAGCCTTCATTCCATTTTCCCCTTCCTTCTTATATAGTGTTGTTTCTTGTGATTTCATTTGTGGCCATAGAATTCCAATGTCTTATTGATTGTTCTTAGCCCTCAAATGTTAATGAATGCATAAAATGTAGCCACATGACTCGTCTTGTACGGTTTCGATGAACTCTGAAATTGTCAGAAAATTCGTCGTAGAATTACATGGAATTTTATAAAATGAAAACTTTGTTAGAATCAACTGCACATAAAAGTTGGTTGTTCATTTTGGCAATCTACGAACAGTATAAATATAGCTAAACATAATAGGTAAACGTCGATGCAAAATATCAATATTGATATTTTTGAAAAAGATATAAAAATTAAAAAAAAATCATAAAAAATATATACACATAAAAATTTAATAAGTTAAAAATGATTAATATTAATATTTTGTATCAGAAATATTTTGTTGATATTTTTTATATTTTATCGATTTTTTTTGTAATATTATAGAAACGTTGATTCACCCCTTTAATACAATGCCTAGATTTCCCTCCAAAGAAGGGTGGGAAGATGGAAAATCAAATCATTCTTATCATTGGGTTGGGCCAAAGAAATGCAAATTTAAGTTATACAGGCCCAAAAATTGTAGGAAGATGCAAAATCAAATCAGTCTTGGGCCAGAAACGCGAATTCAATTAATATAGGCCCAAAAATCAGTTCGGATTTGTCTGGCCCGTTAGGTTTTGGACTGTTGGATTGGTCTTTGTCAAATTTTTAAAAAATATTTTAAAGTAATTTATTGAAACTAATTAGATCATATCTTCAATTAAATTCCATTTTAACATTTTGGATAATCTGGTTTTTTTTTTTTTTAATAAGGAAAGAAAATACCTAACTCAAAACTAGCTCGGATTGAGCAAGATTACACAAAACCACAAAGGAAACGAAACGTCCCACACTTCCGAAATTTCTTTTGCAGTTGCTTTCTTCGCCAAATAATGGGCAAAATTATTCTCCGCCTGCCACTCGGTTATGCTCCGCTTTCAACTGGATCTCTTCGATAAGCCAAAATATTTCAAATAGGTCGATCTCCTCTTTATTTAGAAGACGCACCACTTCCAAAGAATCGAATTCTACCATAATCACGTAAGCATCGTCCAAATTTATCGCATTGACTTTTGAGACCTTGAACAGCCATAGCTTCAACATACTTTACTGTCTTATTCCTTTTCCTTGATATTATAAACTCATTTTATTTTTGTTAAAATTAAAACATGTAAAATATAATATATTATAAATTATATAACCTCGTGCAATAAAAATTTATACAAAATTCATAAAAAAAATGTTGACAAATTAATTAATATTATTTTAGATTGAACTAAATATTTAGTTGGTAATTGCTATTGGTTTACAAATATAATGCTAAACACAGAACAATTTTTTAAATTGAGATCCAATTGTCAAATGTGCTATCGAACACATATCGAAAACACTGGAAACAAATAATACAACTTTATTTATCATTGAATCATTTGTTTTCAAATTTCTATTTTCTGATCCCAACGAAGCACATCCTTAATAAAGACACTGTAAAAAAGTGTAGATATGTGCTTGTAGCATGGCGAAAACTCCAAAAAACACTCCCACATATATTTACAAAACTTTAAATATTTAAATTGATCAAATCTATAAACTAATTTATAGAAAATTCCTTGTGAAAAAAAAAAAACCTAATTTCTCGTAGAATCTTTACAAGGCATTTCAATTCTCGTTCATACCTTTTCTTAACAAGATTACTTTTTTGATTTTTTTTTTAAATTTTTTTGACAACATTAATGATTGTTTTAAGGAATGAGTACCAAAACAAGAAAACCATCCATGTTCCTTGCCCTCCTTGACTCGTCGAAATCACTTGAAATGACCTCTCAATTAAATTATCACATCACTTTTTTTAAGCTTTCCTTTTTTCGTTCTTTTACAAAAGACTATATAACTTATATTATAATTATCTTCGAATTTTAATTAAAGAAAGAAGAATAATAGTGATAGTTATTTAAAAACAAAGAGCATCAAATAAAGAATGGTTACTAAATATGGTTTGTTTCATTTTAACTAAAAAGAATTAAGAATAAAACATGGTTACCATCCACTTTCTTTATCTTTTTTAAGAAAATAAAGATAAAAATAAAAATTGTCATTAAAAAGTGCCATAATGTTTTATCCTTCATTCAAATTGAATGATTCATATACTTCATGGTCACATAAAGTTTAGAAGAGTTATTTTTTCTAAAGTGAAGTTCTTTTGGCATATTTGTGCCATGTGTCTAGATTTTATTGGGTGTTTGAGAAGGAAGATTTTTCTTCTATACTTAAGTATTATCCATTGTAATCATTACACCAAAACTAATTATCAATTATAAAATAAGATAAGATAAATTTATAAAAAGTTTTAAAAATGCATAAACTTAAAAGGAGAGAATTAAATAATCAACATTTTTAAAATATACATTCAAAACTAGAAAGTGAAAAAGATATAAGAAAAAGAGAGGAATATACAAAGCCCCAAAAAACTAATATATATATATATGTATGTGTAAAATGTCTTAATAAAGAAGAAAAATACACAAATAATATCCAAAATTTTAAACATCAATGTCAAAAGTCTCCGTTTTATAAAAATATTGATTGAAATATTGATAAAATATCCATGTGATATTTTTGAAAAATAAAAATGTCATAACAAATATTTAAATGGACAAATAAGTATTTCACATTTTAAAATAAGTTAAATATTATTAATATAATTTTGTTTTATATTTTCTCTATTTTTTTTGTCATACTATGAAAATATAGATCCATCCTATGTCAATATCTAATCCATAAATATATAAAAATATTGATATGTTAACTAAAATTTAATACCTAGTGATATTATTAGAAAGAGGACCCAAAACGCAAACTTTTAAAATGAGTAAAAGATAATCTTAAAAAATAAAATCTGAATTTTTCAATGATTCCATCCAAATTTGCATAAAAAAATGGATTTTTATTATGAAAAATTATGAAAAAGGTCAATTGAGAATATTCACTTAGTTTATTTGGTACTAGATAATTTAGGACCCGTTTGATAACCATTTTAGTTTTTGGTTTTTTTTTTTTTAATTTTTGGTTTTCTGTTTTTCAAAAACAAAAACTATATATATTTGATAACCATTTTTCGTTTTTTGTTTTTAAAAAGTTAGAAAATTAAAAATACATATTAGAGAGAGAAAATTTTATGTAGAATAGAGATGGTGTGAGTGCGAGTGAGGATGCTCTCCCTCATTCTCGGGCTCGTAAAATTTTTTTGTCTCCGTCTCCACCTCCTTCTTTGTTCCGAGAGATGTTCAAGAGAAAAATTATCGGTTCTATAAATGTTTTTAATTATTTTTAGAATTTAAATATAAAACAAGTGTAATATATATTAATTATTTAAAAAATGAAATCGGGGACGGGGTCAGGACGTGCGTTTTCTATTTTTTTGGAACCCGACCCTACAAAATTTTTTGTCTTCCTCTAATGTAGAGACATGAAAATAGATATGTAAATAAACTTTTGGAAGATAATTTTTAGAAAGATAAATAAAAATATTTAGAAAAAAAATAGTAAAAGAAAAGTTAAAGACAAAAAGAGAAAAATTTTGGAGAAAAAAATAAAGTCAGGAGTAAAATATATGTTAAAGAAAAAAAAAAGAAATTATAAAGAAAGAGAAAAATTAGAGTGGAAACAAATTTAGAGATAAAAACAAAATTCAAAATATAATTTTTATATAAAATAAATAAATACAAATATAAATAAAAGTTATAGTGAAAGAAAATTGAATGAGAAAATAAAATATAATTTTTAGAAGAAAAAATAGATTACGGAGAGACATAAAAATTATAAAATATGAAATTTTTGAGAGAAAAGTTAGAAAAAATATTAAATTTTTAGAGAGAGAAATGAAACTATAGAATAAAAAACAAAAAATACAAAAAATTCTAGAGAGCGACACATAACAATAAATATTCAAAATAGGAAAATTTTAGAGAGATAAAAATAAAGTTTGGAGAGAGAAATTTAGAAATAAAAAAAAACCTATTTTTGAAAACTACTTTTTTTTTTTAAATTTACTTAGAATTTCAAAATGATTTTTAAAAAATAAAAAAGAGAAAATTGAATGGATTATCAAACAACCCTGTTTTTTAAAAAACTAAAAACCAAAAACCAAAAACAAAAAAAGAAATAGTTATCAAACAGACCCTTAATTGATGATTCTTAATGGTTTCATAAACAAAGGTTAAAATTTGTTAACAAACAATTGATGTACTATTAAATTATTTGTTTCCTAACATATTTGAAACACGTAAATGCTACTTAACACATGAAAAATCTCAATCCATGTTTCAACAAAATGTATTTATCTTCTAATTGGTATATAGCTATATCCCTACGTTTTATAAAACAATAATTTAACAAAATTAACCAAATTTTTATAACCAAAAAGGATCTAGATGAGAATGTTTAATACAATAATAAAAAATTATAAAATTGGGTGAGTTTTTTTATTTATTTTTATTTTTTTGTGTGACATATTGCTTGAGTGTTTTAAAGGAAGATTAAAAAAACAAAAAGAAAAAAACCATTGGTTATTTATTTATTTCTTTTTCTTTTGGTTCTTAATTTTTTTTTTTTTGAGTAATTTTTTGGTTCTTAATTAATTTCACATGGATGACACATTATATAGAGTTCAATATGTTACGTGCACTCACATGGCTGCCCCCTCCCTCCACCTTAAGCGACCTTTATTATTATTATTTTTTTAAATTCTTTTTCTTCTTCAGTATAATTCTTTTTTATTTTTCCATATTGGGCCCACCATGTTTGATCTTCAACTCTGGTGCTGCCACGTGTACTTGCCAACTTGATTTGATTGATGGATTCTTTTGCTCATGCGTGTGCTACCTCGCTAACCAATTTATTATTATTATTATTATTTCTTCTTTTCGACTATTTATTTCTCTACTGTCCACTATTAAATTTTTATACATGAAAAATAAAGAAGGAGAATATATAATAAACCGATAAGTATATTCTTTTCAATTGTTTAGTTAACAGGAAAGTATTGTTCATTTCCTTCTCTAATTTTAACATGGCGGTTCTAAAAGTTTTCATTTGATTTTTGTAATTTCGAACTAGTTTTACCAATAAAGGAGAACTCGTTCTCGCTCTTTATTTTTATTTGATCATAAACATTAATATGCTAAATAGGAAACACTATAATTCATTATCACATATATAAAAAGTGTACTACGTTGAATATCGAAGGGAAACTAAGTTCAAACTATGGAACCAAGTCGAAGATTTTAAAATCCATATATGGACAAAATTACCAACTTATAAAGACGGAAATTGATAATTTAACTCTCTGTAATATTTTCCTTTTTTACATATACCAAGAAGTAACTAATGAAAAGTTCATTTTTGAATTTCTATATTTAACTTAATAAATCAAAATTTAAAATTGGTTTTATTAAATTAATGCTTAAACTCAAATAAGTTCGAAAATTAATATCGAAGTTAAATTTAGTTGAATTTTTATTTTGTGGCTAAATTTCCAACATTCTTGTTATGAAGTGAGAGTACTTTTTTTTTTTCCATTTTTAAAATTTAAAATTTTTGGCTCATTATGCTCGGATTTAGATATTTAGTGTTGAGTTAAAGGGTCGAATTTCTTGGTTGCTTTTACTTAGGCTTGAGTATTCTTGTATAGTTGAATTTGAGTTATTGATAATTCTAGAGTGTTTAATTTAGTTATATTTTAGATAATTTATTGATTAAATTCTGAATAGTTTTCCTACTTTAATTTTCAAAGAGGGTTAATTGTTGATTATTTATTTAATTCATGATTCACAAGCTAACTAAATTATAAACTAATATTTTAACTAGTTCAACCATATTCCTATTAAAAAAAAGAAGAAAAAAAGAAAAACTATTATTGTTCAAATATATATTTTTTTAATTTGTCTTTATTTATTTCCAAATTCCTGTCAAGATTGATATTTCTATCCAACTTTTATTAAGATTGGGGTATAATAAAATATGTTCACACTATTTTGCTTATAGATAAATTTGTTTTTTAAAGGTAAAATATCAATTTTTTTCTCTAAAAATTAACATTTATTCACTTATTTCGCTTTCTCCAACTGAAAAATTAGGTTTCAAGCACATAAAATTATATTGTTTATTTTATAGATTTTAAATTTGTGAAAATGTCAATTTGCAAATAGAAGCCTTTTTAAGAAAATAAACAAATTCTAAAAAATTTAAAAATTTAAAAGGTTACGGAACACATTAGAAAATGGCACAAACATTATAGACTAAATGTAGCCATTACACTTAAAAATAGCAGCAATTATTTAAACTGATTAATAAATGTAGAGTATCGATAAAAAAGGATGGATAGAAATTAAAATGGTAAAATTACAAGTTTAGGCTTTAAACTTTGAAGGTTGTGTAGCAATATATCCTAAAACTAAAAAAAAAAGTCTAATAGCTTAATAAATTCTCAATTTTGTGTATAATATTGGTTTCTAACCTTTGATATTTTTTAAAATTCTCAAATTTATCAAACACAAAATTCATTTACAGGACCTAGACACGAAAATTGAAACTTCGTAGATTTATTAGACATTTTTAATTTCCAACTAAAACCAAGACATTAAATTTCAATGAACATGTCAACATTTCCATACACCAATAAGTTCTACATCGATATGAGAATTGACTCGATATGTCTACAGTATCCCAAAAAAAATACAAAATACATCACTACGATAGACATATTATTAATATTATTAATTTTTAACTTATTTAAAAAATGTGATTTGTTTATTTGTTATGAATTTTTCTAGAAATATTTATCGATCCACCTTTTATTAATATTTCCACAAAATTGAGACTTCGACGTATTCATCAATACCGACACTTCAAACACATGATTAGAAGTTTGGGAACTTATTAGACACCTCCCAATTAAACTTCGACAATCTTAAAACTTTAGAGACTACACTTATCATTTAACAAATTTATGGACAGAGTAAACAAAAATTTGTAGATCCATGATGATCACCTATCTTAAAAATTAATCTCTATGTGTTTTCCGACACCAAATACTGTAGTGTCAGGCAGTTATTTCGTGAGATTAATCGAGGTACGTATAAAATGGTCCGAACACTCACGAGTAAAAAGAAAACGGTAGAGAGATATGTGTGTGGGTGATGAATCTGATTCCAGCCAAAAAAAATGGTACGTACCAGCAAAGCAATTAAAAAAGGAGAGAGACATAAAACAAACCCAGTTAAATCAGTGCCCTGTCTTTCAATACAAGCAATCTTTTAATTCCCCTTCACACACTTATTGTGTTTAATTAATTAATTAATTACGTCTCTCACAGTTATTTTAAAACTTTGGGGCTCTTTTGGAATAATTCCAGCTACGCAAAACATAATGTATATTTATATATAATTTTCACCATATGATATGATATTATAAAATAATGTATCTTTATAAAGTATGTCCTGCTTTAACAAAATAAATATAGAGGGTGTGATTTCTTAAGGGTTAATTAGTTTCTCTACTTTTAATTTTTTTTTTCTTATAGATTTGAAAATAGGCATGCAAATCTAATATCGTATTTTTGTAATTCTCTCGTGGTAATAATTAGATTAAATTGAATATCATACCTCTTATAAAGTGTCTACTAGGTCCTTAACTTTATTATTAGATTTTGTTTAAAAAATTCATGAATTTATTAGAAATAATATTGAAAAGTCAGTATCCTACTATATACAATAGTTTCATGAATATTAAAATAATGATTAAAGTCAGAGACCAAAAATATAATATTGAAAGTTCAAAGTCTTATTTAGATACTCGTAAAGAGTTTAGAGATCTACTGGAAACTTTTAAAAGTTGAGAAATTTACGAAAATAAATAAAATTATAATTTAAGTTAATATGTGAATATGTTGTAAATTCACAAGAAATCAAATATAATTTTAACTTTGTTCAAATTTGAGCGAGCACTACTAATTGTATAATTATTATTATGATTTTTTTAGTATAGCATGTGAACTGAGAGTTTGAACTCACGAGATAAATGCTTAATAGTTGAATTATGTTAAAAGAAAAAATAATCACGATTTTTTAATTCATGATATATACCTGAATTAATTGAGCTAAATATATATTTATTCTCGTTGTAATAAGGGTCTCACCGTCTTGCATTATTATTATTATTAATCATAAAGTCTAGCCAACTATTTTGTTCTTCCATTCAATAATTGACATATTGATTATAAAATTGAATCAATGAAAACTATTAATCCTCTTATTTTATTTTATCTTTTTTTGTTTGCTCTCAATTATTAACCTCATTGTCTCCTAACACACTCATAATGATAAGTTGAGTTCAAAAATTAAACAAATTAAATTGTTTTCAACTAATTTAATAAAAATATTACCTTTGATCATTAAAGTCCACTTCTAAGCACGTAGTGGGGTCCTTCTACCATTCGAATTTTCAATTAGTGAAACCTCTTCTCTTTGCCTTTTTAACATATTTTATTTAACCAATTAATTTAATTAATCAAATTTTATAAAGTTCATGATAATTTATATTATTAAGATGTATTATTTAAATGTGAGTTTGAAATTAGGCACCTATTTTATCTAGAATAATAGTGTTTTTTTTATATATATATATTTTTTGCCTTCACATCAAATCAAGAGGGATTTCTCAACTAACTTGGCATATTGTCTAGTTATTATTCCATTCCACCTTTTATTGATTTCATGTGTACAACCTATTTATAAATAAGACTATTATTTTAATATATTTACATGTGAATAGAACCTTTTTTTAGTTTAGTTTACTGCACGACTGAAAATTTAAATCTCCAACTTTTTTAGTCGAAGATATATGTCTTTATGTTCAATGTGACAAATTACATATTTTTGTGAAATAGTTAAGGATTTTTTAATTTTTTTTTAAATTTACCATGTAACAACAAATAATCCATATTTGAATAAAGGATAAATATAATATAACCTTGTTGGGTGTCTAGCTAAGGAAAAATAATGAAAAATTAATAGACGTCTTAATGCTCTTCAAATTTAGACTCTTGGTAAAATAAGTGGTAAAATTAATACTATCTTTTAGAACAAGTTAAATAATTTACCTAAAATCATTTGAAAAAGTTATCGAAAATTTAGTCAAAACAAACATAAAATACTTTAAAGGCATGAATTTGACATCAAAATATATCTGTCTAAAATACACTTTCATGATAGCCATAAAATCAAGTATCCTATCAAAATGGTAATTTTGTCCAAATATAAGAAAAAATCCTCTGCGTTATAAATTTTGTATTAACAATACAACAAATATAATGACCGGTAATGATCAAACTTTAAAAGCTACCCGTCATTTAGACATATAATAATAATCGAAACGATATCGAACAATCTTTTAACGATAGACATTGTCTGTCATTAAAGTCCAAATTTGTACTAGTGAAGCGTGCCTTTTTTTTTTCTTTCTTTCTTTTTGAAAATTGATTTTGAATTCTTATGAAAAAATATCTCATATAATGAAATATATGGTGACTGAAAGTCATACAAGTTTTAATTAATTAAAATTGAGAAAAGAAAATAATGGCTTTAGCATTAAAATTTGCGATGGCCATTAATTATGGTAGGTCACAAGCTAACTAAATTGGTCGCTATTTAAATTTCCTTTCATAATTTTTTTTGTTTGGCCAAACAATTCCATCGACTTGTATGTTCAAACAACATCCCACCCCACTTTCATACTTTTAATTTTAATGTTTAATTTAATGTATGATTTAACTTCATCTCAAATGATTCATTTTAATCTTTATATTTTTTATTTTGATTTATTTTAATTTTGTACTTTCAAAATTTTCATTTTAATTCTTATTCTTTTAAAAAGTAATTATTGTATCCAACGGAAACTAAAATATGACTACGTTTAAAAGATTTTATTAAATGTACAATGTTATGTCATGTCAAAATTGTGATAGAAAAAAAAAATTAAAAAATTAAATTAATTCATTCTAAGAAAAACAGATACCAAAAATAAAATTAAAGAATTATGTAATTTTACAGACGGGATGAGAATATATTCTCTACCTTGACCCCAAACCATGCCCGTCCACATCATTGTCTCCAAAAAATTTAATTATTTTCTTTGTAATGTTTTTTATGCTTTCCATTCTTACATTATTAAAAAAAATTAAATGAAATTAGGAAATTAATTTCCTCTACATTTTAATTTCAGAATGTAAAATTTTTAAATATATTTAGTAATATTAGTAAAATATATTAGTAAGAAAATAAAAAAGCAGGAAATAAGATTCTCGAACCTATAGGATCAAATTTTCAACACCTTCATTGTCTCAAATTTATATCCCAAAGAAAATCCCTTTTGCTAAAAATGTATAAATTATTATATTCCCTTTTCACCCCCACAACGAAGGGCATTTTAGGAATTATCATCCAACTTGGGAAATGATTGGGAAGTTTGAATAATATTGAGGGCAGTTAAAAGACTTGAGAAGATTAAAAGTCATAAAATGAAAAGTGAGGGGCAATTTGGTCATTTGGGTTCAAGTATAGCCAAACATACCCAATGGTATCCAAAACGCACCTCCATAAAGCAAAGGTGACCTACAATGGGCCAACTTGTTTTGTTATCCATCTATTAACTGTTACCACTTCCAACTAACAATTTCCTTTTTTTTTCTTTTTTCTTTTTCACATTTTAATTTCCTTTTCCAATTCCGAATTTACCCACCTGAGCAACAGGTTAAACACCCATGTCTAAGTTCGAATATTACACCTCCATATGTTGTACTAAAAAAAATCTGAACTCAAGTTTAAAGATTAACGTTAGTAGTTATTAGGATAAGTAAAAAAAAAGGGTAAAAAAAACTTTAGTTAAATATGTTCAAATTGCAATAAGACTTAGAATTTTACAACTTAAAATTAAATATTGAGTGACAGAATTAAGGACTAATTAAAATAATTGTGTTTTAAAAGTTCTAAGTATTAAAAAAGTTTTGTTGGATAGCAATTTTATTTTTAGTTTTTAAAAATTATGCTGGTTTTTATATAAATATTTTTCTATTCCTAAACATATTTAAATTCTTAGTTAAATTTTAAAAACAAAAATATATTTTTCAAAACTACTTTTTTAGTTTTATTTTTATTTTTTTGTTTAAATTTCGAAACCATTTTAAAGAAATTGATGATACAAAGAAATTACATAGGTGAGAGTAGCAGCCAAGCTAAAATTTTCCAAATAAAAAATAAAAAATAAAATAATTATCAAATCGAATTAGTAATCTTTGAAAGTCCTAAACTTCCAAGTTGAAATGCAAACATAAGACCTAAACCCGAAACCTAATTGGGTAGAATTTTTTAATTTTTTTTAAACTTAAGAAAACCCAAGTGGGTCTTATGATTGGTTTCTGTAACCCCTCCCCATAAAAAGGAAAAAGAAGTCTAAGATTCTATGACCTAATTAAGCATAAAATTAAAAAAAAATATATATATATTTTACATTTTATTTTCTATTATTATTATTATTTATTTTTTATGGGGTTGGGGGGCCATTGATCATGACAGGCATATCCCACCAAAGGATAAACAATTAATTAAAAAAAATTCACCATATGTATAAAAATCTCTCTCTCATATCCAATAACTAACCTAATAAAAGCTTCAACCAAAAAGAAAAAAAAAAAACCCAAAATTTGATCTTCATCCCTTCTGGCTTTTGTGTTCCCATTTTCTTCTCTCGTGGGTCTTAATAATTAGCTATAGAGACTCCCATGGATGGCGACTCCACCCTTCTGGCCAGCTCCGGCGAGGCGGCACCACCGCCCGCCGAAGCTGTGGAAGAAGAAGAAGCTCATGACGAAGCTGGTGGCGGCGGCGGCGGGTCGAATTCCGGCGAAGAAGGCGACAAGAACAATTACGGCGGCAACCGGTGGCCTCGGCCGGAGACCTTGGCTCTGTTGAAGATAAGATCCGATATGGATGCAGTTTTTAGAGACGCAACTCATAAAGCTCCATTATGGGATGAAGTTTCAAGGTGTGATTTTTACCTTTTTTTCTTTTTTTTATTTACTCTCTTTCTAATCTTGTGATTTGTTTTAATTTGGTGGAGTTTTTTGGATCAAAGAGAGACCATGATGATTCTTTCATTGGATTTGTTAATTTTGTTATTTTGTTATTCATCTTATTCGTTATACTATCATTTAATTATCATATTTTATAATATATTTTTGTGTGTATTTGGACCACTATTTTTTGGGTTTCGAATCTTGGTAAATTCACATGAAATGGGAAGAAAAAAAGTGACCAATTTGATCTATATGGCATCTTCTAACATGGGTTGTCTGTTTTTTTTTTTAATTTCCTTCTTTTTTTCTATTTGAGTGAGATTTCAGGAAGTTGGGAGAGCTTGGATTCAATCGGACTCCAAAGAAATGCAAGGAAAAATTCGAGAATGTTTATAAGTATCACAAAAGAACCAAAGAAGGCCGAAGTGGGAAATCCGATAATAGCAAAAAGGTGTATAGATTTTCCGATGAATTGGAGGCTTTTGGCAATCATCATCATCACAATCACATTTCATTTCAATCTCACCACCACCCAGCACCGGCACCGCCGCTGCCAATTCCTCGGCCGATGACGACGACGGTGACGGTGACGGTTCCGCCTTACAATCCTCCGGCGAAAATAGTCACATCTACTACTGTTCCATCGACCATGAACAACACAACAAACAACAACTCCTTGCCACCCAAGTCCTCCATCCCACTTTCCAATTTGCCAAAAATGGCCGCCAATGTGATGTTTTCGAGCTCGACTTCGTCGTCGACCGCGTCGGAGGAAGACCCGTTTCGGAGCCGGAGGAGGAAGAGGAGGAAGAGGAAGTGGAGTGATTTCTTCGTGAGGCTAACAAAGGAGGTGATAGAGAAGCAAGAGGGGCTCCAACTCAAGTTCTTAGAAGCATTGGAGAGAATTGAGAATCAAAGGAAGTTGAGAGATGAAGCATGGAGAATGAAAGAGCTGACAAGGGTGAATCAAGAACACGAAGTTCTCGTCCAAGAGATGTCGGTCGCTGCCGCCAAAGACGCCGCCGTCGTAGCATTTCTACAAAAAATATCCCCTTCTCCATTCCCATTCTCATCACCACTACCGCCGCAGTCGCAGCTGCAGTCAGGTCAGCTGCAGAACCACGACGAGAAAGAAAAGGTGACCACCGCTGTAGGAAACAGTCCATCGTCAAGATGGCCAAAGACTGAAGTGGAAGCACTAATAAGGCTGAGGACAGAGATGGAAATGAAGTACCAAGATCAGAATGGGCCAAAAGGGCTATTATGGGAAGAGATTTCAGCAGCCATGAGAGGGCTTGGATACAACAGAAGCTCAAAGAGGTGCAAAGAGAAATGGGAGAACATAAACAAATACTTCAAGAAGGTCAAAGACAGCAACAAGAAGAGGCCAGAAGATTCCAAGACATGTCCCTACTTCCACCAATTGGATGCTCTATACAAAGAGAAAGAAAAAAACACAACTTTTGACATCAATAGCCAAATGGAGCCATTGATGGTTGAGCCAGAGCAACAATGGCCACCTCCTCCATTGCAGCCTAATCAAATCATGGTAAATGGTGAAGGAATTCATGAACAAGAAGAAGAGGAAGAAGAAGAAGATGATGATGATGGAGGCAGTAGTAGCACAGATGTGGAAAATTGAAGAAGGAAGAAGAAAATGGGTCATAATCTTCAATAAGCATATAATCCAATACAGTTCAAAAGGGATAAAAAAGTTGGCACAAAAAAGCAAGCAACTTTGACACTGATGTAAGTCAGATTTGCATTACATGTGCCTGAAGAGGCACTAGAGGGGCAAAATGTAATGGGGAATTTTAAATTTGTATAATAATTATTGTTGTCTATAGTGGGATTAATTTAATTTTCCTCTCTTTCTTATTAGAATGAAGGTTAAATTTGAAAATTTAGTGATCCGTCTTTATTTAGTTCCTAAGTTTCAGTATGTTTTGATGGTGTAATTTTTATATTAATCCAGTGCACTATGAAATGAGTGTAGCATGCATATTGGATGAATGTGTAACATGTTGGTCAAGTAGATAAATTGGACAAAATAGAGACTTAGGCACGATTTTATGTTTTTGGCCACTTTATTTCCACGTCGTGTCAAACAAACTAATATTTTTATCCAGTAGCTATGTCATGTCATCATTTAGTTAGTAGAGTTGAAGATGTGTGAACTATATCAAATCATAATTCTTACTTTAAGGACAAGAATTGCAACAAACTAAATAGTCACAAAACCATACATAGAGAGACAATATACGTATGTGTAATAGGAAGATTTCGAAACTATATAGAATGAACTCGGTGCTTCTCCAATAAATATGTCTCACCGTTTAAGTAGCGTCAAACACGTCGAACTATTTAAACTTTTTAAAGTAGAGATAAACACACAATTATGATAATTTTAAGGTATACAATGAAAGCAAGAAGAGATGAAGAAGGGAAATAGAGAATGTTGGAGCAAAAGAGAAAAATGGTGAATTCCAAATCCCATTTGTTTGATTGGGCAGTAAAGTAAAGGGCTTCCCCACTGGCAGAGAAACGTGGCTTTTATAACATTTGCCTTTTTTATAATGCTAATGATGGCCAACGTACAACCTTTTTCTTCGTAAAGAAGAACAAATTGGGCTACTTTTTGGACAAAAAATAGAGCTGAAAATGAAGTAACAAAGCCACAAGAACCAGATCCTCTCGCATTTTAAACCCTATAATAAAAGAGAAAAGAAATTGGGATGATTCAATTATGGAAATTCCTAATGGTGGGAGCTATGTACTAATCAATCCTATATGAGATGATCCAAATATAGAACTTTAGTTCTTGCTTGTAAGAATTAGCTAGAGATGACCCTCTAGTTGATGATCATGAATCCAATTGATCCTATATTGAGTTAAAATTTTCTCTCGGGTTTTAACATTTTTCGCTATATATTGTTTGGAGGATCTTTATATTGTATATAGTCCCACGAACTTATATAAATTGTTTTGAGTTTTAAATTATAAATTTGGTCTTTAAACAATGTATATTTAGTCCTTGAATTTTATTGAAACTATTATTTTCTTTAATTTCTATCCAAATAAAATTTGCGCGTGAGGTGATATGATCTTACAATAAGTTTAATGGATCGTAGATTTTTTATGGATGAAGGAACACAAATTGACAAATACATTTAATCGTAGAAAATTTTAACATATGTGATCCGATCAACCAACCCTCTCAAATCTAATTAAACCTTAATAAGTACTTAGACCATTCATTTGTAAATCGTCCAACTAGCTTTTGGAGCATTTTAGTCGACATTTTATCTAATAAAGTGTCACGTTACACTCAATCAATTAATGTTAATGATTGAGAGACTAAAAGTAGGTATAATTTAAAGTTTAAAGATGTAACTGAAATGTTTTTTTTTCTAATTTTAGGATTAAATAGATGAAATGTCGTTTAAAGTATAAGAATCAAACTTACCACGTTACCAATTATATTTGGCCATTGTTGATAAAGATTGGAACAAATTTTTATATAAAATTTAGGAACCAAAAGAAATATTTTAAAGTAAAAATAACAAAATGTATGTATAGGGAGAGAAAATAAGAGATTGGGGTGAATATTCGAATCTACAACCTGAATTACTAAATATCTTAATAAATTGAAATATGCTATGTGACGGTTTGAAATAATCATGATTTATTTGTTTCGTGAAATATTTTATGTGAATTGTTTGAAACAGTCACAAATTATTTATTTATGACAGGTTCTAAAAATTATAGAAATCGGTTGGTGGGTAGTGTCATTAAAAGAATTTGTGTGATACTAAAACAATGTTATTAAAAGCCTTTACGCGCCAGAGTAAGCATAACTTAACGGTAATTGACATATATCTCCAATCAAGAGCAATCCCTCACCCCATATATTGTACTAAAAAAAAAGGCCTTTATATGACATTCAAAACTATTGTCGTACAAACTTTTCTTAACGATTAGAATCCTTCATTCAAAACAGTTGTGATACAAAAAATAGTCATAGTTAATAATTTCTCGATAACAATACATTGACATTATCAACATTTTCTTGAAAATTAAGTGGCCACTATAAAGGTTTTCAGACAATAATAATCTGTCTTTATTAAATTTGTCTCGACGGTAAAATAAATTTTATTGATTTTTTTTATCTTGAAAATGTTCAACTGTCATAAAAATAGTTTTTGTGACAGTTAGAAGTTGTCGTTAACAAATCTTTTCTTATCACAGCTAATTTAGTAATGACACTTTTCTTTTTCTCTACCATCATGTTCATTGTTTATTTGATATGGTCAAATAGAAAAATACATGAAAAAATATGCTTTTGATAACGTCTCACCATTATCGAAAGTAAAAATTTTAGCAGTGATACGATGGCGGGAAATTCATTTGATTTTTGAAATTCAACCCTTTTATTATTTTTGAAAAGTGAAACTTAGGGAGGGGAATGCAAAATACCAATATCTCTGAGAAAACATTAATTCAATCAACAACAGTAGTCTTATATGGATGTGATGTTAATTAAATAAAAAATGAAAGAGTTTGAAAGAAAATCTTATCAGCAATAAACTTTAATTAGTTTAATATTTGTATTAACTGATCTTGTTGGATTGCATAGTCAGAAACAGGTAGACAGAGAGAAAATGAGAAAGGGGAACAGGCAACAGTGTAAAGAAATGACATTTCCCACACACAAGATGCCAAATATCACATGACCTTCCAAATTAAAAGGGGAATCTTCCACAAGAAATTGTGATATGTTCGCTCTTTAACAAATTTGTTATTTCTAATCTTTTACTGTCTAATCTATATGTGAAATTACATTTTGTCCCCTCTCTTTCAACCTTTTTTTTAATTATTTTTTCTTTTTGTTCTCTGTTGAGTTAATTTTTTTTTTCCAATTTAGAATTCCTAATTGTTCTTCATCCAAATTTATAGCTATTTTTGCTCGGTGAATTTTATTCCTTAATTGTTTTTTTTCCTCGTATCTCGACTCTACCTCGAGTTGGAAAAAAATTGAAAGAGAAAAATAAGGTAGAGATACGTATATAAATAAGTAGATGTAGAAATACAGATTGAGATAAAGGTAGAGGTAGATATATAGACATAGGGAGAGGTGAGATAAATGTAAAGATAGAGGGTAAAGATAAATTGAAAGTGAAATAAAGAATGATAGATAAAAATAAAAAATGAAAGGAAAAAGAAGGATTAGTTGGAAAAAGATTTGAAAGAGAAAATAAGGAATCAAGGAAAAAAAATTGAAAGTATGTTGAAAATTCTATTGTTTGTTGATCAGTTAAATTCCAGCTGGTTTGTTTGCTCTTTTCCTAGGGATTCATTTAGTGTTTGAATTAGTTTTAACGTACTTAGCTTTTTGTTAGTATTTCTTGCTTTTTTTTTTTTTTTTTTTTTGTAAGACTATTAATAAGCTAGCTACTCAATAATACAATTGAATTCTATTTCTGTTTTGTAAGGCTATTAATAAGCTAACTTATCATATTCAATAATAGAATTGAATTTCCTCTATTTCTTCTACTATAAACTCAACCTGACATTTTGTATTAGAGTTACACGAGGCTTGATTGAATTAACAGTAGATTTCTACGTGAGTGGTAACTCAAAGATGGCAATAGAGAGTTTATTTTTGTATAGCCATCTGTCCCGAAATTTGATTGGTATTATGATCATTATACAATGCTCATGGAGATTTTTTGCGATTAAAAAGAATACTGGAATGCGGTGGCAAATGGAATACCTATCGTAGAAGGTAGTGCTTTAACAGAGGCACAGAAAAAGAATATTGAATATCAGAAGTTGAAAGATCTAAAAGCAAAGAATTACTTGTTTGAAGCTCTAGATCGCACCATTTTGGAGACAATTCTCAACAAGGAAACATCAAAGAGCATATGGGATTCGATGTTAGAAACATCAAGGTGCAACAAGAGTTTAAGGAGTCACATTTGCAAGCTCTCCGTAAGGTGTTTGAGGTTCTTGAAATGAAGGTAGGAGAATTTGTAACTTTAGTACTTTACTAGAACTCTTACCATAGTTAACAAGATGAAAGAAAATGGTGAAAGTAAAAAGATGGTGAAGTGGTTGCAAAAATTCTGCCATCGATGACTCCTAAATTCAATTCTGTGCTGAGTGTTATCGGGGGTTAAGGATACAAGTTTGTTATCAATTGATGAGCTTCAAAGTAGCTTGCTTGTCCATGATTAGCAACGTATGAAGAAGAGTTATTTAGTAGAAGAAGTACATGCTTGGAAGATTTTTTATGGAGATTGTTGGGTTTGTAAGGTGATTGCAAACAAAGTCTCACATTAGCTAGGGAAGGGAATGATCATGGGTATATAAGAGAGAACAATTATCTCCATTGGTATGAGGCTTTTCGGGTGAAACCAAAAGTACCTCTTTCTAACATACTCTTTTTGTGACAGTGTCAAAGTACCATTTTTTCTCTCTATTCTCATCTCTAGGATTTGTTTGGCAGCTCCCAAATCTTTCATGTCAAATTCTTTAGATAATTCAGCCTTTATCTTTAGAATTTCCTCTTTGTTTGGTCCTGCTATCAACATGTTATCAACATATAGTAATAAAATGATGAATGAGTTACCCTGAGTTCTTATGTAATAGCAATGATCTGCCTAACATCTCTGAAATCCACTGTTACACATAAAACTTGTCAAACTTCTTATACCATTGTCTGGGAGCCTGTTTGAGACCATACAGGCTTCTCTGAAGTTTGCATACCATTTTCTCTTGCCCCTGTACTGTAAATCCCTATGGCTGTACCATGTAAATTTCTTCCTCCAAATCACCAACATCCATTTGTTCCAGGAACAAATCTTCTTCTGCCACTATCTATAGAACAGTCCTAATGATAGTTAGTTTAACTACGGGAGAGAAAATCTCATTAAAGTCAATACCTTCTTTTTGTTGAAAGCCTTTGACTACAAGCCTTGCTTTGTACCTTTTGCTGCCGTCGGGCTCTTGTTTGATTCTATATACTCATTTATTCTGCAAAGCTTTCTTACCTCTTCGTAACTCAGCAAATTGCCATGTCTGATTGATCATTAGAGAATTCATTTCATCTTTCATGGCTAACTCCCACTTAACAGAGTCTTCCAGCTGAACCGCCTCTTTATAACATTCAGGTTCACCTCTGTCAGTAAAATGTAATTTAATGTAAGGGAATACCTCTGTAGTGGTCTGATTGTTCTGCTAGATCTTCTAACTGTTGGTGGTGGTGTTCTCTGAATCTAATCAGTTTCCACAACTGGTTCATCGGATTCCTCAATTTGTTCATCAGATCTCACAGCTGTTTCTTCAGGAGTAATTGTATTCTGATCTTCAATCTCTGTTGTTTTAGTCTCGACCTCAGGAGGACTTATATACTGAGTATTCTCTATGCTTCCATCTAACTCTGTCTTTCCTGAATCAACTTTATTTCTGTCATTGTATAAGACTTTCTCATTGAAGATCACGTTCTTGCTTCTGATAATCTTCTTGTTTTGGTCATCCCAAAATCTGTAACCTATCTCAGCTCCACCATACCCAATAAAGAAGCATTTCTTGGATTTGGCATCCAATTTACTCCTGTCTGCAGCATCAATGTGAAGGTAAATACACAGCCAAAAACCTTTAGATGGGAAATGTTTACTTGTTTACCAGTCCAAACTTCTTCAGGCAATTTGAAGTCTAGTAATGTGGTCGGGCTCCTATTGATCAGATAGGTCACACAATTGATTGCCTCTGCCCAAAACATTTTAGACAATTTTACATGTATTCTCATGCTCTCAGCATACTCATTCAACATCCTATTCATTCTCTCTGCCACATCATTTTGCTGTGGTGTCCCTGGAAGAGTCTTTACCATCACAATTCCATTGTCTTCACAATATTTCTTGAATTCCCTACTAACACACTCACCACCATTATCTGACCTCAAGCTTTTGATTTTCAGACCTGTCTCATTCTCTACCATAGCCTTCCATGTTTTGAAAACAGAAAACACATCAGACTTATGTTTAATAAAATAAGTCCATACATTCCTGCTTGAGTCGTTTATGAATGCTGCATAGTATCTGAAACCTCCAATGGAAGAAACTTCAAAAGGCCCCCACACATCAGTGTGAACCAACTCCAATTTTGTAGACTTTAGCGTTGAACCTGTCTTTGAGAAATTGACACGACTCTGTTTCCCAAATATGCATCCTTCGGATAACTTGTGTTCCATTGCCTTAAGTCCTTCTAGCTTCCCTATAAAGTGAAGAATTTTCTACCTTTTTCACTCATATGTCCTAGCCTACTGTGTCATAATTGGGTATGACTCGAATGTTCTACAACAACTATCATATCTTTGTCGTTGTCGTTGACATACAAAGTTCTTAACTTTTTTTCTCGAGTGATCACCATCGAACCCTTTGTAACTTTCCAGTTTCCTTGACCGAAGGATATTTCACATCCTTTATTATCCAGCTGCCCCACGGAAATCAGGTTCTTCATCATATTCTGAACATGACGTACCTTGCGAATATTCTAGACTGAACCGTTCGCCATTTTTAAATGAACGTCACCAATCCTAATGATGTCCAAAGGCTCTCCATCAGCAAGATACATCTCTCCATGATTTCCTGCAACATAATCCTCAAGAATGTCACGTTGTCCTGTTGTATGAAAAGACGCACCTGAATCCACCACCCATGTGTTATGAGCGCCCTCAACTACAAGAACTAGAGCATCATGTATTTCTTCAGTAACAACATTTGCACCAGCTTCTTTCCCCTCAGCTTTCTTTGGAGCTTTGCAGTTCTTCCTCAGATGTCTTGTCTTACCACAATTCCAACATTCTAGTCTGTTGTTTCTTGACTTTTCACCTTTTCTGTGGTCTTTGTTATTATTTCTTCCTCTGTCCACATTCAATGTTGTACCAGAAGTAGACGCAATACCAGAATCTTTTCTGCGAATCTCCTCTCCAAGAGCAGCATCTCTGACATCTGCGAATTTCAATTTCTCTTTTCCACAAGAATTTGAAATAGCTGCTTTCATAAGCTCCCAATTGTCAGGTAAGGATCTCAACAACAAGATAGCATTTAATTCATCCGTAAATGTTAAATCTACAGCAACCAGTTTGTTAATCAACGTATCAAATTCATTTATATGGGCAGCCACAGATGTACCTTCATCCATCTTCAAATTAAAAAATTTAGTTGCGAGATACACCTTATTATTTAACGAGGGCTTCTCATATATGTTGGACAATGCACTCATTAGCCCCATTGTGGTAGTCTCCTTAGCTACGCTGCTCTGCACATTTTTTGTTAATGTTAGGCGAATTGTACCCAACACCTTCCTGTCCAACTTTTTCCATTTGGCTTCTTCCATGTCATTCGGCTTCTTGTCTAATGGCAATTCCAATTCCTTGGAATGTAGATGATCTAATATCTGATCATTTCAGTAAGAAAAATCAGTTCCATAAAAAATAACTAATTTATCTTCTCCAATCATCGTTCTTCAACCTTGGGCTCTGATAAAAATTGTTAAGGACAACGGTACCCCTCGTACCCCATGTATCTCCACAATGGGATGATATTGTCCGCTTTGTGCATAGCCCTTACGGTTTTGCTTTTGGTTCCACCCAAAAAGCCTCATACCAATGGATATAATTGTCCTCTTTTATATACCCATGATCATTCCCTTCCCTAGCCAATGTGAGACTTTATTTGCAATCACCTTAAAAACCCAACAATCCTCCCCTCGAACAAAGTGCCACCGAGCCTCCCCTTAAGTAGTCACTCATCCATCTACTCTCGGACCCGAACGAGAGCTTGCTCCCATCCAAGGCTTCTAGGCACAACCTGATAGAGCACACTCACGGATTACACCACGACTACACCTTTCGAGACTCACCACTTCTTTGTTCGGCACTCGAGGATTCACCGACACAGCTAGGTTTAGACCATGCCTCTGATACCAATTGTTGTGAAAAAAAAATGCAGCCTACACTTAAAATGATTAGATAAAATAATCTAAAACTTCTAAGTAACAAGAACGATAAATAGATTAGAGAGAAGAAAATTAAACGCCAGATTTATACTGGTTCACTCAATGTAGGCTACGTCCAGTTCTCTGCTACCGTTGCAGGTTCTACTAAAATGTCAGGAAGAATCTCCCAAGAGTTTACAAGCCCCTTACAATGATTTCTCTCAGATTTCCCTCACACAGAAAACGCTCACGAATCACTCTACAAGCATTTCAAACTCTCGAACGGATACACAAGTATTTAATTCTCTCTTCTTGGAGAATTTCTCACGACTCTCTATTTGTGCACACCAATCAAATGGTCCATCTATCTCTATTAATAATAGATGGTATGACAAAAACTAAAAGTGAATGGGAAAATAAAAAAACCCAAACTAAATAGGTCAAGGAAAAATTTAAATTGATATTTTCCTTATAGGAAAAAGATTTTCTCTTTGGTTTGGCTCCATAATCCTAACAGAGATCAATCTGGAGTTTCTCATATGTCACAATTAAGGAATAACTTGCTAAGTGTAGGGAAATTGCAAGAGAAAGTGCTTTCATTCTTGTTTCAACACGTGTAAAGTGTATAGTCCAGAAAGAAGCCTGATTATGGAAATTAAAAAGTTTGCGAATAGAATGTTCATGTTCAACGCTATGTGTTAGCCTTGAGGATATACTTGTTTTGGTGCAATTACTGAAGATTTGGTGCATCTTTAACATTGCAGATATGGTCATTTGAATTTTAAAGGCTCAAAGACTCTTCAAAGAAAGGAAATGGTGAATGGTTTGCCACAACTAATGTCTCCATCAAAGTTGTGCAAGGATTGTCGGAAGGCAAGCAACACACACTACTAGAATTTGGGGATTTTGTGACGCTAATGAACAGTAAAATAATGTTCAACATTGTTTAAATACGTCACGAAAGGTAAAAAACGCATTTTTGAACGGAAAAAATGGAGAATTCTGGATTTTTGGCCTTTCATGACGGATAAAATGCGTCACGAAAAGGTTTGCAAATAGTTAGTTTTTCGTGATGTTTAAAAAACGTTACGAAAAACTTGAGGTGCGTTTTTGGCGGGAAAAGACGGAGTTATTCGGATTGCCAGCTTTTTCATAACGCGTAAAAAACGTCACGGAATAGTATTTTTCGTGACGTTTTAGAATCATCACGATATGGTAACAAGATTTTTGGCTTATTCGTGAAAAGGTAAGGCTTTTCGTGATGTTGTTTATACGTCACAATAAATTGGAAAACTATATTTTAGTGACATCTTATAAAACGTCACGAAAAGTTGCTTTTCGTGATGTCTAAAAAACGTCATGAAATGGTGGAGCGATATTTTCTGTGGGAAAACATGACGACTAACGAACTTGCCGTCATTTGTTACATTTTTTAAACTTCATTAAATGGCGAGCCGTTTTTTTTAGCAACAAAATATATCTCTATTTGTGGTCACAAATTTTTTTGATGAATTTATGAAACAACAAATATTTATATTGAATTAAAGTGAATATGTAATTTAAAATTTTTATTATATTTTAAAAAATGTTGTAAAATATTGAACTAGAGTGAAACAACACATATTTCTAGATGCATGATTTTTGGTACTTTATAACGATTTTTAAACGTCACGAAATGTCATAAAATTTCGAGATTTCATGAAATTTAAAACATCACAAAGGTTTCACAAATCTGTTTTGCATTTTTTGTGGATGAAGTCAGTTTTTCATAGATTTTTTTTTCATCAATCCAAAAAGATTTAATTAATATTTGTATTTTCAATACTAAGGATTGCAATTTGATATTGAAAATCTTAAGAAAAATAAAATAAAAATGGAAAAAAATAGAGAAAAAAAGAAAGAAATTAACTTAAAGACATTTTAAGCTAATTTTTTGGAATTTAAGTTAAGAAAACATAAAAGCCTAAAAGCCTAAAATTTATTCGAATTTTTGGACTCAGAATATTATTTAAATATTGAGGGCCAAATAATTGCAATTTTTCTTTTTTCTTTTTAATTTTACCTATATATTTTAATACCCAAAATTTTCGTAGATTTTTTCCTTCCATTCAAAAAGATTTAATGAATGCTTACATATTGCAAATTTTGAATTTTTTTTTTGGAGTATGTAAATTACAAAACATAGAGAAAAAATAGAGAAAAAAAATTAAAACTAACTAAAAAATCTTTTAAACTAATTTGTTGGAATTTAAGCTAAGTAAATTGTGCAACATTAAAAATTATTTTGCATTCTCTAAAAATATCCTTTACCCCTTTGTAAAAAATTCTCCTTTACCCTAATCCCTAAATCTCCCTTCACCATTTACATGATTTTGACCTCCACGCCGTCAGACTAAACACCTCCGGGTGGAATCTAGCACTGCTGCCGAATCAAAGGCCTCCGCTGGTGGAATTGAACGCCGCCGATTGAATCTGAGGGTCGAAGCCGCCGCTTCAGTCGGTGAGGATCAAGGCTGCCGCTTCAGTCGGTGAGGGTCACGGCCGCCGCTGACCACCACACGCAAAGTTCTGCAGATCACTGCGACTAGAGATTGACAACCACACCGACGACCACCGCGAAGGCCTTTGACCACCATACGCAAACGTCGCTAACCACCTCGAATGATATTTATTGAGCAGTTGAAAGAAAGTTGTGAAAGTTGAATGTTAAAAGCTCCCTTTTGATTTGCTTTGGAAAACTTTTGATTTTTTTTTTTGATTTTTTGCTAATAAAGGATGGAGTATCATTTACTAAAGCTTCTACTTTTAGGAAAGTTCACAATGCTACTCCTCTAACATGGCAGTTGCCATTGGAAGGTTGGTGGTCGTAGCTCGTCAACTTCCACATGCTTTCAATAGAGATTAAATTAGGATTACAACTTACTAGCAAATGAAGATACCGATCTCTCTCAGTTACTTATAATTTGTTCTGTTTTCTTATGATCTCTTTTCCTTGCTTATAATTTGCTCTGTTTTCTTCTTCAAGCATATCATAAGTCGTGTTATGCATTTTTTTTTTTACAAGAAGCAAAAGCATATATAAAAGATCTTGATTATAAACTTATTCACTTATCGTAAAGGAATTTTGTTATTTTTTTAATGTTTGAAACAAAAGCTTTAATCTATATGATGAAGGTAAATAGCAAATTGTGTACGTATTGGTGTGGTATAAATTGAGTAAGGATTTGACTCACTTGATACACTAAACTTCCACTTTGTTTGAAATTCAATGAAATATTATTTTCTTTTACTTTTTCGATTTACAACTTTACTGCTTGTTTGGTTATTTTTGAGTATATAGTCACCATGTGTAGTTGGGTTTTAGAAGATTCACAACTTCTTTGTCTTTTTTTTTGGTTGATTCTGTCACTTTATTGTGTTTACTTACTACAAATTTTGAGTTATTTTCTTAGATCTAGCAAATAAGTGTCGGAGAGAAGTTAAGACGGAAGCATTGAACTTTTAACGTACAAGAAATTATTTGTTGGGTTCGTACTGCATTATTTAGAATTTTGTTTGAATGCTATTGTTTATGCAAATTTTTTGAGAAAGCTCATTTTCCTAACTTGCTTATTATTGGTTTATATGACAAGAGCAAGCTTCGCACTGGAACGAGAAGTTGTAAGGGTATTTTATTTTGTCGGACCGCATCCAGGTGAGCTTAAGCATGTTGTGGCAATTTCCATAAAAGTTCTATTTTAACAAAGGTAAGCTAATTTGTTTTTCGTCATCATTCATACTATAGTATTTGAATCTTAAATCTTTCTGAATCGGCCTTCTTATATGCTGTAACTATAGCTAATTTAGCACCTTTATCAGATTATTGAGTAAGTTCACAAGGAAGACTGAATATTGATTATAGATACTGTCATTAGACGAGGAATGTACGTTTACAATCCTTCTGATATAATAGCTAGTTTGTGCTATATTGTTTAAGTATATTTTGTGCTTTGCTGCTGAAGGATATAGAAGAAGTGTTGAGTTCTTTTGTTATTTTAACCTCTTTTGTTCTGTTTGGAACTTTGTTTGGTCATTTGGTTGGTTATCGTATCATATTATTGTGTAAGTACATAAGAATTTTATGAATACTTATTATTGATACTTTCGTTATGAGATGATTGTACGTTTACAAGCCTTATGATTGTACTGATATTTTGTGCTATGTAATTTAAGGATGTAGAAAAAATGTAGGCATGTTGTTTATTTTAATCGTGCTTCTTCTGTTGGGATCTTTGTTTGGTCGTTATGTTGGTTGTTTTATTAGATTATTGAGTAAGTTGATAAGGAAGGCTATGAATGTTGATTATTTGTAGTGTTGTAGAAGATTAATGTACGTTTTCAATCATTCTGATACTTGTTTAAATTTTTAAATATTATATAAAGGATGTAGAAGAAGTGTACGTATGCTGGTTTTTGTTTAATCAATTTTTTTCCGTTGGAATCTGTATTTGCAAAGATTACTATTGTGATAGGCTCCTAGTATGTTTATTTAAGAATTTTATTTGCAAAGATCACGATCCTTTGCAATTTTTAATAGATAGACACGTTCTTTTAGAAGTGACTTTCTTCCCTTATCTATCTTTCGTTATTCATTTATCTAACTTGTGTATTGTTTTTTTCATTAGATCTTTCACGACCCCAAAGAAGTCGACAATTAAGAATGCAAGTACTTGATGGATGAGCTTCCTCATTGGGGTTGTTGTGTTAGACTTGTTTAATGATGTAATTTGTGTTTGTAGGAATTTGAACATATTTAATATAATGTACTAGCAAGTCCGAGATACTTTGAGAATACTAATATATTCTAAATTAATATATTAGCTTCCTTGTTCATGTTTAATATATTTCAACTTTGTTATATAAATTAATATATTTGCATGTTCGATTGACAATTTCCTTATATGATATTTCTATTACACGACATCTGCAAGCAAAATCAAATACATTTTCTGTGATTTTTTTTTATCGTCACAAAATAAAATAATTCGTGACATTTTTAAAAAAACGTCACAAAAATGTTTCTAAGACGATTCTTGAACATCATGAAATCTTTTTTATGACGTTTAAAAAACATCACGAAAGGATGTCACGTGACCTTTCCTCAGTACTCAAGGTCTTTCCATGACGTTGTATAATCGTCAAGAAATCAAATGCCGTCACGATTACTCATTTACGGTGACTTTTTTTAAACGTCATGAAAAGTCTTAATCGTGACATTCTGAACGTCATGAAATCATTTTTAATGACTTTTAACGTACGTCGCGGAAGCTTATATTTTGCATGACGGTCTTTAACCGTCACGTGTGTTAATTTTCGTGACTTTTTTAAACGTCACGTATACCTTTCGTGATGGGCGTATATGTGACAGCGTTAAAAACGTCACGGAAGATTTTTGTGACGTTAAAAAAAGGTCACGGTAACCGAATTTGTACTAGTGACAGAGATATGTTTCCAAAAAGAAGTACTTGGAGAGCAGTAAAATTTCTACAATTGACATGTGCTGACATTTGCAGCTCGGTCACACTAATATCCAACAACAAAAAGAGGTATTTAATCACTTTTACTGACGACTTCAGTAGAAAAATGTGGGTTTATTTTTTGATAGAGAAATCTAAAGCCTTTGCTATTTTCAGAAAATAGCAAAGTTCATGTTGAAAAGGAATCATGTTTCTTTATTAAAAACTTACCTAGGTGGAGAATTTACATCACATGAATTAAACCATTTTTGTGATGTAAATGACATAGAGTGACAATTGACAGCATCCTAATCGACACAACAAAATGGAGTTGCAGAACGAAAGAACAAAACCATTATGAATATGGTTTGTAGCATGCTCTTGGAGAAAAAAAATTAAAGAACCTTTTGGCTTGAAGCATTTAACTGGGCAATGCATGTTTTAAATCGAAGTCTAACAATATTGGTTAAAAATCAAGTTCCTGAGGAATCATGGGGTGGAGGTAAGCCTTATGTTGTCAAAGCGAGCATCGCTCAGTAGTAATTGACATATATCTCCAACCAAGAGGTTGTGAGTTCGATCCCCATCCCACATGTTGTATTAAAAAAAAGGTAAGCCTTCTATTGAATATTTTCATGTTTTTAGATGTGTTTTACATGTCCATGTGCCCGATGGTACTAGAAGTATGTTGGATGATAAGAGCATCAGTTTTGTCTTGCTTGGAAATAGTGAAAGGCATACAAATTTTATAATCATATTTCACAAAGAATTATAATAAGTAGAGATGTTGTATTCGAAGAAGACAAGTAGTGTTTGGATTGAGATAAGAAGCATGAAGCTGAAATTGTATGTGATTTAGAATGGGATGATCATTCATATGAGGAGACAATAGATGAGAATGGAGGATGTGTTCGCATGCTATTGATGATGAGGAAATTCACAATTTCAATCCATCAATTGAAGGAGGTTCTGCTAGCTCGCATGAAGAAATGAATAAAATGCAACCAATATGGATGAAAGACTATATGAAGGGGAGGTGACTTTCTTAAGGGGATGAAGAGGCTCAGTTTCTTATGTTTGCAACTAGCAATCCTATTCTTTTTTAGGATGCTATGAAACATGAGAAATTGAGAAAAGCCATGGATGTTAAAATGGAGGCAACAGGGAGGAATGATACATGGGAATTGGTGGAATTGTCTGAAGGGTCCAAGAGAGTTGAAGTGAAATGGGTTTATAAGGCTAAATTTAATGAGAATTGAGAACTGACCAAGTACAAAGCCAAACTTGTGGTGAAGGGGTATGCTCAAGAACATGGAAAAGATTACACTGAGGTTTTTGCACTCGTGGCATATATGGAGACAATCCGTTTAGTTATTGAACTTGCAGTTAAAAAGTAATGGATTGTCTAAACAGAGAAAGCATAATTTTCATTTTTATATGGTGAACTAAAAAAGCACTTTACGGACTTAATCAAGCATCGGGTGCATGGTACAGCTGCTAGAAGCTTAATTTATGAAGGAACGTTTTGAGAAGTGTGATTACGAGCACACTTTATTTATTAAACCTAACAGAGAAAGCATGATATTGATTGTAAGTTTGTAAGTTGATGATCCTTGGTTTTGAAGTGTTGCAAAAGTCGGATGGGATTTTTATTTGTCAAAAGAAGTATGTAGCAGAAATTTTACGAAGTTTTGGGATGGTAAATAGCAATTCTGTGCATAATCCAATCATTCCTCGTGTTAAGCTTGAAAAGGATGAAAGAGATAGTGCTATCGCTACCGCTTTTTAGCTTTACAAGCACCAATCATGTCAAATATTTTGATGATAATAAACTTTATTTACAAATAATGTTTATAGCGTTTCAAAGTGTCTATTGCATAGAGTTCATAAAGACGAATCCAACACATTTTGAATGATTCGAATCAGAGTTTAAATACTTTATGGTCAAAACGAGTTTGGGAAGAGAAAACACATGTGGTAAGTGACGTGGACAGTCTAACCAATTAGAAGCCGACATGTGGCAGATGACGTGGTAGATCATGTGGTAGGTGACATGACATCTAACAGTGAAATTATGCCAACATGACAATGATGCGGCACTAACGTGGTATCAACAATTTTGCTGACATGGTGGATGACGTGTACGAACCATGTGGTGACACATGGCGCATTAACTAAATTAAGAAATTATTAATTTTGAATTTTCCCTCAATTTCTACACACTTCTCTCAATCTCCACACTCCGCTGTCAATTTCACAAAATTATCTCAATCCCCACTAATTTCTCTAAATCTCCATAATTGTTTTTATTCTTTTAAATATCTTTATTTTTAATCTCCATCATCCATACTTTGTTGCACTAAATTCAATCGTCAAAATTCGTCTTCAAAATTCTATTTAAAGTGACCAAATTTCACCATCCTATACATCGTTTATCCAATTACAAAAGCTACGTTTCTCTCCAATTATTTTGCTCTAAAATTTTCATTCTCTCCACACAAAAAATTGTTTAAAACTTTTTGGGAGATATATTAGAGTGTAGCTTTGTAGTTATTGCTTTAGTGCGAAATTTGTAATCTACCTTAGTGAGGTATTTTATTTGTATTACTTATTTTTACTTCATTTGAGATTTTGTATTAAGGCATGTGGGTGCACCTTGGGATTGTGTGAGAGTGGTTTGATCCTGAACCAGTGAAAATGATCGTAATGGTTTGATATTGAACCAGTGAAAAAGATCGTGTTGGTTGGATCTTGAACCATTAAAAACGATAGTGAGTTTCTCTTTAGTCTATGACAAAAAATGGTCGATCGATTTGGTTCTCACTCGTAAGAGAGCCGGTGCAGTAAAATACCCAAGAAAGAGTATTGGAGAGCGTGGTAGGAATTTTCGAACCACTATAAAAATTCGTGGTGTCATCTCTCTCTACTCTTTCAATTTATGCATTTAAATTTCGTTTGATTTTTGTTATTCTAAGCTTTCTTTTTAAAATCTAAAAGTTGGTACGCAACCCTATTCATCTCCTCTAGTAGTGCCATACGATTCTACACCGCTATCGCTGTGGCTACCGCTAACAATTTTGGAATTGTTGAGATTGAACTGATAGTATGTTACCAATGCAAACTATCGCTATCGCTATTTCTGTCGCTACCGCTATCGCTATAATTAAAAGAACTGAATGAGTGGCATGAGAAGTAATTTGCCGCAATAGGATGATGTCACTAAGGTTAGAATAACAAATTTAAAAAAAATGAGATATATCTCATTTACCCCTCAAATTTAGGTCATTCTCACGAATAGCTAAATCTTCCCCATAATAGAATAGAAAAGAAAAATTATTCCAAAGCATTTTCAGCATCTCATTCCTTGTTGACTTTGTACCAAATATTAATAATCATCTCACATATTCAGATGAATCATCAAATCAACTCATTAATTATTGCATCTTAGGCACTAACTGATCAACAACTAGTTGGTTACCATTAAATTGTTGACATATAAGAGAAAGGTAAAAATAACCTTTTTTTTTACAGTGAACTATCAATTTTCCAATGATGATCAGTACATAGAGATAAGTGCTGACCAGTCAGCATCTAAATATTATTTATAATGATTATAGACAACTAAAATCAAACCTAATGTTATTGAGCGTTTGCCAACCATTTATTTGTATCTTTAATTTAGTTAATTTAACTCCTTATTCTTATTTGAGTGGTTGTATTTAACTTCTCAAGCCCTTCATCAATGAGGGTTTTGTTTGGAAATCCGAACAATTTAAAATGGAGAAACAAATGACTTTGGCCTTCTAAGCAAACTAAAAAACTATAAGTTACCTGATCCTATATGTTGTGGAAATGTAATATCACTTTGTCTGTGTTTAAATTTGATTCATGAAACAATCTAGGTTGTTCTCTTTGGTAACTATTGCTAGCTAGATAATTTATACATATATATTTGGAGCTCATACTTTTACATATTTTTTGTTTCTTCGGTGCAATAATATTATAGCTCTCTAGAATTATGTTTTGCACCTTTAGGAGTCTCAACTTAAGTAAGGTATTATGTTTGTGCAACAAATGGGGTCAAAGGTCGAAACTATATGCTGTGGAAATGTAATTATCGGATTATTCATGTATGGTTCATAGGATTGTATTTGACGTGTTTCATGCAAGTGTGTGGAGAAGAAAACAAAAAGAAGTTTGAAGGAATTGAAAAATCAAGTTTGTATTTTGTGAGAAATTTTTAATACGAGTGAAGTTGTTTCATCTTAAACAATGAGTTTTATTTGATTCTCAATTTGTGAGTGTCCACCACATGTTTCCAACAAAGTGATATCAGAGTTTACTACGCGTTTAATAAGATACATAGAATTAAGCAATATTTCCTAAATACTTCGAAGTGAGCAATAGATGAGCTTTTTTCTTGTCCATGCTTGTTAAGGATTTTTATTTCGTGGGGTTCTCGTGCAGGAACGATTAGACAAATATACAACATATTCAACAGTTTTTGCCCAAAACTCTTATGGCATTTTCTTACTCATTAATATGCTCCGGACCATATTGAGTATAATTATGTTTTTCATCTCAACAACACTATGTTGTGGAGTCTATAGAACTGCCATAACTTGATTAATTCTATTTTCTCCAAAAAAACATTTGGATTAATTTGGAGCTAATTCTCCTCATCTGTTTGGTCTTAAAACTTTCATAAAATAATTATTTTTTTTTTCAACAAGGTCCTTTAATTATCTTAAACATGCCACATGCTTCTGATTTCTCATTCACATCAGCCAATAATACTAAAAAATTCCTCATAAATATTGGAACCAACTTCTAGAATCAAGTTGCATCACTCAAAACTTTGCAATTTCTAACTTAGATTGTATTGGAGGTGTGATAGACACTCACAAATTGGGAATCAAACAAGACTCGTTTAAGAAGAAACAACTTCATTTGTATTGAAAATCCCTCACAAAGTACAAACTTGATTCAGAAACTCTCCCAAACTATTTTTGTTTTCTTCCTTACACACTTGCATGAATTGCATGAAATACATGAAAGACAATCCTATTTATAGGACTCTATAAAAATATCTAAATCCCATATAAACTCACATCATACTAACTAATACATGCGTGAACCTATAATTAATCCACATCAAATAACTAAATCCATGAATGTATTTAATTAAATACAAGTTCATGTACATGTATAATATATCTAGAATTAAATACATGTATTTCTTGGTGACTCCAATTAATTTTCTTGGATTGTTAAAGACATAAACTTTGAGTTGCTTTTTGAAGATATCTGATATTTGATATTCTGTCTTCACATAATTAACCTAAATATCTGGAATATAATCTCTGATAAAGTGATTGTTAAAGGAGAAATTTTGGCCAATTAAAAAATGTCACGTCACAATTTGAAATTATATTTAGAACCTGTTCTAAATTAACTTTAAATTGACAATTCAAATTATACCATATGTCTCTCTTATGGTCGTTCGGTGACATCGGTAAATTGGATCAAATTGGGCCCAAACCCATTAGCGATCGAGCCCAAATTCATTAAACTCATTGCACATATAAGACCCACCAGAGCTCTGTAAATAGAGGGGGTCACCTCATGGAGAATGAGCTAGAAGAAGAGCTTCACCTCTCTAAATTAATTTTAAATCGGAGAATCAAATTATGCCACATGTCTCTCTTATGGTCGTCCGATGACATCAGTAAATTGGATCAACTCATAAGGAGATTGAACTCAAATCCATAAGGAAATCGGGCCAAAACTTATTAGGCTCATGGTTCATATAAGACCCACCAAAGCTCTATAAATAGAGGGAGTCAACTCTCATTTGAACAAGGAGAAGGAACTTGAAGATACAAGCCGAAAAACTTCACAAGTTACAAATCGAAGAACTTTAACAAACTACATAGCTAAAGAACTTAAACAAGCTGAAGAACTTCACAAGCTATAACCTGAAGAATTTCATTAAGCTACAAGCCAAAGGATCTCTCATCAAGCTACAAGCCGAATGACTTCATCAAGCTATAGGCCTAAAAACTTCATCAACATGCCAAAGACTTCAAAGATTCTTCAACAAGCGTAGAGCTGAAGTCTTTAAAGATTCTTCAACAAGCTCAAAGCCGAAGAATTCAAATATCCTTCGACAAGCATGAAGTTGAAGGCATCAACCTTATTGACTCAAGAACAAACTCACAAGCCCTTGAATTAAAGTCTACATCTGAGATAATTAATTATAAGATTATACATTTGTAACACTCACATACATAAATAAAAATACAAGTTCATTAATTTGAGTTTCTCTTCTTTGAATTTCTCATCGAACAAATTGGCACGGCCAGTGAGACATCTCTACCTCTCATCTCTTTCTCTCAAACCAAGAAGTAATGGCATCCATGGAAGCTTCATCCACCGTGGAAGAAAAGTTGGTGGAAATGGAGAAGAGAATCAACATATTGATAAAGACAATTGAAGATAGAGACTATAAGATCACTTCCCTCATGAATAAGATTTAAAGTCAGGATGTTGCTGAATCAATCCAAAATCTCGTTGTAAAAGCCAGCAACAAAAGAAGAGCATCATGCAAGAAGATAAAAAAGAACACTTTATTTCAATTGCTTCATTATCTGTCTAGTAGCTCCATGACATGATCACAAATTAGATTAGAGCTCAGTATGATGGACCTTCTCAAAACCCCCTCATGTATTCTAAGCCATACACCAAAATGATTGATGACTTGAGAATGCCAACAAGATGTCAACCTCCAAAATTTCAACAATTTGATAGAAAGGATAATCAATTGGTTACAAGTCGACTCTTATTTCTTCCTCCAAATACTCTAGCCAATTTTTTGAAGAAGAAAATTGATTTTCTCCTCAATTGTCGAAACCAGATGCAGGTCGTGCTGGTTATCGCGAATGAAAATACCTTGGCCCTAATAATCTTTGTCACTCCTTAGATGTCCATCCATTATGTGTACGCATCCAGGTGGTTGGTAGGGTCTATTGAGTTGTCGTATCGTCTGATAGCAGGGAATTTTGAACTTCAGAGTGATTATCTCTTCCTCGGCGATGTATCTGCCTTATCCATTATCTTCTTAGGATCCATATTTTCGTTTTTCGCTAAGCTCATATGCTTTCTCTGTCTACTCGTGTCGGCTAAGTAGCTTCTTATTACCGAGCACAATTTCTGGAGACTGGGTCTACTTTCCAGGTAGTTCCTGCTGCTACGTGCTGCTGACTTTTGTTGTCATGCAGTTATCAGATCTGGTTGGTGGAAGACACCTGGTTGACGGAAGACACCTAGTTGATAATACAGACCTGGTCGGCGGAAGACATCTGGTCGGCAGAGACTTGCTCGGTCGAGACCTAGTCATTCCTTGGATCCAATCATACCCTAGATCGGGTCACGACCAGCTATGTAGTTCGCTTGTCAGGTCTTTGCAGTAGCTTTGTCCTTCTGTGGACCTTGAACGAGCGTATGTTTACTTTTTCTTTTTGTTGTTCGAGTTTTTCAAAAAAGGGGGTTGTGTTCTTGATACATTCCCTTGACTTTTCACACCAGCCAGTTTGTCTTTTGGATGCCTTACAACTTCATCAAGTTGCATTCTCCATTATGGGATTTGTTGATCGTTTCTCCGGGAACCTGTTTTGGAATCTGTCGATTTACCTCATCAAGGATCTATCTTGGAACTTGTCTATTTGTTTGTTCTGGGCCCTGCCCCAGAACTTGTAGACTTGCTTTGTCCTAGACCTCCTCGAGTTTGAGCAGTTCTTCGGCTCATCTTCTTCTTCTTATGGGTAGACTTATCTTACCCAAGATCTGTCCTGCAACTTGTCGATTAGTTCATTCTAGGTCTTGCCTCAGAATTTGTTGATTTGCTTTACCCTAGACCTCCTCAGATTCGAGCAGTTCTTAGTTAATTCGGTGTTGGTCGTTTTGACTTTTAGAGCCTAGTCGTCCCTATAGACGTCGTCAATTGTTGATGCAGAAATTTACTCTTCTAGAATTGTGCCAAATTCACACCAATCTTCTAGAATAGAGGGATCGACGAGACCTGCAAAACAGAATAGCACTAAGACCGTTGTGGCTCTGGTCACATGGGCTCTGATGCTTAAGTTAGGATCGGAGTAGTTGAGTATAAAGTGTAGGGTATTGTGAACGAACCTAATCTTACTCTTCTATTTATAGAAGTCGATTCCTAATCTCTTTAGGAATTATCAAAGGTGACTCCTAGTGTGTCCAGAAGATCTGGACTCTTAGGCTTGTGCGTTTCGTAATGGGCCCAATGTCGAATCCAGGGTCGAGACAAGGTAAACTAGAATGGAGCTGTGTGGGGGTCGAGAGATAACCATTGGGGTTCTCGATCTAGGAGTCGAGAACTCCTCAACACCAAGAAGGTTTCGGCACCAACCCCGGGTCGGCTATGGCCGGCTTGGGTGGCTAGGTTTTAGTCTCTTTACCTGGTGAGACCGCTCCTCTCCTGATCCAACTCCCGTCGTCTGCTCGTTCAATCTGATCTCGTTTTATCTTCCTATAACAATATCATTATGAGTAATTAAGAATTCATCGATGATTCAAAGTGGATGTAGACCTATGGTCAAACCACTACAATTCATTATGTACTTTTCTTCTTCCATTCTCATTATTGGTTTTGCTCGTTCTAATAGTGTTCTAGGTTTTCAGAATTTTCATATTGATATCAGAAAAGATGATAATTCTTGTTCTTGAGCATTCGATTTTCTTCAACTACTTCTGGAAATCTTTATCTCTGTTTAAATTTGACATGAAAAATATTAACTGTCGCTATAGTAGAAATTGTTTATCAAAAGTGTACGAGTAAAGTTTTAACAAAAGTGGTAATTCAATACATATATCTTCCTCTGGATTAGGTTTCTAGTTCACTCAAGTACCGCAGATACAATCGCTCAATTTTATTTAAAGAATCACAATCTAATTAGAGATTAGAATCAAAGTAAATAGACATACAATAATAAAGAAAAAATCAATACGGTAAGAAAGGTCCTACGTCGAAATTGATTTCATCTATTGAATTTTTGAACGGATTACTTTATTACTCAAGATTTCCATAGGCCAAAAACTCTCAATAACAAGTAGGGCTTTAATGAATAGAAAAAATTTACACCCTATATCCAAAGCTTTTGTCCCCACCCCACATAGATAGGTTTATAAGAAAATTGTGGGCCCTCTCTCATTAATAGCAAAAGGCCCCCTTCAAAACTGAGTGGTCATCTTCCAATCACTAGGACAGTGATTGGAAATTATATCACACACAGTTTGGCTTAATTAATTAATTTGGTTGTATAGAAAAGGAAAATGCTCATGTTGACATGTTACTATCAAAAATCTCACACATATTTCCACTTCACCTTGCTTCTTCGTAACAACAATTATATTGTCCTTCCTCAGCTTCCTCCAAATAAACATAAAGATGAATACTCAATTCTAATTATGTGTGATTTTTTTCTGTTTGTCTGTTTTTAGATAATTAATAGTTAATGTGTACTATATCACGCATGACATAAATTAATGTATAAGATACTTACTACGTTCTTACGGAGCTGTTTGTTTTATGGGAATCTCATGAGGGATGATCATTCAAATGCTCGTATCTGTTTGATAGGAAGGTTGGATTCTCGGACATCCTAGGATGCCCATACGGGTGGCATCAGAGCAATTTTAGATGCCCTCTTGTAACATGGGTTTCTAAGATTTCCATGTTGAGGGTATCTTCTTTGAACAATTTTGTCCCTCATCGTGTTTGTTCTATAATATTTTTCATCAATAATATTTATTTCTCATTTATTTAATCTTATTTTAAAAATAAATGTATGCACTAATTCATTGATAAATGTCTAAATATAATTTTATTTATATGCTACATTTAGGTATAAAATAAACATTAGTCAATGGTATAATACCTTAATTTGTTTTAATTCATGGTGCAATCTTTCGTTTATTTTACTCTTCTAATAGTCACCAAACATAAACTAAAATTGACATAAAAATATAATATTAAATTAATAAAAGTACAATTTTTATATGAATTCGAATAATATTAAATTTAACGTATAAATTATATGACGACCGCTAAAGGCATTTTTGTAACATTACATAAATTTACAATATTCCAATGAATAAATCATGTAAAACAAACGCAATTATAAAAAATATTCTCAGATATCCTTATAAATTTTCGTACAAAACAAACGTGGCTATTTAAAATTCCAGACGTCTAAAATTCCGAGCATATGAGGTTCGAGACATCTGAAGATGCCGGACATCTACATTCCCAAAAAACAAATGGCCCGTGGAACGTTTGATACTCACTTTCAGAAGATGATGACCAACTACTTGCATATAATTAAGCTTGAAGTTCCTATTAGCATATTTTCCTTGTTCACTAAAAAAAGGAAAAGGAATATACATTCTATTACCCATTATAATTAAATGTATGATTTGAGCCGATTTAGTAGTAGAGAGAATGAGATTAAGTTTTGGAATATCTTTTGAAAAAAGTATTTTTAAGTGAAATCGTTTTTTAAGCACTTTGAGAATAAAATTAATTAAATCTTCCATCTAAAACAACTAACACCTAAAAATCAACGTCATGAAAACTTTGTTATAAATTATGTCTTTTTCAAACATCCATCTTATTTTGGATAAACACTGTTGAGGTGACTAATTCCTAAAAATTAAGACGCGTTTTTAATGTGTTTTTAGAATTTCTCAAATAATATATTTTATTATCTAAAAATTTTAAAAGTTGCTAAAAAAAATTACAAGTGAATTTTGTATATGATTCAAGCCTGAAGAAATCATTTTAAGGTTAGTGTAGGCTTATTATAATATACTTGTTTTACTCTTATAAAAAATTGTGTCAAGGATCCTGTATTGAAAATATAAGAGATCTAACAAAAGTCTTTGTTATAGCTAATTAGTTTTAAGATATCATATCAGAGTCCGAAAGCTCAAACAAACATTCAGTCTAATATTTACCAATTGGTTTTGAGATGGAACCGTTAATATTAATGAGATATACTTTGAAAAAAACTAAACAAATAATTAAAATAGTATACAATTTTCAATTGTTCCTATAGCATTAACATATCTCCCTTTGAATTCATTTCCTAATTTCTTCCTCTCATTGTCAGGTCAAGTCGTTTCTAAAAACTACTTAATTAAACAATATAAACATATATGGAAGTTTGTTGTTGGACCAATAAAAGAAAAGGGATTGTATATTATATAGTCCAACTTTTCAAAAGTGGACAAAGTAATTAAATATAGTAGAAAAATGGTAACCAAATAGTTATTCTTTTAATTAAAAACAGCCTCATCTTGTTGACATATAACCATAAAACTTTTCTATTAATGCCAAATTAATCACCAAATAGTACACTTCTCAAAACATATAATTCTTTTTGTCAATGAAGCCCATATATTTGTATCTTTCACTATATAAGTTTGAAGTTGCAATGTTGGTCAAATTAAGGAAAAAAACAAATATGACCCACAAAAAAGGATAAAATAAAACTTGAATGATAAAAATGGAATTAGAATAAATTGTAATTCCCATGCCATGTGTTGCCGCACCATTGGCTTAATTATGAAAATCAATAAAAAGGGCTTGTCATTTTCAATCACGTGACCAGCAGCTAGATGTTCTTACTAGGTATCACAAAAAACTATATAATATATAAGCTCATCAATTAGGGTCAAAATAATGAGATTTAGGCACTAATAAGTGATTCTAATGATTGTTAGGGATTAGTCAAATGAGGAAAAGTTTCATCATTAGTGCTAATGATTTGAGTCAAAAAGTAAGTAATGACGGCATTGATGGATTCTAGTATAGTTTTATTTTTATCTCAAACTAAATTTTTGTGCGATAGAATTTATGTGATACAGTAGAAAGATAGGTAAATATGGATATATATTATTCTCTTGGTTAAGCGATGGAAGTAGATAAAAGATGCTCTTGAAAAGACTGAAATCATCACGATCGTCATATTTATGAAATATCTTTTAATTTCAGTTGTCATTTTAATGAAAAATTGTTGATGAAGTGGTTTGGTTTAAAATAAAAAAGTTAAAAGAGACCATGATTTAAATTAACACTTTAAAATATTAAGGGTTGTGTGTTTCTAAAGATCTTAGATGTCTGAAATTTTAGATGCAGATTGTCTGACATCTTTAGATAACTTTATTTGTTTTCTAAGAAATTTTATAATGGTATATGAAAATATTTGTAACTATGTCTGTTTTTTGAAAATTTTAAAATGTTATATATTTTATGTTCATGTAATTTATACATTGGCTGTTATGTCTTTATTAATTTAATATGTATTTTTATCAATTTAAAATTTACATATTATTTTGTAGAACATATTAATTTATATTTTAATAAAATATTCAATATTAACTATTAATTCTAATTTTAACCTGAACTTTTATTTTAAAAGATTAAATGATTGCATTTTTATTGAATTATATTTTTACATTATCAAATCAAAAAACACCAGATTGAAGGGAATAATATTGATTTTTATAGAATTTGTTTACATGTATAATTATTAATATCAATCATAGGATCCTGATGAGATATTATATAATTTAATTAAAGTTTATTTTATATGTAAATGTAATATATAAATATACTTAATTGTCTAAAATTGTTTATCAATGAATGAGAATATTATTTTTTTATAAAAATAAATAATAAACAACATTGATAGATGAAAATATATGAAAAAAATGGACAAAACGTGATGAGAGGATACCTTGCCACCTTCCTTAACAAGCCCTTGAGCCTCATTTGCAGACCAAAAAGCCATTCTTCATATACTTCAGCTCCGAGATCTCATATCTCGATATAGAATTCTGTAGAAAGCCGAGAATCCAAAATATCCTATATGCATCCCGTTTGGACAACCTAGGGTACCTAGAGATCTTAAGATACCCAAGTCTTATCGGGTAAAAACGAAATGTCACACGTTAGAAGGCCAAACTAAGTCATCTGGGCTGAGTCAAGAAACCAACCTAACACGATCGAGCGCACCGAAAGAATTCGAGCATACTAGCAATAAGACGAAGCGCTCCTAAGGCTCCCGTATGATGGAGAGTCAGTAGGTAGGGTGCTGACACCCTGTACCCAAACCGTTGCACTCCACTAGGGACCATAGAGGAGGCCGTCAAGCTCCTTACTTATGCGACAATTGGAGACAAAGGATATTGGCCGTCTCTAAAGACACTTGGCGCAACATAATTGTATCCTGTGAACGCTTAAGGGAGTGAAGACCTCCCTCTCAAACCTTCTTCATCTCATATATAAAGAAAGAGGCAATTCTAAGGAAATTAAGCCGTATTTTCTACATAACTTCTTGTGAGGACTTCGCACACACTCTCATGTAGACTCTCACTCTCAGGACTCTTGATCCCTTATTCTTTCTGCTACATACCTCTTTGCCCCGACTTGAGTTCTGACTTCAGCATTGAAGTACATCCAGCAGAGCATTACACCAGTGAAAGATTTCTGTGTGTGCAGATATTAGACTAATAGAGATAAAGGTGTACGTGGCACCCGAGTGGCACCTACTCGAACCTCACCTAGAAATCAGCATCAACACCAAGTATCCTACATTCCTACAAAAACAAATGTGGAAACTCATAGAATCTTAGATTCCCACAAAACAAGTGGCCCTATATAAGACTATATAGATCTAAGACAATTATGTATAATTTACCCTAATATCTATATGTATAGACCAAAAGAATTAGGAATATAATAAGTTAAACTCCGATATATTGAAAATATATTTTCAAAAGATAATTAATGATGAAGGTTTCTTTCTTTCTTTTTTTTTCTTTTCCTTTTTTAAGTGAAGTTGAGTTGGTACACATACATTGCTATTCCACCCTCCAAAAAGTGATCAAACATTCAAAATATATACTAGCTATAGATAAGAAATGAAAGGCATCAAATTCTATCATTGGAGATGGGATTGGATGCTTATGCAAAATGCTAAACACCAATGAGAGAGAAAAAGAGAACTGCAATAGGTTCTATTCCATTTTTAGGTTAAAAACTAAACAAAAAGTCCTATCTTTTCAATGTAGTTGACCAAAGAGAAAATCAAAGTGGATAAAACTCACTTGACCTTTTCCAAACTAAAACTCAAAAGAAATATATAAAAAAAAAAAAAAAAGAAGAAGAAAAACATGATGTGTTTTTTGAATGTTTGATTTAGATTTTAGAATTGTAATCAATTAAGATTTTTTTTAATTTCTCCAAAATTGCCCCTATTAGATGCTTTCCAAAAGCTTTGGTTGCTTTTGTGTGTGTTTGGTTTTCTTAGGCATTCCCCCATATGGATGTGTGGCCCATTGCTCAAATTTTGCTGCTCATACAAACTGTTTATGTCCACACACACTCATTATTCCATTTACCCTTTTTTGCATTCAAAATGCCTCATCTTACCCCCCAACCAATTTTTTTTCCTCCATGAATATACTTATTCTTTTAAAACTTTAAAGGTAAGTCCCTCGAATTTCGGGTCTATTATATTTTAATCTCTAGACTGGTATGTAGATATTTTGTTTTAGTCTCTAGACAATTATATAAAATGAATAAGAAACTATTTTATGGTTATTGTTAATTTTTAATAAATTATCTTTATATCTAGACCTTATCTGACACGTCTTTTGTTCAATTATTCGATCAATAAATTTCAATGCAGGCCACATGTGTTTGAAGCTACTTCTAATAGTGGGTTAAGTAACATCTAGATTTCCAAAGTCATGATTCAAGTTAGAGCATTTGAAACTTTATAAATAAATAATAATAATAAAAAAAATTAAGTCTACATTTTAAATCTATGTGATCAGAGTAATACAAGAGTATTATGATGAGGAAATGAACAAGTAATAATCAAAATTTCCCTTTGAATAGAATTGATTAATAAAAAATGTATCTTTGCTTACCTTTTATGCCATTTATCATCGTATAAATATTTATGGTTGAATCTTCTTTGTGCGTATGATTTACTCATCCTCCTGAAGAATGTTAGAGCTTCTTATTTTGCTCTATTCCCTACTTTCTCTCTATCATAAAAGGAGGAGTATTAGAATATGTAACAGGTCTCTCCATATTTTCACAACAGCATGGTTAAATATTATCTATTATATTTTAGACAATTACATATGAATAAAGATGTTATCCTAACTTATATGTCCCAAATTCTCTACCCAACTCCAATCGATACGAGCAGGGGCGGATGTACGTTGGGCCCAGAGGGGGCTCGAGCCCCCCCGAACTTTTTAAAGTAAAGAATAAGTATTTAACGTTCTACATATGTTAACAAAATTTCCCTTTGGTTCAATGGCTTCTTAATTATCAGCCCCCATGAACTTTTCAATTTGGCACGATTTAAAAAAATTGAAAATTTGGACATTCATCATCTAAAGTAAATTTTTATTAACTTTACGTCCTATATACTACGAATTTGACTATTTGATGTTATTTTAAATATAATAGTTAGTAAGAGTTTGGACTAAAATATAAATTGTCATGTTTCAACTGCTTTAATACATATAATTATTATCATTCGTATTTTATGTGTTTAACTTTTTATTTTATTTTTTATTAATATTCTTGTAGATTTAATTTGAAATCCAAATATAGATACTATATGAGAAAATCGATAAAGTTGTGATCTTGAGAAATAATAATAGATAAGAAAATTTAGAAAAATTACCGATAAATTATGGCTTAAAAACTAGAATTGTCGATTACAATTGTAATATTGAAGACCATGTTTATAGAGCATATTTACAAAATGGATCTTGACAATCCTAAAAATTATTTTTATGAATTCTTACACTTACTTGTTTGTAAATTAGTATGAAGTTCACCTCAACAAAATTAGACTATATCAACGTTGAGGTAAAAATCGAAAAACGAAGATGACGGGACATCTTATTACATCTTTACATACATTTCAAATAATGAAAGTTTTTTCTTTTTTATTTTTTTGGTTCTCAAAAGCTATATGTGAATGATAAGAATGAGAAGTGAGGGAAACACAAGTGTATGGTGGAGGGTTTGAAGAGTTTGGGGCATGGAGACACAAAGGGAGCAATATGATTAAAAAGGTGGGAGGGGGAGCCCTATGAATTCAGCAAAAGAAACTCCAAAAATCACATCCATACAATGAGTTCAAGCCAAGTTTTTTTTTTTTTTTTCTTCTGGGGTATGGTCCAAAAGTAGGGTTTATCCCACACGACAACGACAAACACCTCTCTTTGTGCCAACCACCAAACTCTCCTCTTTTTTGCATTTCTTTTTCTTTTTTCTCCCAAATGTTTTGTGATGAACAAAAAGGCCCTCCTCATTCTGTCAATGTTCTCTAATTATAAATATTTTCGAAAAGAGAACAAAAAAAAAGGCTTCAAAAGAGACAAATACAACATATAAATCTAGAGAGAGAGATTTGAATTATTTAAATCTCTCTTCTTCTCTCACATTTTCAAGTTTCAATATGACTTGTAAGTTAATTTTTAGTAATAGGTATTTTCTTTTTTAATAGAGAACCTTCCACCTTAAATGAAAGAGTAAAATGTTTTAATCGTGCTAGTAATAGTTACGTTGAGAATGATGTTATTTATGTCTTTGCTATGTACATAAAATATTGATGTTATAATTGAGAAACACTGTTGAAGTTGTAACAGAATATTTATTGCTATCCACAAAAAAAAATAATAATAATAATTTTGAAGAAATGCAAAATTAAAAAAGAAATAAATAAAACAATCAGAGGTCCACATCTTGAATGCCACACAAATTTCCCCATTTCTCAAGTCAATGAAAAAATGCTCCCATTCTTATCCCTCATGAATGCTATCTCTTTCTCTCTCCATTTTTCTTCCAAAAGCTGGGAATGAGAGTTGACAGTAGATTAGAAATTGGACCTGTTAAAAAGGGTCAAAATGGGAAGAAATATATATAATTATTTGTTTACAATATGAAATGGGTTTAATTTTATCAACTTAACTGATCATATTTAGATTATTTAATTTATTTAATTTCAGCGCCCCATATATCGGTGACATGATTTTCAATAGGTATAGATATAAGAATTTAAAACTTTTAAGATTAATCAGTGGTAACTTGTGAGTTTAATATAGTAATTAAAATAAGTTCATTACATGTCACAAATTCGAACCTAGAACTCTTTAAAATTTCGACAAAGTTTTTATATCTAAAGTTTTGATTTCTTTCTTCAACCACCTGCTGAGTTTCTCTCAGTAATTTTCGAGCTCACAAGGTAAGAAAGAGAGAATAATATAAACGTTTAACGCTCAAGTAGAGAGGGGAAGTATATGGATGAATGGATAGCACATCTAAATGAGAGCTAGGGATCTTAAGATCATGGAAGTATGGTTAAGAAATGTTTAGAACAATTGATAGTTACTATTTATAGCAACAATGTGCACCTTTCTTTTTTAGTGGCTCAATCATAAGAGCGTACTTGGGTTGGGTAATCTCCTAAGAGATTTTTTAGGAAGCATGTAAGTAAGGACAAAACATCCTAAAAGAACTCGTGTTGGTATGTAGGGATGGTCTTCGCTCTTCTAAGTATCTTAGGTCGTAGGGGATATTGAGACAATTAGATACCGAATCCTGGACCAGTGGATCGTTGTAATACGTCATAGATCAAATTGAATAGAAAGATTTTTGCAAACATGATTCTACCTAGAAGGATGGATTATGATATGGAATTTGGAAATAAGTGACCTAAAAGAATTGATGTTAAAAGGGAAGTGGTGGTGAATTATTGTATTGGGAAGAAAAGAAAAAAGTGTGGTAGTGAGAAGAAGACTGTTTGCATGGCAGGCGTGAGAGTGAGAAGAAGGTAGAAGAAAGGGCGTGGGGCCATTGATCCTACAAATATACATATATATGTTATCCAAAGGGTCCATTTTCATGGCTACATGTGATGCCCTCCCAACTTGACATCCCCAACCCCACTATTCTAAAGGCCCTCTACCCTTCACCCTTCATTGTCCCTTCTTTTTCTCTCTCCTCTCTTTTTTACCATCTCTCCCTCTTTATTTACTTTCTACCCTCCTTCCCCCTCTCTCTCTCTTTAATTTTCAGAAAAAATCGTACTTGTTCGATATAGTAATTCTGTCTCTCTGGTATCTGCTAGATTGGAGGAGTTATCAATTGGTTGAGATATTAATAACTTTGTGCCTTGTAAGTGTGAAAAACTTAATTGGTGACTTTGTTGGAGTTTTGTAGATGAAGATGTTGAGAGACTTGATTCATTGAGATATCAGTGCTTTAGTTAGGATTGTTTTGTGGATGATCAAAACATTGGTAACTAACTTTGTGTCTACGTGAGGAAAACTAACTTGTTTAGACATGGGTAATGTTTTGGACAAGAAATTAAGATGTTAGTAAATTCGTTAAAGTCGTTGTATAGGTCAAGATTAATTAATATTTAGGTATTAGTATATTTTTTTCTTTAATACAACAACATGTTAGGGCGGGATCCGTTCAACATGTTTTAACCAATTGAGCTATGCTCACGTTGGTAGAAAAACTCAATTGATTCAAATATCTCTTGAAAGATCCGTTCAAATCCAACGATCTTTTGGTCGGGATATAACCAATTCAACTCTCTCTCTCTCTCTCTCAATTTATATACAATGATGTATAATTAAACATATATAATCCTTTCCGTAGGAGACGATGTCATATCTTAATTTTGTAACGTATAAAACTTTAATGGAGCAATATATAAATATCATAGGTAAGTAACATATACTATACTAGTTCCCAATGTTTTAATTATTATTATTTTCTAAAAAATTATTTTCCATACAACATTAAATATTAGACGTAATAATACCAATATTATAATAGTAATAATAGCATTAATTTATTGGGAAATAGCCTAATAGGGGCAAGTGAAATTGATATAAAAAATTTTAAGAAAAATATATATGGTGGGATCATATTGGGCTGCCTCATCATGTCCTTATTGTATAAAATACAAAAATATACGTATTCATAATTTTTAATTATTATTTTAAATATATATATATATTTCTTATTATTAATACAAATTTTTGTGCTCTTTATATGTATGTGTTTTAATTACATATAATATTTTACTTTTAGCTTAACATTTCTTTTTTTTACATTAAATGCAATTTTTCTATTGAAATTTCTACAACATTATTAATTTTCAAATGTTTAGGCGTATCTTTAATACTTACTTTTCCTTTTTGAATTCAACATGTGAAAGTGAGAATTCGAACAAATATATACCTTAACTACAAGAACTATGCTCAAAATTGTCACATCAACGTCACATTAATTAATCTTCGCTATACTTTTGGTTCATGTATTTTTCACATATAGGTCATTTTTGCCTCCATTCTATTTTTAAAAGTTTCAATTTTATTTTTATATTTGACTTTATTAATTTAAATGGTCCCTACCATTTATCAAAAAAAAAATTGTGTCCACATCAACATCACGTTAATTCTTTGTTATATTAAACTTCACTCATTAATATGATCACTAAGATTAATAAACTAGAATATAATTACAAATTTTATACACTCACAAAATAATAATAATAATAATAATAGAGATAAAAGGTAAATTTTAGTTAACATAATTTATTTTATCCCGATTTGATTCACATCATAATTTTTTTTATAAAATAAATATCATTTCTTTTTTTCTTCATGGTGAGAGAGAGATAATCACATGAATTTTATTTTTGAAATTTATTTAAAAAAAACTAATAATGATTATAATAGACAAACAAATTTTGAAATTTACATAAAACATCTCACAAATGCCAAAATACAACACTAGAAAAGAGTCTCTCTCTTTATTTCTTGTTGTGGAACACTTAAAACTCCATTCTCTCTCTCTCTAAACCCCAAACTTATTTCTTTTTAGTCCAAAAAAAATAAATAAATTATTAAAATGGAAAAACATATAATTCTCGCCGGACTCTATTCTACAATTTCTCAACCCACACCCCTCTCCTCTCCCTTCCCCCTCATCAGTTTTCAGTAACTTCTGTGGATGTGTGTGTATGAAGAATATCCTCAAATTCAATCCAGTTCCCACACCGAAACCCGCCCCGACAACCCTGACCCGACTCGTGCCCGAGTTTTCCCAGAGCCACAGCATGCTTTGTCCTCACTCACTCTGCAGCACTCACAGAAGCTGGTTTGCTAGCCACAATCTCATAATTCCCACCACCCTCTTCGTCGTCGTCGTCTTCATCGTCTTCATCCTTATCATCCCGATCCATCGGTTCGCTCTCCATCTCTTCATTGCCTGAGTCGGGGCGGGCAAGCTCCTGCTGGGGAGGCCATTGTTGCTCGGGCCGCACCATCAACGGCTGCTGCTGGTGCTGCAAAATCCGCGTCGATGATCCGATTACGATATTATCGAGCTTGCTGTTGTTGACGTTGTTGCCGTTGTTGCCGCTCTTCTCCCTATACAAAGCATCAAGCTGGTGAAAATAAGGGCAAGTTTTTGAATCCTCAGGCCTTGTCTTCTTACTCTCCTTCACTTTCTTGAAGTATTTGTTTATGTTCTCCCACTTCTCTTTGCACCTCTTTGGATTTCTATTGTACCCAAGTTTCTTCATGGCTGATGAAATCTCCTCCCAAAAGTGGCCCTTTTGGCCCATTCTCTTGATATTTAGCTTCAAGATTTGTCCTCAATTTTATAAGTGCTTCAACTTCAACTTTTGGCCATCTTGATGAGCTTGAAGCTGGGCTCATGCTGTAGCTCTCCCCACCATTATGATCCGTTTTCACAATCTCCAACTGCAACATTTCATTATGGCTCACCACCTTTTGTGGGCTGGAATTCGCCACAATAACTTGCAATGTGGAAGCCGGTGGCGGTGGCGGCGGTGCTGGCGACGGATTTGAAGTGGGTATGACCAGTTGTTGTTGCAGCGGTGGCGGTGGCGGTCGCAATGGCGGTTGCGACGGGGGGTTGGTGTTATTGTTTTGTTGTTGTCCTTCGGTTATTTTTTTGCAAGAAGGACGTTATGGCGGCGTCTTTCGCCGCGGCCATTGATCTCTCTTGAGCTAAAATCTCTCTTTCTCTATTGATTTTGGCCATCTCTTGAACCCTCCAAGCCTCTTCCCTCGCAACTCGCTCTTGCTCCCTCTTCTCAATGGCCTCCAAGAATCTCTTTTGCATCTCCTCTTGCTTTTGGATCACCTCCCTCATCAATCTCTCGAAGAAGTCCTTCCATTTCCTCTTCCTCTTCCTCCGCCTCGACGCCTCATCTGACGATGTCGACTCCTCGACATCGTCAGACGTCGAGTTCGAGATGAGATCCGCTTCAATACTATGAAATCCCGCTGCCAAGAAAGGAGCGACGGTTGTCAAGTTGGTAGGGTTCAATGGCACTGGCGGCGGGGGCGGTTGTGATTGGAGGTGAATTGTGGGGTTTGGTTGGGAGAATGATATGTTCATCAAGTGGGGCGGCGCGGCGGGCGATGGAACAGTGGAGGGAATGTGGGAGACGACGGTGGTCGGCGGTGGCGGTGGCAGTGGCGCCGCCACGGTTGTGGGTGGTGGAGGAGGAAGTTTAGGCAAATGGGGGTGGAAATTAGGAGGGTGATTATCAAGAGCTTCTAATTGTTCAAAAAACTTGTAAGTTTTGCTATCTGGTTTCCCACTTCTAACTTCTTTGGTTCTTTTGTGATATTTGTAGACATTCTCGAATTTCTCCTTGCATTTCTTTGCACTTCGATGATACCCAAGCTCCCCTAATTTCCTGATAACCAAAAAAAACAAAAAAAACAAAACAAAAAATAGAGCCCCACAACAAAAAAAAAATGAAAATTTTCATACAATAAATAATCTAATTTCACTCTCTCTCATATATAAACCAATTGCATGTGTAGAAACAATAATTGAGCTTAAAATAAGATGAAGATTCAAATAAACTACAACAAAATTGATTTTATGTTTTCCCTTCACAATTTGCAGACTGCGAATTTCACCAAATAATGTTTAAGAAAAAAAAATCCAATACTAAATTAACTACTACCAACAACTTCCACTTAAAAAAGGAAAAAAAAAATCTCTCCTTGAATTTCAGTGACACTGAATTGGGATTTTAGTTTCCGTTAGATTCCCGAGAAAGAAAAAAATTAAGTGTTAGAGAAAAAGGAAAGAAAAAAAAAATCACTTCAGAACTCAGAAGATGTGAAAATGATTGAACTGCCGACAAGAAAAAAAAACCAAAAATAAATAAAAATAAAAATAACTTCCAGATCTTTGAATTCAAGAGAAGAAATTTGCATTTGCGTTATGAAATTTTGAATCAGAAAAAAAAATTCAAAAAAAAAAAATCAAAAATAGGAATTTAGAATTTAATTGTTGTTACCTGGAAACTTGTTCCCACAAAGGGCCTTTAACGCTTGCATCTCTAAAAGCCACATCCATTTCCGAGCGAATTTTCAAGAGCGCCAAAGTTTCCTGCCTCGGCCACCGGTTTCCGCCGAAGCTCCGGTCGCCGTCGTCGCCTCCTCCGCCGCCTCTCCCTCGCTCATTCTCCTCACCCGAATTCTCCTCGCCCGCGACGTCTCCGCCGATCGCTGCGTCGTGGCGGTTCCCCGCCTCCGACGCAACGGCGATGGCCGCGTCGGGGGCAGCTGAGGAAGAAGAAGTAAGGGAGTCACCCAACATAGGGAGGGAGAGAGAATATAGCCTAATTGGGGAGTGGGGGGACGCTCCTCCCTTTGCAAATTACAGCAGAAAGAAAAAGGAAGTAGTGAGGGGAAAAATAAATAAAATTAAATACACACAAGAAAACCACCATATAAAAAAATTCAAAATCAAATAAAAATAATAAATAATAAATAATAAAATCAGTAAGAGCTTTCTTTGGAGGTGAAATCTGAAAAAAAGGAGGGGGTTTTATGGGGATGGAATTAAATTTTTATTTTTATTTCTGGTGGGGATCTGCTTGTCAATCTCAAGAACTTGTTTTTTTTTTCTCTCTCTCTTTTTCTTTTTAGCTGCGGAATCTTTGGTCTTTATTGATTTTTTTTAATGATAATATTAATTAAAAAAAACCTGCCACCTGGGGTTTCTCTCTCTCTTTTTTTTTTTTTTTTGTTGTTGTTTCAGTAATAATAAAAGTGGCACAGAAAGTTATATACAAATGGAAAATATAAAAAAATGGGGAGAAAAAAGGGGATTTTATTTTGATTTAGTAAAAAGATAATAAATATTACAGAGATTTTTGAACAGCTCGCGCATACAGACAATAATGATAATAAGTTGGTTTTTGTCTGTCCAGCTAAATTTAGCTAAAAGCCGGCCCATATAACCTCACCTTTTTATTTTATTTTATTAATTTTAAAACTATAAAATAAAACTTTCAATTTTTTGGAAATTTTTACAATTTAATGAGAATTAATGTTGTGAACAAAAAATTTCTTGTTTTTTTGAAAAAGGGACTAGATTAAAAAAAAAAATTGAAACGGAGGTTATTCTTTTTTGGAAAAAGTGGGGGTGAAATGACGGAATTACCCCTAACATGGATCCCATTGACCTTTAATCATTGAGAGGCTAATCCTAAGAGTATATTTTATTTTTAGATCGGCAGATTAGTGATCTGTGATTGTCTGAGTAAATTCAGTATTTTTATACTTTGGGGGTAAGTAGCAAAATGACGAAAATACCCTCCACCGGGTTTCGAATTTACTTAGATATTTTTTAAAAATTCAGAAAAAAAAAAGGAAAAACAGCCCCGCTTGCTTTCAGTTTTCAACTTGTTGGGTGGGGCTGTGGTTCTCTACAGCAGGGCCTACGGAGGGACCTACTCTTGATTGGGACAAATGGTAGTTTGATAAGATTTTGCTTTTCCATAATTCTATTAAATACTTTAAGGGAGGGAAAAAATAAGTGAAATAAAATTTGAATTTTATTTTACATAAAATAAAAATTATTTATTGTGGGATCCACTGTGGATTTAAGCCAGTTAGATGTAGGTCAATGTTATTAGGCCAAGCCATTTATGAGTAGAAGTAAATGGTGGCCAATTCAGTTGAGTTGTGTCCTACCATATTAATTCAAATAAAATAAAATCGACGGCTCTGATCTTATCATCATGCAACCATGATTGAAATTTCTTTCCTTCTCAAATTTAACCATTTTGGATCCCTCGGTAGTTATTGTGGTCAAGGACGAAGCCAAGGAAGAAAGACGAGAACAAGTGTCCCTTAATTTATCGCAACTCAAAAAGTAAATATAAATTGCTTAAAATTTTGTATCTTTCCTCTCATTTGTCTCTCTGAATTTTTAGAAATGAAAAACCGTATCCATATTAATTCGAAATTTCATCCCTTTTAAAAAATTTCTATATAAAAAGAGAGACTTTGAAAAAATAGATTCAAAACCTACCATCTACTTTAGATTTTGAAATTTTATAGAATATCAAACATAAATATATTTAAAATAAATACAGTCAGAATACAATAAAAAATTTTAATGTAAGTGCGAAATTTTACGTTTTAACTTTTTAATATATAGAATCTTTTAATTTGAGAAGTTTCCCGTGAGCGAATATAATTTTTTTAATCTAAGACAAACGATGACGAGTACAAGGGTACCGAAACAATTGACACCGAGTAGATACACTGGATTATTACTCTTTTAGCATTATTGGAAAAAAAAATTTGTGTATAAATGGTGGAGGATGTGTAGCCATACAGTTTTGGGGGTATATATGACAAGTGTATATCAATTTTTGTTTTTCTCAAAATTAATTAATTAATTACATTTTAGTCCCTCTCATATAAGTGTAGTTTTGATTTGAAAATGACTATAGCTATATTGTGATAAGGTTGTTGAAAAATGTTAAGCTCCCATTTGTCAATTTTGTTATTTTTAAGTTTTATATTGATGAGTGGCTTTTTTTTTTTTTTTTTAAAGAGAGACCATTACATAAGCTTAAAGGAAAAAAGTTAGACGGTTATTGGTAAGTACTAATTAACTCCATTAAACTTTTTGACTGAAAATGTATAAAAATATTTTTAAAAAATAATAAACTGTCAAATTTTTAGTGGTGATGTAGAAAGATGAGTGTTGATTAATGAGCGCATAAGTATTATTAATAAGTGGGGGAGGACATTTTATTGTGACTATATTTTTTATAAAAGATTTATATCCCTTAAAAAAAAGTTAAAGAGGATATTATTAAGATAAACAAGAAAGTCATTAGGGCTATTACTTCATGATAATAATAATAAACTATTTACTAATAAATATATTGAGCTATATTTTCATGATAGATATTATTATTAAAAATGACAATTATATTAAAGTTAGTGTATTGAATTTTCGTCGCTATTTGACATTTACATAGATATTTCTATATGTTCATGTCGACATTGGCATGAGGTGTAACTTGACATTTTCATAGTATTGTAATATATATATATAACAAAATTTGTAACTTTTTTTTATAGAAATAATTTATAACTTACTTAAATATGTGAAATATTTATTTATTAATTTAAATATTTGTTATAAAATTTTTATTTTTATAATTTTTTTTCAGGAATTTCATCAATATTTTCATAAAACTGAAACTTCAATATTTTTATCTACATCCACATTTAAAATTTTGATTGAAGCAATCATATATAAAAATGAAAAATGAAAGGGAAATTTTATCTATACAAGCCTTTTGTAGAAATATTTTTATTTATCTTAATAAGGTAGTTTTGTTTAGATCGGATAATTTTTTTTAATTAAGCCTTATTAATTACCAGTCCATTGCTTTATTTCTTTGGTTCTTTGAACAAGATATAAAATCTAGTCAAATTTCAAGGAAAGAAAATAAATTTTTGAAAACGTAGCTATCTTTTTAATTTACAAATTTTAGATATAATTTTGAACATTTTATTTTTAAAAAATAAAATAAGTTACAAAATAAAGAAGTGATTTTAAGATTTTAGAAGAGAAAACTGATAATAAAAACCTTGAACTGATCTCTAGCATGATACATAATTTAAAAGTCGTTGGGATGATGATCTGAACATAACTTAAAGCACCAAAAGTTTCCAACTTTTAATTTACTAAAAATATAGTGAGTTTGAATCTCCACCCCACTTATTTTACAAAAAAATCAACAACGGTCACAACTTTTAATTTTTTCAAATATGGCATAAATGTGCTTTATTATTTATCTCTTTTATTACATTAGTTTTCTAAAATTTTAAAATTTTAACTATATTTAAAAATACATATTTGTTTATATATATATCTAAAATTGTTGGAATTTCAACTTAATGTCTATTGAGTTGAAAACAATTAATTGATCAATTTTGATCCATATTTGTGTTTTAATTATTTTATTCTTAAGTCAGTGTCAAGATAAATTAATTTTAATGATATTAAAAAGTCTAGTAAACTCTTTAAATGTTATAATTAACAATTGAATGTTCTTATATATTGTATTAGGGTTTGAAAATAATAATAAAAAAAACATCATTAATTTAGAAGAATCCTATGAAACCCCAAAGACTTCTTGTACAAAATTTTCCAAACATTTGATGCAACAAATACAAAAGCAGCTAGAGAATCTTAAGGGAAAATGTCAAATTTTGATACTTTTATAGGGTTTTTTTTTTTTTTGGCGTGCTTAAAATCAATTTAAAACTTTAAAATATTGGGGCGGATAACCGTTTGGTTTTCGTTTTTTATTTTTAGTTTAAGCATGCATTTTTAATAAGCAATTCAATTTTCTATATTTTGTTTTATAAAAACGTTTTTCAATATATATATATATATATATATATTTTAATGTTTAACCTTTTTTCGTAACATTTTACAAATTTCATTCAAATTGCTCTCTCTAGAAAATTTATCTTTCTCTTTCTGTAAATTTTCAGCTCTAAAATATTTACTATTATTTATCTCTCCAAAATTTTCATCTTTATATATTTTTATTTCTTTATTTTTTTAAAATATCACTCTCATTTTTCTCTCCTTACAAAATTTAACATTTTCCTGCAATGTTTCTCTTTTCCTTTCTTTTCTTAATATGATGTTTATGTGAGAAATATATTTTCAACTTTTCTGTGTTTAAATTTTCTCATTTAATTTTATTCCACTATAATATTTCTTTCTTTTTCTATTTTATTTTCTATGACAAATATATTTCAAACTTCCTTGTCTCAATTTTTTCTAACTTTTTCTCGCTCTTTCTACTCCTCTAACATATACTCTGTTATGGACTTTACTTTCTCTAGAAATTTTTTTTCTTTAACTTTTCTCTCACCAAATTGTTTTCTTTTATTTATCTAAATTTTTTTTTTTACCTACATAACATTTCTATTTCAAAAGTGTAGTTTTATCTTTCTAAACTTTTATTTTAATATCTCTACGTCAGGGATAACAAAAATCCTCGTAGAGTCATGTCCCACTTTAAGAACATGGAATGCATTTCTCACCATACCCCGACCCTACCCACGATTCTATTTTTGTAAATAATTAATATATATATTTTATTAACTGTTTTAATAAATTATGAATAAAATATTAAATACTTTTCAACATTATTTATTTATATTAGTAAATAATATATTTTTTATAAAATATATACATTTATTACCTTTTTATTTTTTAAATTCTAAAAATAATTATTAAACTGATAATTATTAAATTAAGATTCTTGAACTTGGACCTAAATAAGAGAACAACACAAAGATGAAGATTAAAATTTTTTCCAATCCAACTCCTGCCACAAATCATTTTCATCTTTACTCGGTAGATTTTCTCTCTTCTATAATGTATCTATGTATGTGTATGTGTGTATATATATATATATTCAATTTTTTAACTTTTTAACTTTTTAAAAATATAAAATATTTATCAAACATATTTGGTTTTCTATTTTAATTTTTTAAAACAATTATCAAATATATATGATTTTTGTTTATATATATATATATATATATTCAATTTTTTAACTTTTTAACTTTTTAAAAATATAAAATATTTATCAAACATATTTGGTTTTCTATTTTATTTTTTTAAAACAATTATCAAATATATATGATTTTTGTTTTTTTAAAACAGAAAACATAAAATAGAAAAACCAAATACTAAAAACAAAAATCATTATCAAACCGACTCTTAATACTTCAATTAGTCAAGACGTCACTAGTATTCTTGAGAGGTTTAAACTTCAAATTTTCATTTGCAATGTTCTATTCTAAAAATATAATTAATAAATGAGTGTGATTCTGTTCTTTCACAAGTCATTTTTAAATGAAATAATAATTAATTATTAAAATTTAGTAATTATTTAAATAATTTTTAGAAAAAAAAAAGTTATTTTTATTCTTATACTTAGCTATGTAACTGAATTTAACCTTATATATCTCATTTCAAACTTGGGTTGAAATTAATTAACACCCTTGTACTAAAATAAAATTTCTTAATTACTAGCTTAGCTAATGCTGATGTTTCTAATCTAATAATGATAAGTCACTTTAGAAAGTTATACTTACTATTAAATTTTAGTTACTATTTATCCCACAATTTATTAATTAAAATATTCAAATTTTAAGATTTATTTTATCTGAAAACATAATTTTTTCTAGATGAACAATAGGTGGGTGGAGATTCGATCATTTGACCTTTTAATCAAGTTAATATCTTCTTCAATTTATTCAATTCAACCATGTTCGGATTGATTTCTGAAAACATAATAATATTTTTGTTACATAAAATAATTGTTAACCAATATAAACAAATAAATATACAACTTTTCAAATATTGAAATTCGTTTTAATATAGCATATACACATCCTTCAAACTTTTTAGTGATATTTGAGTACACAGGTAAAGATGATTCACAATTTTCTGGTCGGAGATAGATGTCATGACTAGTTGAATTATATTAAGATTTGCTAACTTTTTAGCGAATATTACAAAACAAAATAAGCCTTTAATTATTATAACCTAGTAATTAAGAAGAGGGTTACCATGTTAATTTGGAATTTCATTAATTACCAAAGTGTCTTTTTTTCATTTGCTTCTAGTAGATGAAGAGAACCATCAAGCAAGAAATAAAAAATTAAATTTGAATAAAATATAGTGCAAATTATTTGTAGTTGGTAAATCAAATTAGATGCCAATTTGGATATGTTTTGCCATCTCACTCATTTTCATTATTTGAATTATGGGAAAAAAAACATTAAGAAACTTCAAGAACATCATTTTTTTAATATAATATATCAATTATATAATTGGGGGAGAAATTATATTAAAACTTACAATCAATTAATTGGGTGAATACAATTAATGAGTTAAAAAACAAGTGGATTGGACATAACAATAATTCAAGTGTGAGTGGGACCAAATTTGAATAGGAAGTAGCTACATAGGCCAATTTAATGCAAAAATCATCAAACAGCCAACTTCTATGTGGAACTATATATGTGTATAATGTCATTATTAGGTTCACAAAAACTAAAAGTTCCAAAACAACATGAAGGCTGTGTATTGGATGTTTTAGGTCAACAACAAATTTAATATTAATATCAACTTTTATTATAACTTTTTTTCCGATGATTTTATCAATATTCACTGACCGAATGTTCATTTAAACTTTTGAGTTCTGATACCATATATGGCTGTTTTTTCTTTCTAGTCTTCATCAATCGTTCTTTCTATTCTTAAATTTGATTCTCAATAATGTTTTTAGAAGCAATGGTGTGATAAAAGAAAAAAAAATTGATTTCATTATGTTATGGATCACTACATCGAATGAAGTTGGGAAGTGATTCATATAAGGAGGAGAAAAAAAAATAGGTCCTTTGATTATGATTTTGCTCTTCTATTTTGTTTGGCAATGGGAAAATAAAAACTTTTGTGATCCATTTCTTTGTTTATTTTTTTCGAGAAAATTAAATCTTAATGACTTTATTAACATTTTTTTTCCTGTTTCTGAATATCATGCTCATTTATTAACTTTTCTTTTAAAATATAATTTAACAAATGTTTATGAAATCTTACTCAAATTTTAAATATTTAAAAAAAAAATCAAAAACTTATTTTTGCTTTTTAAAACTTGATAAAGATTTTTAAAGTATTATTAAAAGAGTGAAAAGCTAAACATAAAGAAAACATAGGTATTGATAAGTTTTTTAAATTTGATTTTTGAACAAGTAAAAAGTAAAATTGTTATCAAAATATGACCATCATTTTGTTTTTCGTTTGCAAAATTGATGTTTTTTTTAATAAGAAAATTATACTTTGAGGAGTAAAATGAAAGATTGGTATAAAGAGAAGAGCGATAAAGTTTGTAGATTTTTGCAAAAACAAGTGCCAAACATTCATCATTGCCCCTCAAAAACAAATGTTATAGTTTCATACTTATGTTTAAAAAAAAAACACTTATCCTATAAACATTCTTCACAAACTTAATATATGTATTACAATTTAATGAAATGGACAATTGAATCGAGTGAATTCAACATCTCATACGATCCATCCACGGCCCCAACTTTGACTAATTTTGTAGTTTAAGGGATGTCAAAGCCAAAAGCACAAAGAAATCTAAGTCAAGTCGTCCAAGCAAACACCTCTTTATATACTCACTGCAGTGACAATTCATTTAATTAACAGGGTTTATCACGTAAGACTAATGCGTTTTGATACCTAATGACTTGGTAAACTTTGAACAACTCTTCTTTTATGTTCGAAGCTAAAATACAAAACTAGGAATCAAACTTGATTATAAGTTTTCGTTTAATGACTTAAATTATAATTAGTAGACAATGAAACAGCTAAAAACTATTCATCTAAATACTCAACGATGAGCTTTTATCTTAAGATATAACTCAACTAATCAAATTTACATCTTCTCAAGAAAAACATATAACATGCCCAAAGACGACCTTATGACTCACAACTTTATAGGCTCGAATAAGAATGTTTTCAATTCAACAAATACTTCGTTCAAGGGATGGATCAAAAAAGTTGGAGAGAAGGGTTTTATAATTAGGGTTTTGAACATCTTTTTTCTATATTAAATATTTAAAAGTAATAAGAATTAGAGTTATTAAACTTTTTATATCCTGCTGTCAAACTATATAATTTTTCTGTAAAACCCCACTGCAATATATTATTGTCACCATGGTAGAGTTTAATTGTCAAATTCAGAATGAGTTGATGTGGTGCCTCTACATCTAAGACAACAGATAACTCTATCTTCTCCCGAGTTAAATTTATGAACTTTTTTATGAAAGTTTTATCTTATCATCGTCCTCTTTCTATCGTAACAAGAAATCCTATCCTTACCGCAATTAGTAGTAGTCAAATCCTTCACTTTATAGGTAAATACTTTTCAACCATTTAAGGTAAATATTTATTGCAAAATTACAAAATCTCTACTAGTTCTCTCTCATCCTCTTTAATTACCATCACCCACCTAACCATAATATCAATGTCACTTTGACAAATATAATACAACTGTTAGCTAAATTTTTCCAAAGTCTTTACTATTTTGCATAGAAAATCAATAGTAGATTTATCTTTTATCATCAACAATAAATGTTTTAGGTGATACCCAACAAAAAAAAAATATATGTATATATATAATTTGATTTAGAATTTTCATTTCATGATACAAAGTTCACTTTATTTCACTTGTATTTTTGTGGAAAAAATGATGAGACAGAGAGAGATTCTGTCTATAGATTGTTCTTGAATTATCAAATTTGTGACTCACAAAAAAAAGGACTATTTACTTTTGTTAGGTTAATCATGTAAATTAATATTGTTAACTACCCTCTCCTTTATGAGCTTGAAAACTTTTACTTAGATTATTAAGACTGATCACATGATGTCTAGGATAGGAAGCAATAAAAAGAAACTCAAGAGAAAAGTAAAGAATAGAAGGTGCTAGCTCAATTGAGTTAAATTTCCAACTTCTTCCAAGCAATTATTATTTGGTAAGACTTTGAATTAGTTAACCATTTTCCCAACTTAACCCTAAATTTTTAACCATACCATTTCATGTCTTTTTAAGCTTTATATCATATTGAAGGTTGGTTACTTTGAATTATAAGTTTAGCCCAAATTTTGGATGATTAACGCTATGTCTATTTTTAGTTCATAAACTTTGAAAAATTTTTATTACGTCTCTGACGAACTTTTAATATTCATTCTATAATAAGTATTTACCATTAGCAATGTTACTTAAATATCTGATGGGGCTTGCTAGCAGAACTAGCAAGTTATTATTTTAACCAATGTAATATAGAGTTGGACAAGATAAGATAAGGGCGAATGAATGACACGGGAATTTGAAGAGGTTGTGAGTAAAAACACAACTATTGTTACTTTGAACGTAATTAACTCAACTAATTAAAACATATATAATCAATTAAAATATCAGAACTTCGAATTCCCACCTCATGTTATTTAACTAAAAAGACACATAATTACGAAGCGAGTATAGTTCAACAGTAATTAACATATATCTACAATCAAGAAATTGTGAGTTCGATCCTCCGCCTCCACATGTTGTGCTCAGAAAAGAAAACATTAAAATGTAGAGGTTAAACTTGTAATTTAACCAAAACAATATTAATTGAACCAATGACAAAAGTTTGAAAGAACAGCTGTGTATATTTTACTCCTCATATTAGTTGGTAAGAATAAAAAGAACTTAGAAAAGTATGTACAATTTTAAATAATTACTTTTAAAATATTATTAAGATGCACAATATATTAAAAAACAATGAAATAATCTTCTTATCATTCTTCACCCATGTGCAAGTTAAAAGGTCAATTCAATTTCATGTTTTTTAATTCTAAACATGTTGAATAATGAATTTCAGGTCTAAATAATCCTATTTTTAATTTCTAAATTTCATTTTAATCCTAAACCTTTTAAATATCTTAGTTAAATCCTAAAATACTATAAACCTAATTTTTATTTAATTTTAAATACACTTTTAGTATCTCTCTTTGGTTAACCTTAAAATAAAAAGAAATAGTATCAATATTTTAAGCAAGTTCATTGTAAGATGCACGTCCCTTAGAGCATGATTAAGAGGGATTAGTGACTTTGATTATCAAGACTTAACCCAATTCTTTATCTATTATTATAGAACCTTAATTTTAATTACTTTAATTACCGATGAGAAATGTAAAAGAGAATATATATTTGAAGAAAAATGTGGGTTGGGGTTGATTGCAAGGAAAGGAAAGTAAGTTACCCGTATAAAACACTTTACTTTTTATTAATAGTATAATAATATAGATACTTTGTATTAATAATATAATAAGACTTTGAGTTATTCAAACTTTCAAAAAAATTCATTTAAAAAATTCTCCATTTTATTAATTAGATTATCTTTTAAAAATTAATTTGTTTTATATCTATCTCATTTAAATTGTGATGTATCTTTTTTTTTTATGATTAGATCAATCTTGTACTAATGTAAGATATTCGGGAAAAAAAGAAACAAAAAAAACTCGAATGGTTTATTTATTTTCCCAAATTTTCATTTGCATGTGGCATCAACGCCAACGTACTTGAGAAATATTAGTCAAGTAAGATTTTTATTGAATACATTAATGCAAAATTTTATCAAAAAGTAAAAAAGAAAAAAAACACCCCAAAAATAGAATTTCACTAAAATTTAAAAAATCAAATAGAATTTCCAAGCATATCTCTCAATCGTTGAAGCCATAAATAATTAACCTCCCTTGGAGATCATAAATATGCATACAAATTCTCCTCTCTTGCTCCAATCATAATACTCCATAGAATCTAACAAACAATCCGTATTATGTTTCTTGTTTTCAGATTCATTGAATTAAGATAGATTCAGTTAATGCGCGTTTGCAATCTTTAATAGATTTATTTTTAGAAATTATTTTCAAATTTTGAGATCAAATATTGAAAATTCTAAAAATAATATTTTTATGTTTATCAGATTTAAAATTTTAATAATATTTTTATATTTTCAGTGTTTTCATATTTAGAATTTAAAATTTTAAGGTAAGAATTACATTAAATAGGATAAAAACTTTAATAATTATATTGTTTCATAGTATAAATTCATTTTATTTTTGTTAAAATTAAAACATGTAAAATATAACATGTTATAGATTATATAACGTTGTAAAATAATAATTATACATCATTCATAACAAAAATGTTAATAAATTAATTAATACTTTTTAGATTAAATTAAATATTTAGTTGGTAACTACCACCAGTTTACAAATATATTGAGCAATTTTTTAAATTAAGATTCAATTACCAAATCTGCTATCAAACACATATCTGAAAACACTAAAAACAAACATAATCTTTTTTTTCATTGAATCCTTTATTTTTCCATATATATTTTTTTTTATCATCAATCAAACACACCCTAAGTTAATCGAAGTATGATAATCTTCCTTAAAAAATGTAGCTTATTCAAATAGAACCCATAAAAAAAGTATGTAGAAAGTGAAGGAAAAAAGTTTTTTTTTTTTTTTTTTTTTGTGGAGAAGTTTATGGTTGAAGTGAATGAGTGGTGATTGGCTGGCAGAACATTCATAGTTATTTATAATATATATATATATTATATGATTGAATTATATGATTTTATATTATATGATATTGGAGGGATAGATGCCTTACAGAAGAGCTTCCTCTAAGATAGATATGGAGAGATGCCCTTAATTGTGCCCCCACTATGCCCCCACCTTCTTTTGTATTTACAGCCTACACCTACTCTCTCTCTCTCTCTCTCAATATTTGCATTTATAATAATTCAAATTCAAAAGGATAGGATATATCATGGAGGGTAGAGTAGTCACCCATAATATTTTCACAACCCAATCTTGTCATGTGATTGGTAGTTCAAAATTTAAGTCAACTTTTAATTTTCACCATGGTTGACTATATGTATAATATGTTGTACATAGACATAGGCTAAAATACAAAAATATCCTCCAAATACTTTGAGCTTTAACATTTGTTTATATTTTGAACGGAAATTAGTTGACGTGGCAGAATCTTGTATGATGTAGTGGTAATTAACATAGAAGGCTTGTCTGGAACAATTTCTTGATACTACGATAAATTTGACTTTTAACATGATTGATTGTGGGTCCGTCATTTGTTTCCACCCGTGAAGTTTTTTTTACCGTCATTAAATGTCAAATTTATTGTAGTGTCATGTTAATTGTCACATTGTTCTAGATTCTGCTTCTTCAACTTCAATTAAAAAATTAATAGATATTTGTTCGAAAAAATATCTTTGAAGCGTTTATAACACATAGAAGGATAAAATTCTAAGTGTATTTTTTTTCTAATTTAATCAATATTATAATATATGTTAAGTAATCTTTTTCACAAAGGTGGAACCACATTGGATCTCACACACCCACTTACAAACTTGTAATCATCATGTTTCCTCATTTTTCTTTGCTTTTAATTTTATTTAATTTTATTTTTATTTTTTGTTTTTTTGGCTTTAGGGTTAGTTTAGGTTAATTATATCCATGTTTTAAATATCGGTGTTAATGAAATATAGAGTTCTCAATTTTATGAAAATGTTGATGAAAATATCGATAAAATATCAATGTCGATGGATAATTTTTGAAAAAAAATTTAAAGGTAGAAAATTTATAAAAAGTATTTAAAATAACAAATAAACATTTCACTCTTTTTAAATAAGTTAAAATTTGTCTATATATTAGTGATATTTTGTTGATAGCTTTTACACTTTGTCATTTATTATTATTATTATTTATAAAAATATAGATTCATACAGTATGTTTTGATAAAGATCCCACATTGAAAAGAAAAGTGACTTTATAATGGTTTATAATATACATGGACTACTCATCTCGTTGTCCATTGATTTTGAGATGAATTTGAATGTTTAATTAGTTAAAACCATTTTTTGCTTTTTCAAAAATAATCTTAAATTTACAAAAATATTTTAAAGTGCTTTTTGAGAAAATTCTTAGACCAAGATTGCGATGCCTTTTTCAAACAAAGTGTTTTTTTTAGTATAAAATTTATTTCAAAAGCACTCTATAAAATTACTTTTGATTAGTTATTATTATTATCATTATTATATTCATGACTGTCCTTATCAACTTACATGTCTCTCGACTAATCTCACAAGGCAGCTGCCTGATCCTATAATATTTGGTGTCGCAAAACACATAGAAATTAATTCTTAAGATAGGTGACCAACCTGGGAGTTGAATCAATTATTTCTCAATTTGTCATAGTCCCTTTGGACCCAATGAGCGCCACCCCATGATGTTAAATTATCCTAAATAGTGAAATTTTTCATAGAAAGCACTATATAACTTTTAACAAAACATTACCATAAAATAATTTTAGGCCCTTGTTTGAGAGTGACATCGTTTTATAAAATCACTTGTGTATATTGTTGTAGAATATTAGAAAATGTTTGAAAATAAGATACCATAAAATCACACCCAAATTTGTCATTAACCTTTCACAAACATATTAAAAAGGCATGTCAACCCGAGCATAGATTAACTAGCTAAGATATCTATTTTCTACCAAAAGGCTGTAAGATCCCACCCTTGTACGTTGTATTAAAAAAAAATATTAAAAGACATGTCAAATACATACTTAATTAAGGGCCTACTAGAGAATGATTTTAGAATGAGTTATTTTAGCAAAAGATATATGATTTTGTGAAAGTGATTTTTATTTAACTAGAAGCGATTTTGAATGATTAATATTTGAAGTTTAAATAGAACTTGACAAAAGTTTCAGAGAGACAAAAATTAGGGAGCAACAAAAATATTAGAGTGAGAAATTTTAGAGGATGAGAGAAATATTACAAGAAAAATAGACTTAGAAAAGAGACGAGTTGTTTAGAGAGATATTACAAAAATTTTAGAGAATAAACAAAATTAAATATAAATAAAGTTAGATAGTCACAAAAATTTTAGAAATGAAAAAAAAATAAAATTTCTCAAATTTTAAAGTGAAAATAAAATGAAATAAGAAAACCTGAAGGCACCTATGTTCAATCAATAGGTAGTGAGTTCGAATATCACCTTCCAAGTTATTGATCGAGAATCATTAAAGTGATTTTAGATTTTTCCAAAATCACTAATGAATCTTTGTCAAATATTTTATTTTAAAATGGAAGTAATTTTTGCATCAGTAAAAGTGACTTTGCCCATGCCAAAATCACTCCCAAAACATGTCCTAATTCTCAAACCCTCATTCTACCATTACTCTCAAACACACATCCTTCTCCTGTCTCAAAAGTCAATTTTAACCCAAATCATTGTGTTTACCTAGATTGTTTAATTTTTATGATTGCATTAGGGGTTTTCACATCAAAAGTAATTTTGCCCAAAGAAGGAGAGAGAATATAATCAAAATTTCTATGTTGAGGTTGAGGACACCTTTAATTAAACCCTAAAAATTAAAATCATCCAATTGGTCTTTGTCACATGAAGCATCAAGGGTTTGAACTTATAATAGGTGGTAACTCTCCTAATTTTTTTACCCCACTATAAATGTGACACACCATGGTCCACAAAACCAGTGGAGAGGGAGAGGGAGGGAGAGAGAGAGAGAGCCAATTTTTTTTAAGTTTTTGTTGATAAATTTATATATTCAAAAGCTTCAACTTGTCAAGTTGTTGATCTTTAGAAGCCTTTAAAAAAAAAAACTCATAATAAAAGTTGGGCATAAATGCTGAATCTGAGGCTGATATCCCTTCCTTGCATCATAATTTGAATCCCTATAATCTATTCACTTTCACTCAAATACAAGTAAAGTTGAAATTTTTAAACAAAATAATAATAATTCTAAGAGATGACTTTCACTTTGTTTTTAGTGGTAGCTTTAACCGTCATCCAGAGCATGACTCGAGCATGACTCGAGCATAATAAGTTCAAATCTCCTCCCTTACCTGTTGAACTAAAAAAACAAGAGACATTTAACACTGACCTTAACAGTTGAGATACCCAAATCTTTCATTAAGGTAGAAAATTCAAATCCGTACTTTTAAGGTTATAGATTCGAATCTTCATGTGTGATGGAGTAGAATTATAATACTAAAACAAGATATGGTTAAATACGCGATTTTTTTTTTAAATATTACTAACATTTAAACTTATTTTAAAAAATAATGCTTTGGAAATTTCTCCGTTATTGGAAACGATCAAGTCCACTTAATATGAAACCACACACCACCAAACTGATTTTATTATTTAACATAGATATATGTCATAACTTCGAGAGACGACATACAATGTCACGTATATAGGTAGGTCTTCTCTAGGGCTGAAGTGTACTTAGAGACGACCTAACTACGGAGGAATTTGTAAAACATTTGGAATTAGAGAAAGTGAGGGGGGAAAAAGGAAGGGTTTTTAAGATGGAGACAAAAGGTTTAGTTCACATGGGTTGGGCATGTGATGTGAATGTCACTTACATCTTCTGTCTGTCTACCATGTGGATTAACCTCTTATTCATCTGGCACCAGCTCACCCACCCCACCAAGTTGATTCTCTCTTTTTTTTTTTTTTTTTAATCTCTTTATATATATATATATAACAATATAAATATATTTATAAAATTTTCCCTTTTTCTGGTCTAATTTTATTTAAGGCAGTTTGTTTTGAACCTCAAGAAACTCCTAGGTTGGCATGGGCACCACAACTTCCCAATGAGCCTACAAGTAAACAAAAAGAAAAAAGCAAAAAAAAAAAAGAAAGTAATGAATGACAATTCACGTTGTCGTATTTGTAAATATAGCGAGAAAATTGTGATTTTACAAATATGAATAAAAATATCTTAATTTTTAGGATGCATATTTGGATATTTTTTACGTCATTTTATTTTTACCTATGTGTATCACTGATAGATTGATAGAATTTTAAGGTTATTTTAATTTTTTTCGTAAATAAGTTTTGGACTTTTTTTTGTTACTTTGTTTATAAATACATAATGTTATTATTTTGTCATTTTTATTTTACTCCTACGTATTATTGATATATTGCTAGACGTTCAACGGCTATTTTAGCCTTTTGCATGAGTAGGTTTGAAATTTTTTTTTTTTTTGGGAAATTAATTGAATTTGTTTGAGGGAAAAAAAGAGTTTTGAGGTTTAACTTCCACATAATTTTTCTTTTTCCTTTCCTTCCACACATTAATTTTTTTTTTAATTAGATAATGATGATAAATTATTTTGTTAATATAATAAATATATATTTTGCAACAATCAATGACATGACATCACATGTGTGAAAACAAGACTCTCCTTGACATAAAGATTAAATTATGCAATCAGAAATTCACAAGCCATTAATGATGATTGTTCCTTTTTTCTTTTTTAATGCATAAGCAACCGTGTGACACATCTATATATATATATATATATATATGGTTTTTTATTTTTATTTTTATTTTGTGTATTCAAATAAAATTGTTTATAGACAATTTCTTTATTATTCATAATTTATACGTTGTTTTTAAAAATAAAAGCTTTAAATAACTTTTTTTTTATATTAAAATTCAGAAACATTTAAAAAGTCACTTTAAAAAGGAAAAATAAAAAACGAAAGAAGGAAATAATGAGTGAACAACTTTACCTTTTAAAAAAACAAAAAGTAAAAAAAAAAAGACCTAAGTTAATTACCCACTTTGTATTTGTTGAAGAACTATTTCAGCAGTTAAAAAGACTAATTACCACAATAAATTTGAACATTATGTTTCTAGATTAACACTTTTTTCACAAGTATTTCTAAAATTTTCCCAATTGCTTTTAACTGACCATAAGTACTTTTCACCGTTCGAAGGAAAAAAAAATCATACCAAACTTACTCTCAAGTAGTTAAAAAAAAAAAAGAGCACTTTTTTCCCCCCTGTAAATGTTGTAGAAAGTGCTGGCAAAACTCCCTCAAAAGATGATTTTGAATATTACTTGGTGAAGTAAACATTAAATTACAACTTAAATTGTACTTTACTTAAAAGGGTGTGTTGTGTGTGGGGAAAGGAAGAGTAAATTACAAGGCTCATCAAAAGCATGTGCTGTGGATTTCTTGCATTAATAGTGTTTTTAATGCTGAAATATCACTTTTCAGATTACTAAATTTTTTATTATACACAAAAAAAAAAACACCCACATTGGATTGCTGCAATTCTGTGCATCATTGGAACATGAGAGCATGTGCTTGGCAAGTGAGCTTCTTTTTTTCTTTTCTCTCTGTGTCTTTGCCTAATTAATATACCTTAAATTCTAAACTAATCATAAGGATTAAGAGATTAATCAAAATTATCAAGTGGAATGATTAGCCACAAACTTAAAAAGGAGAGGAACAAAAAAAAAGGAAGTACAAAGTTAATTAAGTAAGAGGTACAATTTTTTAAATGGGCCCCATGTGGGCCCAAATATAGCACTCAACCCCAAAAAAAAAAAAAAAAAAGCCCATTTTCAGCAAGTAAAGGGTGGCAGGCCCCCCATGTGCCCACACAACATCAACTTAAAATGGGAAAAGGAAAGTACCAACTCTAAAATATTTTTAAAAATTACAAAAAAAAAAAAAAAAAAAACTTAATGTTCCTCATCCCCTCTCTGATGTCAACTTCTGTGTTTACTGATGTCCACATCTTGTGACGTTGAGAGACGGGAAGTGGATAACAGGATAAGCCTTTGCCAATAGATTTTCAAAAAAGTTTGTTTGGTAACACTGTTTTCTCATCCATCCACAAAGGCCAAAATCATAATATCCCTCCACAGAAATTAACTAACCAGATGAATAATCATAGAGTTGGGCCTCAATCTGGGCCAGATGGGCCATGGGCCTACTTTTTGATCCATAATTGGTGTGTGTTTGTGTTGTTGTTGTGGTTGTTGTGTACATGCACTCATTCAGTACTATCATTGCCAAACTATCATTGCCAAACAGAGGGAATGGTGAAATGAGTTGTTTAGAGATGGGAGTTGAGTGAGCCCAGAATAGAAAAAGAAGCAAATTGTGGGAATAAGGCCTCTCATTGAGACTCTTTGTGAAAGAGATGTGCAAAATATGAAGTTTAGGACCAGAACACAGTGTTGTGATAAGTCAGATATTAAGTGTTAAGCTAACAACTCTCTGCAAAATGATTCAGACTTCAGAGCAAAAACAACAGTTAGTTAAATGAAATGCAAGGAGAAGACTGGTTGTCCGTACCGTCGCCGTCTTGACTTTGACGTGGCACGTGTTGGTTGCGATGTCAATGTCAGCAGCCAAAGAGCTTTCTTCTAACTAGCGTCTTGGACTCTTGAGGTTTCGAAGGGATGATTTTTCAGTTGAAGGAGACATGTCTTGGAAGTGGAGGTTGTTATTTGAGGGAAGCGCCCCCTTTTCCTTTTTGCTTCAGTTGTGATGCCATCTGCTCGTTCTCGAGCTTCATCCTCTCGTTTTCTAACTTCAACTTTTCTAACTCTCGGTCCCTTTTCTTGTTGAATCTTTCCCATTTGAAACGTTGTTTCTCCAATTCCAACCTATCCGTTTGGATTTGAAGCCTTTTCTCCTCTAACTGAAGCGAACGGGACTCGATCCACAGCTTTTGTAACTGAAAAATTCTACGGGTTTCAGGTAGAACATGGTTCGTTCCAACTCGAACGGCTTCTGCTTGACAATGAGAACGGTTGTTGTAGTCATTAGAAGTCAAGGAATGCATTAAGTTTCCTTCTTCATACCCAAGGCCTTGTCTCACCCGCTTCATGCAGCCCCCAGTAGTCCCAGACAGACCCCTATTATTCTCGTGCGAAGCACGATTCTCCTCAAAATCACCACGAGCATCAGTTTCCATGTCACATTCATCCTCATCAAAATCTTCATGTCCGAGCTTCCTCAGATCATCATTCTCACAATCAATTCTATTTCTAAGAACCAACTGTAAAGAATGTAGCAATTCCGGATCATGAGGCAAATGTAGTCTATTGCCATTGTGATAAGAACACATCTCCTGATAGAACAGATGCTTCGAGCTTAGAATCTTCCTAACTTCGTCCTTTTCCTTTGCGGTTAGATAATCTATCCCGTCCAAAAGCGCAGGGTTGTCCACAACTTGGCAAGAGGTGCCCCTACCAAGCATATCATTCAGTCTTTTATACCTTTTATTGAGGTCATTAAACTTATCCTCGCATTGCTGGGGTGAAACATGATAGCCCCGCTCGGCCATTATCTTCGAAACTGATTTCCACTTGCCCTTTTTCTGTAGAACTGCAAGTCTCCTTCTACCTAAGCCTCCACACCCTGAGGCAGAATCATCTCCCATATAAGAAATAACAGTAATCAAGAGCTTCACCATCTTATCCGTCCACTTCACCCGCTGCCATGGCAATGCATTCTTCCCTGCACCATCAATCCCCTCTTCGCTAAAACTTGGCTCGTCTTCATCACTCACCGAATTCTTGATGTCCCCTTTACCACAATCCACAAGTCTAGCCCGGTGATTGCAATGTTGCGAGCTTCCCATTGTCAATGGAGAGCTACCACGAACCAAGGACCGAACTGAAGATCGCTGGTGACTACGATTATGATTTTCCTGGCATAAGTTGAGGGAGTATTGTCCTTGGTGATGAACCCCCATAGATCCTTGCAAATCGACACCTCCATACGAAACCCCACCTGGAATCATCCCTCTTTTCGTTAAATTGGATTCCATCACCCTTCACATCAGATACTCATCAATCCATCACCAATTTCAGAAACTCCTCCAATCCAATACTTCTTACTCTAGTTTATCATTCATACCCTGTTTGGATTGAAATGAAGCACTATAGTTCTTATTTTTCCCCTAATAATGAGTTGCAGATTCATTTAAGCATTCAATCAAACACATTCAGTACTCTAATATAAACCCTCAACCAACCAACCCAGTTCATTCCCCCAAGAACAACATCAATCCACACAGAAAAATCCATCCCCTAAATCCCAATATCGAGCAAAAGATTCCAAACATTCCACAAGTTCCACAAACGCATTGTGAATCAAATCTAAACTCAAAACAATAGAGAAATCAAGCGAACCCAATTCCGTATCCCGCACTGAAACACATCAGAAATCAAAAGGAAATGTCATTAGGGTACCCATTACCTGAAATGAGATGAAGAAGAAGAAGAGCTCGAACAGTAAAAAAGCAGCTCCACTGATAGAGAATCAAAACAGAAGAACCCAAAATCAGGAAACAGAAGAAATGAAGAACTGTGAGCAAATTCAATGAAGGGAATATTTTAATGGGCTCGTTCGCCAACGAAAACGCGGGGGGAAGAAAGAGAGAGCTTAATAGTAATGGGGAAAATTATTATCATAATGTGAGACTAATGTCCATATTTGGATTCGGCCAAATTATTGGAGTTCACTGTGATTTTTTAGTAATAACTACAAGTAGGTAGTTCATGAGAATTTTTCTTTCTTTCTTAATTACTTCTTTTTTATTGTTATCATTGACTACGGTATAAAATATTGTTCAAAACCTAGTAAAATTTATTGTCCTATCAAAATTTTTTTAACAAAAGTTTGGACCTTTTGTTCAATTTTGGGGTTTTCTGTTTCGCCTTTCCATATACAGTGTAGTTGTATTATTATCGAATCTTCTATACCATTTAGAGTCAATAAATATTCGTGGAAAGATAGCACGTCATTTGTCAAAGAACTAATTCCACTAATTTGGCTTATTTGTTAAAGATATATACGAGAGCGAGTATAGCAAAACTTGGTTCCTGACACATTTTTTATTTAAATGACTTTTGTATTTTCAACTAGGATTGCACTGTCTCTAAGTTAGCCCTTAACCTTAAGGTTACTCATGGTGTTATTCTTCTACAGTTGGAGGGAAAAATACAACATTTCATGTGGATCAATCAAGTAAGTCAATAAGGTCTAAGCTATCTAAATGGCCTAAGGGAGAAGATCGAGCTCCCGATGAAACCAAAATACTTTACAAACCAGAAAAGTAAATCCACTCCCAACAGTCTAACAAACCAACGGGAGCACCGCCCAAGTACTCTCCAACCGACCTGAGGACTTGGATCGGCTGAGGCGGTTCCAACGGCCTAGTTCCCCCCTCCTCCCATACTGCCTATAAAAGGAACATTCCTCCACTCATCCAGGTATGTAATTCTACTCCGAAATTGATCTACATGAGCTCGTGTTCTACTAACTTGAGTGTCAAAGTGTTTGTTCTCTTTTTGTCAGCACATCTAGCTACCATGTGATCGACTTCGGCAGCTCGATAAAATCCTACATCAACATACATAATTTTATTTGTCACGGGGCTTGCAACTTAACAATCTATATTGTATTATTTATTTATAGTTATAAGTATCTATAGCTTGGACTATTGGCCTGGTATATGAAGCAACTAAATAAGATCCAACTTGTAACATTAAATGAAAAAAAAAAAAAAAAGTCATACTAACGAAACAACGCTAACTAAGATGAGGCACCAAAGTTATTGATAAATACTTGTAAACTCTTCAAGTCATTATTTGGATTAGAATATCCTTGCACGTTTCTTATATACTTAGTTCAAGACTACATCTAGTAATATTTGATTTATGACCAGAAATATATACACGTAGATTTATGACTACAAATATATATTCTCACATTTTTTATTACTATTTTGAGGTTTTTCTTTCTAATTATAGTAACATTTTTGTTTTTAACATGAAAGTCTAAAGATCATTTGCAGATAGAAAGTTCTAAATAGAATGCATCTATAAAGATTTTTTATAATGAATTTTTGGTTCATATAATTTTATTTTCCTTCCCTCGTTTATTTTATGTATAACATGTAGTAAAAAATTAATTTGTTCAACAAAGTTTGCAATCAGTGTTTTATTTGTCATAGGAAAATGGTGACAAACAAAACATGATTCAAACACTTAGTAAATTTTAGTGATCATTACCTATTTTTAATGATCATTGAAATTTTGCACCCGAACAAATTAATTTTTACTACATATTATATATAAAATAGTAGTGTACTCATGAGAGGTTTTTATGAGTGAAACAACAAGAGAAGGTTAAAAGTAGCCGATAACCCTAGGTACTTTTTCTTTGTATTTCCATTAGAGGAACAATTCAGTTCATAAACTTTAGTGTTCAACGATTTGATACTTCTAAATTTGTAATGATTTATAGTCTCAAATATTGGTATGTAATGAATTTAGTTTAAGTTCAAAATTTGTAAACGTTTTGGTATCTACCATGAAAAAATTCGTCAAATAATTTAGTTCTTGTAACTTTTATACATATGTAAAAAAACGATATTACACCGTAACAAAATTTTACATAGGAGAAACCAAATCATTACAACTTAAGCGATCATTAAATTATTTTACAAATCTGAACATAGTTCAATTGGTTAGTAAATATATTCTGGACTAAAAAGGTTGGATGTTTGAATTCCTACCCTACTCCCATCTACTCCCATACGTTGAACTACACTAAAATTTAGGGACTAAATCTTTAATTCAAAGAAAATATTTAGAGCAAACGTGTTATTTAACCGTAATTATTTAATTTGTCGAAACTAATTAAGATGCAAGAAATGCATCTATTTATCCTAGTACTTCTTGGGCTCCTTTTGCATCATATTTTTCAAGCCCATTCTCTAAGCCCATTACACCATATAAAGCCTTTTTGACACTGAATAGAGCATCAAATACAATTAAAAAAAAAAAAGATATTTGATAGATCATCTATTTAGAAATCATAATTACGTAAAATGATAGAAAAGTATAGAATTTATACTTTTTCATCAAACAATCTAAAAACAATCCATGGTACCCACCGCACAAATTATTAGTATATCCATCTTAATATTAAATAATTATTAAAATTTAGAATTGGTTAATTGGGGGTCAAATCCCTTAAAATGTTCTAATAATACTTTCCAAAATTAAAAAATCTCAAAACCCAAAAACTCATCCATTTTCAAAACTTCACCCATCTTCTTCTTCGATTTTCTTTTCTTCCTCCGACAGTCTGTTCCTCTTCTCCGACCGTCCGTTCCTTTTCTCCGACCCTCTGTTCCTCTTCTTCGACCCTCTGCCTTCCTCTCTGGCCGGCTCTGCTTTTCTTTATCGCAAGAGCATTTCATCTCCGGCCGCCTTCGGAAAGAGATTTCCGTCAGTTCTTATTCTTTGGGCGTTTCTGCTTGCCTTCGTCTCCAGCCGCCTCAATTTTTCTCAGTCGCTAGAGTAATTCATCTCCAGATTGAAAGGTTTGCATTCCAACGGATGTTTTCAATTTCTAATTTGGTGTGTAATATTGTATATGTGAGGATATATAGTATAGTTATTTGATTATAATATATCTTATAACTCAACTTGTATATATGCGGGTACGCGGATATATACTATAGTGATTTTGAATGTATATATGCGGATATATAAGTGGATATAAACTAAATAAAGGTAAATTAAAATAAAATCCTACATGCAGAAATCTAAAAGTGTAAAATTAGAAAAATTTAGACATTTAAGTAAATAAGTTTCTAAAACAGCCTTCCGAAGACATTATTTAAAAAAAAAACAAAAAACAAAAAACTTTTCTTAGTCATATGAACCTTAAAATATAGGGTGAATTACAAGTTTAGCTCTAACTTTTTAGGTTTGTGTCTATTGCATCTCTGAATTTAAAAAATATATATATATCTAGATTTATCAACTTTCAATTTTATATTTAATAGGTCACTAAAGTTTAAAAAATGATGAATAAGTCTTTGAAGTTTCAATTTTGTGTCTAATAGATTCTTGTCACATTTAAAAAAAAAAAAATTTAATTCAGGAACCTATTAAACATAATAATATTAAAATGTTGTCTTAGAATCTAATATATTTGTGAATCTTATAAAATGACAAATATTTATAGGAGCCATTAGATAAAAAATTGAAAGGGTAAAGATTTAGTAGTCACTTTTAAAGTTCAAGAATTTATTGGATACGAAATTGAAAGTTAAAAATACTAGTGGACACACAACTTTAAAAGCTCAAGAAGGACTAAGCTTGTTGTCATACGAAGTAAAATGGTCCAAACAAGAATGAGAATCCCGAGGAGGAGAAGGAAGGATGCCGAAACAACTACCAACCAGGGCCGGCCCAAAACCTAAGGGTCGGCCCACTCAACGCCTGGCCCGACCTCAGTACCGAGGCACCGAAGTGTTCTCGGCTACGGGTCGAGAACACCTCTCGAATTCTCTCTCGATCCCTGTCCCGGTCAACTTGTGTTCGTAGAACCTCGACCCAGTTCTGATGTTGGAGCCCGCAACAAAGCATCTTACTGCCTAAGAAGCCCGATGATGTGAATGACCTAGGGTTCAAATAATGAAACCCTAGGAGGGAGGAAAATCTATAAATAAAGAAATGGGTCACACCTAAAAGGTACGTTGAAACCCCATATTCTTCTCCTACTCTCCTCATTCGACTTTCCCAATACTAACTTAAGCATCGAAGCCCGCGTGGTCAAAGCTACACCGGTCCTACTACTATTCTGTTTTGCAGGTCAGTTAAACCCTTCCATACTTAGAAGATTGGTGCAAATTTGGTGAGATATTAGGGGAACAAATTCTTGCATCAACACTTGTGATCTAACCTAAAATATAAATCAAAATATAGATGAGCTTCAAATCAATTGTGTTTTTGAAATTATGTAGCGTTTTGAAAAAACACAAATTATATATTTCTTGAAATTTTGTGGCATTAAAAACGTTTAACTTTATATCATTGAAATCTATGTCATGAAATGAGAAGTTTAATGTTAAAGTTAAATCAATAAGTTTAGCTTTTATCAATATAGTTTTTTTTTAATGCGAAATATGAGTATAGTTAGATACTCCTCCCTAGAATGAGGTTAAAATCCTCACACATCTATCAAAAAAAAAATATTAAATAACTACCCACCTGTGTCGGTTTCGGGTACATGTACTCGTTTGGTGAAGGTCGGCGCAAGAACGCTCGATCAGTAAGCTATTACACACTCTTTTAAGGGTGGCTGCTTCTAGGCAAACCTCGCGGACTCTACACCCCTACTTGCATTTAACAATTTTAGAATCAAATCTTTTTTATTTATTATTTTTTTTTGGTTAAGAAAAAAGAATCAAATCTTCTTTTATACAAGTGATGGATGGTGCCTTTGAGATGACTTCTCAAGAAATGCTTTTTAAATAAAATTATTTTTTATACAAGCACCTTTTGATTAATTATTAATTTAAAGTGTATTTGGTAATTTTTCTAAGTGATTTAGATAATTAAAAGTGTGGTATTCAATAATAAATAAAAAATAATTTTTAAAAAATTGGATTAATATTTTTTTAAGAAAAAACTCAGAGGTGATTATCCAAATTTAAGGTAACTGAACTTCTTGTGGTTTTGACAAAATAATTACTAGTTAAAAAAAAGGGGAAAAAATGCTTAAATTAAAAGATATATCAAACTCATCCAAGATCTACTTGCAAAGGTTAAGTTCCACATAATTCTTCCATAGCCATAAATTACATGAATTTTTTATTTTTTATTTTTTATTTTGATATCATTAATTACATGAACTTGAAATAGAATAGAGCATAAATAGTTCTGGAAATTTAAAGATAAAATTCTCATTCCAAGATATTAATGTCAACTATAGTTGTTACAATGGTAAATTAAAAGAGTATAAAGTATTAAAAGTAAAAGTGGATTTTTTTACTCTAATTGGAGCGTCGATTGGTTAAGATATATTCTTGACCAGAAGATTTAACGTTGGAATGTTCACCTTCACAAAACAACCAACTTTTAATGTACTAAAGTTTGTAAAGAAAATGAACAAAAGTGAAAGGGTAGATTTCTTAATTCTTTTCGTTAGGCATCACTTCAAAAATTCACTCTTTCAATTCAAATATCATGAAACGAGTGCGTCCAATAAATTTATTAGAACTTCACTGTTGTACTTTTTTGACAAACAATAATAACAATTGATATATTTATTCTTTCTTCGAATTTTTTTAGGTAACTACTCAATCCCCTTGAAAGCAAATAATAAGATGTTAGGAAAATGAATGCAAAATGAAAAAGATTGATGGAGCTGCAACAGTTACTTAGGCTGAGAGGATAACGCATAGGCTCTGTCACAAGTCGAAGGAAAAAAGTGGAAGGTGCACGTACTAGGAGATGACGCTACAAAGTTCGTAGTGTCACGATGCTAATGGATAACACGGTGGTGCTATGACAATGAAGGTATAAAAACAACATTTTCTACTAGGTATTTTGACAAAAGCATAAAGAAGAAGTGGTTAGCGATAGTGAGCTGAGAGAGCGAAAAGAGGTTGTAGAGCTTGGCAACAGCCCATTCTTGTGAGTTCAACGAAGGTATCTTCATGTAAATTCTAAATAGTCATTATCATGGTACCAAGAAACCAGGTAGTAATTGTTGTAATATTTGAAAGGTTTTGTGAGAGAAACTCATTATAATTAACCTTCACATTATAGTAGAACCGTTGTTGCAAAAGACTCACCGTAATCTTGAATTTAGGGTGAACCGGTATATATTCTCAATTTAAATTAAAAAACTCATATTTAGATTATTAATAAATAATAAAATGTAACAACACATAATATATACTAAGCTTTAAAAAAATCCTTTTTATATCAACTATCAAAATATAAAATAACTTACCTTTTACCTTTTATAATAATATAGAATTAAAACGACAAAAAGAAACTTATTGTCAACATCATAAGTTCAACAGTTAAAGTACATTATTCTTTTTTAGAGGTCGGTTTCAATTTCTGATTCCTACAATTGTTGTACTAGAAAAAATACATAACTCAATGAAACGCGTCAACCATCTCCATCATACATCATCTAGAACCAAAGGAAAAATATTGAAAACAAAAAATACCCAAAAAGAGACAATTATAAAAAGGTAAATAAATAATGACATAAATGAAAAGAAAAAGAAATCCAATCATTAAAGAAGGTAATATATTACACCCAACATAACATATATAACAAACAAACAAACATAATAATTTATTCAAGTAACGACTTTTCACCTACTTTTAACTGAATGGCCATGATTTTGCCACCACACAAACTCAATATTTCCACTTCTAAGGCAAGAAATTTGTGTTAATTTCAAAAGGTGGACAAAAGTGAGGAATTTTTGGTACTTTTTTTTTCTTGGTGCATAGACAAGATTGCAATCTCAACTAACATACATAATTTGCTATGACCATTTGTTATCAGGTATTTAAAACTTACAAATTGACTCTTATTTATGATTTTTTTAATATTGTATTATTTATTTATCATCTCAACTCACTTTTTCATGTTAGTTCCTAATCATAATATGTAATAGCCACCCATTATAGGGAGAAAAAAAAAAGAGGTCAACTTTATCGTTTCGTATTGTACTAGACAAAATAACAATGTACTTTGACGTGTATAAATTTTAAAATAAAATAAAATTTTATATTTATGAAAATCATAAGATTGCTCAAATGAGATTGTGTGAGAATATCCATCAGTTTCACTTTGATCTCTATTTGGATTTTTTTTTTTAAATCAAAATCAAAATCGTTTTTAGTGCGTGTTTTTTCTTATAACGTCGCATATCAATTTTAATTATTCTTCCTCGAGTTGTTTTTTCAAAATGTAAATTATACTTTTAGAAATATGTAAAAATGGCCTATGATACACAAGAGGTGAATTCAATAGTTTGTGTGTAATTGAAAGAACAACATTCAATAATGTAGGCCAAAAACTAAGCTATAAAGTAGTCCATTTATAGACTACAAGACACCTTTAAAGATAGGTTGACGGGCTATTCCAAAACTATTTTTGGTTTAAATGTCTATTTTGGTCCTTATACGTTTTCAACTTTTGTTCACTTAATCAATGCACCATGAAAACATTTGTTTTAGTTCATGTACTTTACAAAAGTGACCATTTTAATCTCTTCATTTTTATTTTAATCTTATTTATTCGATCTACAATTCACTCGTTAATTTTCTTGAAACACAACCATCATTTTTATTAAAAGATAAGTTATAAATTCATTTGATATAAAGTAGTCAATTTATAGACTAGAAGACAACCATTTAAAGATAGGTTGGCTAGCTATTCCAAAAATAAAATTATTTTCCAATGAAAGCGAGTTGGAAAACATCCCAATAGACTTAGGGTTATTTTGGACATTTCAGAGTACTTTTTGGCATTTTGGATTATTTGAATTTTTAGGGGATTTTGATTCTATAGGTGGACTATTCCAATCAACTTAGCATGAGTTCTTTTTATGCTATGATTTTTCCTATAAATTCTCTTGATGTTTTGATCAAAGAATACTAAGTTCCTTATTCTTTTGGAATTTTATCCAAAAAGAGAGGCTCTTCCCTAAAAAGACATATCTTAATCCATTGGTGTTTCCAAGTAAATTAAGGAATTATCCCAAAGCTATAGGATATTTGGTAGAATATGCCTTTTCTAATATTTTGAGTTTCTTTATTGCTCGATTTAAATGCTTAACTAATTTTCTTGGTAATCAATGATTTACCACTAGATGCATTGATGTCTCAATTTTATAAAAACATTAACGAAATTTCTAGAAAAAAAATCATAAAAAAATATTTAAATAAACAAATAAACATCTTGCATTTTTAAATAAGTTATAAACAATCTTATAATTAATATTTATATTCAAATAAGTGATATTTTGTTAATATTTTTTCCTCACTAATATTACAGAATAATAAAAATGTTGCTTAAACATTTGGTGGATGTCTAATCCTTAAACGTATAGAAATAGTTATGCTTTCAAATACCCATTAAGTAAGAAGGAGATTGGTCAATCGAATATAGTATGATCAGTTAAGGCATATATTCTAAACTAAAGGATTGAAGGTTTAAATTTCAACTCCACGTATCATTGAAATAAATTTCCATTCCAGATAAGACATGTGCATAGTGCGAGCTGGTAGGAAGACTTATAGAACTTGACCATAAAGATTCGTTGTGACTGATTGGAGCATCATAGCATCATTTTTTATTCGTAGGTCTCCTTGTCTAGCTCGTTGCACACAACTCCCCTGGTTCAATTCACTTGAATCTCATCTCGCGAATTCTTTTAGAAATAATATTAAACTAATTTATTTATAGACTTAGCTAATGTTTCGATCTAATAACTATATGTGACATTTCAAAACGTAATTAGAAATTACTACTTATTATTTAACTTAAAAAATCTATTAATAGTCAAGAAAATAATCAAATTAGGTTTATTTTGTATTTAAGAGAATAGTTATTATATATGTTGGAAGTGATTTTTAGTTTACACGTGGCATCTTACCGTTGGACATTAAGAGTTATACGTGGCTCGTGATGATAAGCCAAGTGTCATCAATTTCGTCCTGCGGTCGAACCAATCCATCGAGGCCGAGCCGACTAGGCTTACTTGAAATCTTGTTCCCATTTGTTGGCTAAGTTCTCTCTCGAGTTTCGTTCGGCCAGATACTGACTTTAGCATCGAAATGTGTTTGTTTTGCAGGTCACCTGCCCAGTTCATTTACAGCTCGTCCATCGAGTTGCTCTCAGTCTGAATCGAGGTTCGCAGTGTTGGTCAATTTCCTTATCAAACAATATATATAAAGTTTTTAGTATTAGATGGTTTTTTTTTCTGATTACAACTTGTGGGGGTGAGCAATCGAACTCACCTCTTGATGAGAGATATATGTGAATTACGATTGAACTATATTCGTTTATTAGATTGATATTTTTAGTCTAAGCAATTTAGCTCTATTACTTCTTTTTGAAATACACAATTTAATCTACGTGGTTTTAAAAATGTAATGATTTGTGTTCCAAATGTTAAAAATCTTATTGTGATCGAGTCCTATACGTGGACAATTAACTGAACATTAATTTATATTTTAAAATTTTTCTTTCAATTCATTCACTTTTCGAGAGAGAGAGAGATATATATATTTGAAAAGCACTTGTCAATATTTTATGACTAGTTTGATTTTCAATCAAATTCTGGCCAAAATTTTAACTCAATTACTTAATTATTACATTTATGAACACAGAATAACTAAATATGTTACGAATAAAAGAATGGGAACCAAAATCTTATATATTATTATTTATTATTATTATTATTTTTTTTTTGAAATGGAAGTTGTATTAAAATTAAGCCACGTGGACAGAAATTGATGGGAAGTCTCCATTACACAATCCAAAAGCCATTTTTCCGTCCAAAAATTTGTGGCTAAAGAAGAAATCCCCACTTTGCAAGTAAATGGGTAGGCTTATTACGCGACCGAAGAGCATGGTTGAAAGAAAGGGAGGAAAAGGTTAGGGCAAGATGCTTCGCCTCCATCAACCAAGTAAGTTTGTCTACGAGAGAATCCAAATCGCCTTTGATTAAACGAATTGCCTGAAGAGAGTCAGATTCAACTTGAAGATGGGAGCAATTTAAGGTTCTTGCGAATTTTAAACCCTCCAAAATTCCTCTCATTTCAGCAAGAAGAGGCAAAAATGAGATGGGGAGAAACACGTTCGCTGCTATCAAATGCCCAGATGAATCACGGACAAGCATGCCCAGCCCCGTCTAAGGTTGTCTGCAAGCAGCGTCGACGTTTAGCTTTAGTTGATTTCTGAGCGGTGGAGTCCAGTTCCGACGAGTCCGATTCAAATTAGTTGATTGAGCAGATTGAGGGATGTCAGCCATGTTTGCAAGAAGATAGCTACGATGAAACGAGCCAATCCAAGCACATTTGGCTTCAAAATCAGGAATTTGGAATCCTTGAGCAAATTTGTTACGATCGGACCAAATCGCCCAACAGGTGACTGCTGCCAACTCAATTTCATCATTCTTTAAATTGTTCTTCATACCCATCCATATATCAACAAATTTAAGTTGTGGATCAGCCGGGAGATGAGGAAGAGAGGAAAATAATTGAAGCCATATCCCCCTAAATCATTTGCAAAAAAACATGGCATGACCAGTGGTCTCCACCTTCGATGAACAAAGAAGGCAAAATGGTAAAACTGCTATACCTCTTTTATTAAGATTGTACGTTGTTGGGAGATACTCACAGACAACTTTCCATAGAAAAAGTTTTATCTTGGAAGAGATAGATAGATTCCAAATTGATTTCCATTGTTCCTTTTACTGAGAGCTGGTAGAAGTTGATGCCTCTGAACATTTGAGATTTATGAAGAGCTTGTAACCACTCTTAACACTATAGGTTCCCCTTTTATCATAGTGTCATAACTAGGAATCATGTAGATTACAAGGGCTAATAGGCAAGGCTAGAATTAGATCCCTATCTTCAGCACAGAAAAGGCTAGAAACTCAATGCTCATCCCATCCACCTTGGGGTCTAATGAACTCAGCCACCCGAAGATCATCATATCCATCATCAACAGTTATTGGTCGGAAATGAATCGGTCTTGAAATCCATGGGTCAGAAAAAACTCTTACAGAAGAGCCATTACCAATACGGAGCCGCAAGCCTGTTGAGAGTAGTTGCTTTCCCACAAAAAACTTTTCTATAAATATGATGAGTTGTTGCAATGTGATGCATCAAGCACCGAGGATTCTTTAAAGTACTTAGCCTTCAAAGTTTTCGAAACTAACAGATATGGGTTTTGGAGAATACACCAAACCTGTTTAGCCACCAAGGCTTGGTTGAACCCTTCAAGATCTCTAAAGTTCAAACCCCCAAGTTCCTTTGGAAAGCACATTTTATCCCATTTCATTCAATGCATTTTCCGAGTGTCAGAAGTTGACCCCACCAGAAACGAGCAAACATGCGGGTGATTTCATTGCAAAAGCCCTTTGGTAGACGAAAAACGCTCATAGCATAGGATGAGATTGTTTGGCCAATACTTTTAATAAGAATCTCTTTCCCTCCAACTGAGAAGAAAGTGCGCTTCCACCCTTGCATAGCTTTCCAAAGTTTATCCTTTAGAAAATTCCTATCTAGACTTTTGTGTCTAGAGAAAGAGGAATGGAGGACAGGCTAAATACCAAAATCAAATACCAGTCGAACATTTAGGATAGATTGAAGATACCTTCTCCGTTAAAAATAGACATTTGGAGAGAAAAGTAGAGCTGATTTTGAGAAGTTAATACATTGCCCTGAAGCTCGACCATAGAAATCCAAAATCTACCTTAGAACAAGGCATTTAAACTCTGATGATTTGAGAAAAATAAGGTTGTCGTCTGCAAAGAGGAGATGAGAAATAGTTGGACTGTCAAGATCAAAAGTGATATCTGTGAGAAGTCCCAACCTGTTGGCATTATTTAAAAGCATGGATAGGCCTTCCGCACATAGTAAAAATAGATATGGGGAGAGAGGATCACCCTGCCGGATTCCTCTTGAAGCAGAGAAAGAACCTCTTGGGGAACCATTGATGAGGATGGAAAAATTCACCGTAGATAGACAACGCATAATTTGGGAGATCCAACTTGTCGCAAAACCCAAACTCCTCATCATATATTCTAAATAAGTCCATTCAACTCTGTCAAAAGCTTTACTTAGATCAAGCTTAATTGCAGCCATACCATTACAACCATTCTTCAGCCTCTTTATGTAATAAAGGCACTCACGATCAATGATGATGTTATCAGTAATAGCTCGATGCGGAACAAAAGCCGATTGAGAATTAGAAATAACCAAACCAATGACAGTCTTAAGACGATTAGTCATAGATTTAGTAATGATCTTGTAAGAGACATTACATAAATTGATGGGGCGATAATCAGAGATTGACCTTGGCTGTTTAACCTTCGAAATAAGGGCAATGTATGTTCTGTTCTAAGCACAAATATCTTCATTGCTGTTAAGAACATCTAGGCAAGCCTCGATAGTTTTTGGACGCATAATATCCCAATATTTCTGGTAAAAGAGTGGAGAACCCATCAAGACCAGGAGCTTTTGTCAGGAACATATGTTAATTGCAATTTCTACTTCTTCTCGTCCATAAAGGGCAAGTAGACGGGAATTCACTTCTGATGGCACCCGAGTAGGAATGAGATTTGTAATGACACTAATATCAGTGTCCGAAGGATTAAAAGAAGTAAAGATTGATTGAAAGTACGAGATGAAAGTGCTTTCAATCTCCTCCATGTCCTCTGTCCAAGTGCCATGAGAATTTTCAATTCTTCGGATGTCATTACAAGCTTTCCTTATGGAAGCTTTTTTGTGGAACCACTTCGTGTTATGATCACCCCATTTGAGCCACTCTTCGCGGGATCTTTGCTTCCAGTATATCTCCTCCAATTCAAGAAGACCAGCTAGATCATCCTCCAACATATGAATAATAGAAAAATTCAGCAGATGAGGCTGATTATAAGCATTTGCAATGGCTGCTTTTTAGGTCCGAATTTGTCTGAAAAGCTCCCTAACATTTGACCGACCCCAAGAATGCAAAGCAGAAGAAGTTGCATTGCTACTATCTGAAAAAGAAAGAGAGGAAACCGGGAGCTAACCAAGTGCCTCCTCTATTGATAATTTGTGCACATTCCGAATTTTGTGACCAACACTCCTCAAACCGGAACGGTTTCCTATTCCTCAAGCCACAATTATAAAGAGGAGTAAATAGATGCATTGTAATAGCTCGGTGGTCAGATTTTGACCAATTGAGATGAGTGACATGAGCACCTGGAAAAAGAGAGTAGAAAGAATCATTGCATTAAAAACGATCAAGACACTTCCAAAGTTGTGAAGTAGCAAAGCGGTTATTGCACCAAGTAAATTGGTCTCCTTTGAAACCCCATATTAGTGAGGCTACAGTGGTCCACTAAATTCCTGAAGGCAAAAATATGTGTGGAATCATATGAACTAGATTGAGAGGCTTCATAGCTCCATAAGATATAATTGAAATCTCCTCCAATTACCCAGGGAGAATCATCCATATTATGAATTCTACGAAGAAGCTCCCAAGTGAGGTGGCGTTTATGGCTCGTTGAATGTCCATAGAAACCTGTGAAGTGCCACGAGATATTATTCAACATAACTGAACAGTCAATATGGTGAAGAGAGAAGGATCTAATTGTAATATCAATAGAATCCTTCCAAAGTAACCAAAGAGCTTCGCTGAGGCCCAAACTGTCCATTGTAAAACAACCCTCAAAATTTAGAGTAAGTTTCAAATTATTTGTTAAAGTGCCATTACATTTCATTTCCATAAGAAAAAGAACATGTGGGTTTCGTGAACCAAGAAGTCACGTAGAACACAGAATGCTTGTGGGTCCCCCAACCCCCGAACATTCCAACAAATGGTCTTCCTGGCACTCGACGAGGTTGCTCAGCAACCTTCGCCGCTTCATTAATCTTGTCCTCTGACGTGGTTGAAAACATGACCTACTGTAACTTCTGCTTCTTTGGTTTAGAGGCTTTTTGATGTAGGGAGGCCTTCCTCTTAGATGGTCCAACATTTGCGGGCTGAAGTTGGGCTTCTGAAATATTAAGACTTGGGCCCAAGGGTGAACTACTATTGTGAATATCCCTTGCCTTTTGCTTCCAGCGACGTAAATTACCAGTGAAAGTGGGGCTAGGATCCATTTTGGTAATTGATGATTGTGGGGGTCAGAACATAATGGTAAATTGAATTCTTTAGAAGGAATGTTGACATTACTGGCCACATTAGGATCTGCATTTATAATTGGATCGGGAGATTCCGTAACTATTGGAGAAATAATTGGCAATTTCAAAGCCGCCATAAATGCTGCAGAATTCATGAAGATTCCAGATTTGGAAACCAATGTCATTGATGCTGGATTTTCCGTTTGAGATGTTGTTACCGGAGGGCCTACCGAAGATGCTATTGCCGGAGAAGGGGAATTTGATTGGTTGATTGTGTCGTTCGGGTTCTTAGTACCAAAATGGGCCGAGTCGTTATCAGAATTTCCAGTCGGATGTTCACCACTCTTCTACACAGGTGTTGATTGTTGCCTTAACGAACCTTAATAACGAAGCCACTGTCCATTTGGATGCTTGGTGCACAAACAAGGGTTTCCTTCATCATTAAAACACAGAGCACAATCCTTGATAGTATGGTTCACCCTACCACAGTAAAAATAGAAGTCAAGAAGACGCTCATATTGGATGGGGATCCTAACACCTCCCATAGGACCATCAAGATTGAGTTTGATTCCCCTTCTAAGGGGTTTGGATATGTCCAGAGTTACTCGAATTCTGAGACTGGATCCCCAACAGCGGACTGATTCATCACAGTCAACATCTTCGAAGGTTCCCAGAACATTTCCTAACTTGAGCACCATTGATATATTCATACAGGAATATCAAAGAAAATTCACATCACCAGTTTGTTAAAATCTAGATCTGAAGGTCGAACCCTGGGGACTAGCTTAATTAGCACAAGCACAGCTTTGTCAAAAGCCCAAGGGCCGATGTGAAAGACTCTATTCCGATCAATGCCCCGAGAGAAGTTGAAAAGGAATAAATTCCAACCGATATTTTCCATTGAGAAGTAGCCATTATCTAGCTTCCAAGTGATACGCAGTGTATTTTTCAACACTGGGTAGGAAACAGGACGTTTAAGAGAGAGCTTACCTACCAGGCTGCAATTCAAATTAGAGCCTGTTTCTGCAGAAGCAGGAGCATCAATGTCGATAGTGACCTCCTCCTCCTCAGAAGTTAGCTTGAAAATTTTTCATTCTTCCAATAAATCGATAGTTGCCATTGTGGAGATGGAAGAAATTTGAAGAAAGAAGCAGAATTGGAGAGATTATGAAGAAAGAGAGACACCCATCCCATAGAGAAAAAAGCTCACCTGAAAACCCAGTTCTTAAAGATAGGAGATTTGGCACTCAAAAAAAATTTATATATTATTAGAGCCTTATTACTTTTTCTAGATAAATAATATAAGTGAAATTGCACAGTTTAGCGTTAGAAACTTAGAATGCCGAAAATTATTTAAAAAGAAAATCCTAAGAATTTGATAACAAATAAACGTCTGTTTGTTTCATGGAAATCCAATATTTTCATTGGATGGCATTAGAATTCCACGTTTGTCTTGCGACAATGTAGGATGCATGAGCATCTTTAAGATGTACGGATATCCTAGCATGTTGATACGGAGGCATCCAACGTGTTTTGGATGTCCTTTTGAAACACGAGTTTTCAAGATTCTTCGTGTTGAGAGCATCCACTCTTTACATTTTTACCTTTCATTGTTCTTTTCTTCATATATTTTATTTCATTGATTTTCTTTATCTTTTAAAAAATTATTAATTTATTTTTAAGTTTATAATTTAAATAAATTAGTTTTTTTGTTAGTTTTTTCAAGTAGTAAGTAGCATAGATCGAGATATTTCGGAGACTTCTATTACTGTTGTGGATGCAGTTTTCAGGGAGGATCCTTCTTTCCCGCTAGTTCCTGTGATGGCGGATGGTGGTAGGGTGTCGGAGATCTCTCCATTGGATGCAAATAGTGTTGTTGCGGCTGACAATCAAAGTCAACATTGTTATGTATGGTTCATGGCTTCGTCATCAAGACGTTTTGAATGGTTACCATGCACAAAATTGGAGAGGGCTACCGTCTGTTATCTTTTAGGATGACTCTTTATCTTCATTGCATTCTAGTTTAGAGAACTTACATGGTTCCGGGGCAAGGATGACGAAGCAAAAGGTGGGCGACGATGGAGGTGCGGCAGCAATTTGTTCAAATATCGTTTTGGGATCTATGGAGGTCATCAGACTTAATTGTCTTGAGATCGGTTATCAACGTTATTTTAGGAATTTGCTTGATCCTTCCTTACCTATCATAGTGGAGGATAAGGCAACTTTGGATGCAATTATTTTCCTCCAAATTCTAAATAGGGGTGTCATAATTGTCAATATCCTTCAATTAATTGAAAAATCTCCCCCAAAATCATTAAATGAGACCGTGGATGTTGTGACTTTGGAGAAAAGTTTTGGTGGGCTAGAATTTGTTCATATTCCTTGTTCTTTGAATAGGCAATTTGTTTTATTGGCAAAGTGCAATGATCGTTTCTATGTCCTTTGGGATAATTGTTTCTTTTATGGCTTCTATTTGTGGTGCGTTGTCACCCCTCTTCTGTTTCCTAGCTCTGATATCACCAACGTCCCTACTACAATCCACATTCCTCTACAGTCAATTTCTTCCCCTATCATTCCCTCGTTGAACCTTTCCTCCATCATTTTAACTGACACGACATCCCTTCTAGTTCCTATCTCTTCCTTGCCGACTAATTTGCACCATCCACCACCTGTTCCTTCCATGTTGCCAACAGTCTCTAATACTCATTCGATGCAGACACGTTCCAAGTCTGGTATCTCTAAATGTAAGATGTGCTATTTATCTACTACTTCCAACCCGGATAGTGAACCCAGTTTGTTTACTGCAGTAGCCAAATTTGTTGAATGGCAAGAGGCCATGACTGATGAATTTTCTACCCTACAAAAACAAAGTACTTGGTCTCTAGTTTCTTTACCTCCTGAGAAGAATATCGTTGGTTGCAAATGTGTTTATCGCATCAAACGTCACCCTGATGGATCTGTTGCGCGCTATAAAGCACACTTAGTGGCCAAAGGCTTTCATCAGGAACATGGCATTGACTATGGCGAAATATTTAGCCCAGTTGTCAAGAAACCGACTGTCCGTCTTATTTTGACTCTTTCCAGTACCTTTAGCTGGCCTCTACGACAACTCGATGTAAAAAATACCTTCCTCCATGGCAATCTCACTGAAGAGGTCTATATGACTCAACCACAGAGCTTCATCGATCCAGCATTTCCTCATTATGTGTGCAAACTTCATAAGTCACTTTATGGCCTAAAACAGGCCCCTCGTGTCTGGTTTGAGTGCTTTACAGGGCACATTACTACTACATTTGATTTTACATCATCTTATGCTGATTCATCTTTGTTTGTTCGTTGTGTTGGTAGCTCTATCACCTATCTGCTGCTTTACGTGGATGACATCATTCTCACCGGTAATGATGCTGCTTTTGTCACCCACTTCATCTCCAAACTTCAAACCAGGTTTGACATGACTGACCTTGGTAGGCTCAAATACTTCCTTGGTCTCGAGATTGACTGCCCAGGCAATGACATTCTGGTTACACAGTCTAAGTATGCTCGTGACCTCCTAGTTCGTTTTACTTGGCTGATGCCAAACCATGTTTCACTCATGGTGCTCTCAATATTTCTTTTTCCGCTACACCTGTGTGCTCTATTATTGATGCCCAGTTGTATCGTGAGATGGCCGGTGCGCTTCAATACCCTACATTCTCTCGTCCAAACATTTGTTTTTGCGGTGAATAAAGTTTGCTAGCAGATGCACCATCCAACTAGCAGTGATCTTACTGCAGCCAAACACATTCTCCGATATGTCAAAGGTACCATTAATCAAGGCATTCGCTTCTCGCCAGCTCTCTTTCATTTCAGGCCTTCTCTGACTCAGTTTGGGCTGGTGATGTTTCTGACATCGCTCCACCACTGGATATGTCATATTTTTGGGGTCTAATCCTATCTCCTGGTCGGCTAAGAAACAATCTACTATTACTCGCTCTTCTACTAAAGCTGAATATCGTGCATTGGCTGCCACCGCTGCTGAGTTGTCATTGCTTCGCCAACTACGTAAGGATCTTCACATCTTTCTCTCTATCGTCCCAACACTTTAGTGTGACAACCAGTCCTCCATCTGCCTGGCATCAAATCCAGTCTTTCACGCCCGTACCAAACATGTTGAAATTGACTTTCACTTTGTTCATGAACGAGTGGCTCATAAGGATCTCAACCTTCAATACATTCCTACCGAACAACAACTTGCGGACTTATTCACAAAGGCTCACACCATAGATCGATTTCGGTATTTATCCTCCAAACTTTTGTCTCCTTCAAAGGTGTCATAAGTTTGCGAGGCATGTTAAGTGTATCTCAACAACTTCTTAACAACAACTTATCCCTCGTAACCTTTACCTGTATACCTAAGATCATGTAAAACAGTTGTATTTCGTGTACTCTTAAACCTTCTCAAATGGTACAATTTATTTTTAATGCAATGTTTCTTTGATATAAAAAAAAATGTTTTGGTTCAAGATATAACCTTAATCAGTTAACCATGCCCAGTTGACAGATGGTTGGACATTCAAACCTTGTTTACTTAGCTGAAATTGGAATGCGAATGAATTGAAATATTATTAAATTTTATTATTCTAATATTTAATAATAATGAAGTCTATTTTTAAAAATTTGTTGATATTAATTAATAATAACAAACTAAAATTTAAAATTTAAATATAAATTTATAATATTTTATAATAAAATCTCATCCACTCATAGAAATTGTAGAATTTTTTTTTGAAGAAAAATTACTAGTAGTATGAATGAAAAAAAATAATAAAAATATAAAACAAGTAAATAAAAAAAGTTACGAGACTTATTAATAGGTGAGAGAAAGGATAAAAGTTATAAAGTAAATATAATAAAATGTGAGAACTATGGAATAACATGTTGGTAAATATATGTTGTATATATAAACTGTGTAATATTGGCAAACAGATACAATGTAACTAGTTACAAACAATACATATACTAACAACTTGATGAACATCAAAACTTGATAAATATTGTTGGAGGCGAATCCTGGCCTGCCACGTGTCATGATAAAAAAGGTGAGTTGGTTAAACGCGCGGACGAAATGGAGAAAGCGGCTCCAAAATACTCAGGTCGGCAGTCAGGGTAGGACCTATAGTGCCGAGCTGAGCTGATACAGAGTCCGTAACAGTGTCCCTTCAGTACCCGACAACACGCCGCGAGAAAGGTGCAGGGAAGGTGTGGGGATCGTTGGCCATAGTTCGTCCAGAACGTTCCGATCTAAATCGTATCCAAGCTCAATCGATTTCAGGCTCAAACATCTGGCGTCGTCTGTGGGGATACGACACATCTAGAAGTTAGCCTCACCTTTTGCAATCTGAGCCAATGGCCCAAACCCACTCCCAGCAGTCACGATCTCAACTTTCGCCTATCCGCTCTCCGATGAGGGATGCTGTCACTTCCTGAGCCCATCCTCGACTCACGTATTCTCAGGTGGCAGGAACTCCCGTCGTCAAACAACGACCCCACGCGGGGGTGGTCAAGGAGAATGGAGGTCGGCCGACCACATCCGATCCAGTAGCAGTCAGGGACTTCCACCTCACCTCAGATCAGTTCCCGCCACTGTAACCTCAGAGAAACGGGTTGCCGCCCCGCGCACATCGCCTCAGCGGTTGGGGAAACACAGGTGCACGTTCCGGGGCAAGTGCTGATGCGGGCATGGACCCCGTCATGGTAGCCGACGTGATCGCCGAGCTCAAGGAAGTCAAAGTAAGGCTTGAGGCGGTCGAGAGAGGCAACGAGGTGTCTGGCTCTTCCGTCTCCAGGGATCCCATTCGAGGAAAGGGACCGATGCATCCTACCCAAAGAATGGAGTATCAGTTCCGACCCTGCAGGGAGGCCCGAGCTAGAGCACACTCTTGAAAGCCACAACGAGTGAGGACAGGCGGTGCCCTGGAAGCACAGATTCACGACCATCCTCAGCAGAACGATCGGGTCGAGGGCCGGCGCCCGAGGATCCGACCAATTCGGACTCCCTTGGCATCTTTCGATAACTCCAACGCCCATCAGGGCCGAGGTGTCGAGATGCCGAGGCGACGAGTAGTGGCACCCGGAGATCGGGAGTATTTGGTTGACGATGAGGAGGAAAGCCCAGTGGTCGACGTTCAAGAGAGGTCCTCCCACGCTGACCATTTGTTCCGGTCTTAAGTGGACCTCCTCCGGGATCAGTTTCAGAGGGAGATAGAAGATCTTAAGCGACAGTGCAGGCCTGTGGATCCGCATCGCGTGGCCGAGCAAGAGGAACCGCCTTTCTCCCAAGCGATTCTGGATGCGCCTATCCCACCGAGGTTCAAGGCTCCAGTCATGAGTTCTTACGACAGATCTGGAGATCTGATCTCCTACGTAGAGGTGTTCGAGGGGAAGATGGATTTTCTGGCCGAAAGCAACGCTATGAAGTGCCGAGCATTTCAAATAGCCTTGGAAGGCTCGGCAAGATTGTGGTACCGACAGTTGAAGCCCCGAACCATCGACAGTTACCAACAGCTGAGGAGGTTGTTCATCAACCAGTTCTCAGCTCGGCAGTTGTTGAAATTGCCACCCTCTCACCTCGGAACAGTAAAGCAACGGGACAGCGAGTCCCAGACGGAGTACATCGCTCGATTCATGGACGAGCATGTCAAAGTGGTAAGTTGCACCGATGACATCGCCATGATGTACTTCACCACGGGCTTGAACGACAGGAACCTGACGATAGAGTTCGAAAGCCGACCACCGGCTTCCCTGAACGAGATGCTTGCTAGAGCTCGCCAGTACATCGACGACTTGGAGTTGTCGAAAGCCAATGGAGCTCGGCGAAGCAACCGTGGTAAGGACCGGGACCAAAAGTCCCCTCCTCCCAAGAAGCAGCGCAGTGATGGTTGGGGCTCGTCTCGGCGGGCCGACCACAATAAGAGTAGAGGCCGCCGAGACGAGAAAGACCCTTCAGGCCGTCGAGGGCCAAAGTTCGACAAGTTCACTCCGCTGAACGTCTCAATCGCGGAGATCTACACAGCGGCCGAAGATACCGACCTGGAGGCGCTTTTCGCAGCCCCGGAAAAGCTCCGCCGACCTCCAGGGAAGCGAGACAAGCGACTCTACTGCCGATTCCACAAGGACCATGGCCACGACACTTCACGCTGTTTTCACTTGAAGGAGCAGGTCGAGGATCTGATCCGGAGGGGTTATCTGAAAAAATACGTCGGCAGGCGTGAAAGGGCAGAGCCGGAGGGGTCGGATGCAGAGGCCTTCGGCGTGCATTAAAGTCTAAAGACAGTTTTCCCCTGCCTCGGATAGATCAACTCGTCGACGCAACGGCAGGGCATGAACTCCTCTCCTTCATGGATGCCTACTCTGGGTACAATCAAATTCGGATGCATATGCCCGACCAAGAGCATACCGCCTTTGTTACCGACCAAGGGCTGTATTGCTACAATGTCATGCCATTCGGTCTGAAGAATGCCGGGGTGACCTACCAGTGGATGGTCAACATGATGTTCGCCAAGCAGATCGGACGCAACATGGAGGTATATGTGGACGACATGTTGGTGAAAAGTAAGCAGACGAGCTCCCATTTAGCCGACCTAGCAGAGGCCTTCGGCGTGCTTCGAAAGTATCAGATGAAGCTCAACCCGAGCAAGTGTGCCTTTGGGGTCTCGTCGGGGAAGTTCCTCGGGTTCATGGTCCACGAACGCGGAATTGAAGCAAATCCGGACAAGATAAGGGCAGTCCTCGAGATGGAAGCACCGAGGAATGTTAAACAGCTGCAGAGGTTGAACGGCCGACTAGCAGCCCTGAATCGCTTTGTGTCTCGCTCCACGGACAAGTGCCACCCTTTCTTCCAAATACTAAGGAAAAAGGGTCGGTTCGAATGGACCGACGATTGCGAAGTTGCACTTCGGCAGTTGAAGCAATACCTCAGCTCGGCTCCCTTGTTGTCAAAGCCGCTGCCTGGCGATGTACTCTACCTGTACCTAGCAGTGTCGGAGAATACGGTGAGCTGAGTACTTATCAGGGAGGCGGAAGGGTGGCAGAGCCCTGTTTACTACACAAGCAAATCGTTGACTGAGGCCGAGGCTCGTTACCCCTGTGTTGAGAAGCTGGCCCTAGCCTTGATAACCTCGGCGCGACGCCTACGACCATACTTCCAGGCACACAAAATAATCGTTCCGACAAACTTCCCCTTGAGGCAGATTTTCTATAAGCCCGAAACGTCGGGTCGACTGATGAAGTGGGCCCTAGAGCTCAGTGAGCATGACATCGCCTTCGAGCCAAGAACAGCGTTGAAAGGTCAGACCGCCGCAGACTTTGTTGCCGAGCCAAGTAAGAAAGGTTGTGGCGCAGACATGCTGCATCTCGGCCCCGGTGGCCTTCGGTTTGAGTACGCACTCCGGTTTAGCTTCCGAGCTTCCAACAACGAAGCCGAGTACGAGGCACTGATAAATGGACTGAAGGTCGCCGGGGGGATGGGCGTAAAGCGACTCTTGATTCTCAGCGATTCCCAGCTGATCGTCAATCAAGTTACCGAGGAGTACCAAGTGAAGGACGCACGTATGGAGAGGTATCTGGCCAAAACCCGAGGACTCCTTGCCCAGTTCGAGGACTATGTAATTCGACAGGTGCCAAGGTCCGAAAACTCCAACGCCGACGCACTGGCTCGCTTAGCCTCGGCATACGAGACCGACCTGTCGAGAATGGTGCCAGTTGAAATACTCGTCGAGTCGTCCATCGACCAGCCTAAGGTAATGGAGGTCCAGTCAGCTCAGCCTACATGGATGGACCTAATTAAGGACTTCCTAGTCAGTGGCTCTGTCCCCGCCGATCTGAGCCATGCCAGAAAGCTCCGACGCCAGGCTGTCCTCACGACGGCGTTTGGGTTCCCGAAGCAGAAGCTAGGGCTGATGATATCCATGATGTCACACATGCACGCGTGGATTCAACCCGTCTCCAGTTAGCTCGGAGGACTTCGCCGAGCCGACCTCCGCCCCGCCGAAGTGGGGGCCAATGTTGGAGGCGAATCCTGGCCTGCCACGTGTAATGATAAAAAAGGTGAGTTGGTTAAACGCGCGGGCGAAATGGAGAAAGCGGCTCCAAAATACTCAAGTCGGCAATCAGGGTAGGACCTATAGTGCCGAGCTGAGCTAATACAGAGTCCGTAACAGTGTCCCTTTCGTACCCGACAACACGCCGCGATTTTAGGTGTGTCAGAACCCCTGTCGGGCCCAGTTTCTATAAATAGAAACCTTTGCCTTAAATGCAAGGTACGTAATCCCAAGTAGACTCGGCAGGTTAGCTCGGACCAGTACTAACTTGCTCGTCGGAGTGCTAACTTTGTTTTGCAGGTCCCAAGAAGGGTGCAGGGAAGGTGTGGGGATCGTTGGCCATAGTTCGTCCAGAACGTTCCGATCTAAATCGTATCCGAGCTCAATCAATTTCAGGCTCAAACAAATATAGTCAAGGTACGCTTCGATAGTGCTGACTTGAAAACAATTATTCGCTCTGCACAAATCGCTAGCAGATTACATCGATTGTATTAGCAGGATACAACGACTAACTCCATTAGAACATTAACCTCGAATTATTCGAATCTAGTAGAACTTTTATATACTTGTTCTAAACACAATAAGAACAACACCCTAAAAAGAAGAGAAAATTTCGTGTGAGAGGAGGAAGAACTCAAATGAGAAATCTTGATTTATCAAATGAGAAAAACTACAATTATATATAGTTGTCCAAACATGGAACCTCTCATAAGAAATAACAAGTTTAACATATGTGTGTTTTTAACACGACTTTGTAACTTTAAGACAAAAAAGAAATAAAAACGACAAATGAACTAAAGAATTTGTTATGTAATTAAATTACTCAATTTCATTTAAAATTCACTCTCTTTCACATATTAAAAATCCAACGTAACAAATAGGGATGTGAGCGATGATGAGATTGTAGGAGAGGAATGGGATTACAAAACTTGAGTGGATACATCATTTGATTCGATTATTACAATTACTTTTTTATTATTATTATTTTTTATTTTTGAAAAAATTAATTCCCACTCTTTGGTTCTGATTTCCTTCAAACATAGCCTCGTAGCTCTTTCTTAGAGTTGTATCCCATTATTTGGGCGTACTATTTTTTAAAATGTGTTGTAAAAGATTATTTCAAAAATTTGCCTCAAATTTAAAGATAAATATTTTTGGATTATACATTGGTCGCCTCAGTTGACTTTAATGCTAATATTTTTATAATTGAATATGACATTTGATCCAAAGCTCGTGATAAGAACAAATAACATATGATTTTTTTAAAAATTAAATAATTAGGCACTAGAGAAATTCTGCCAAACAAGATAATTAATATCTTTTTACTTTTTTCGTCCAAAAAAAATAAATCTCTTTAATTATATTCTCTCGTCCATAATTTTAATTTATTGAAAAAAAATCAGGTTAAGTTCATAATTACGTCCCTAATCTTATGCTATTTCTTAAGTTCGTCATTTTTAATCTTTTAAATGTTCTAACTTGATTAATTACGACGTGAAAGTATATTTTATTAATCAGAAATATTTTTTGTTTTAATGGAATAAAAATTAATGTTCACCTTATTTGATCATAAAAATATCAAGCTTGAATCCGCAAAGTTTGGAGTGAATAACCGACATAGACTTGCAAAACAGAGTTAGCACTCCAACGTCAAGTCACTATATAATCCGATCAATACTCGAGAGAGAATATTGTTTCGTGTACCTTATGTGAGAGGCAAGTTCTATATTTATAAAGGCGAGCTCCCGATAGGGCTTCAGACGACACTCTAACGACTCTTCGACTGCCCGACAAACGCAACGCCCTATCGCATAATATTCCCCTTGCCTTTGCACCTACAAGTACTCTTTAAGATCGGTTTGTACCTGATGAAGGTCGATCAGACGATGATATGTTGCTTATTAGCTCGGCTTAAACAGCTGAGCTACTTAAACTTGAACCAATTTGAAAGGCTTGTTTGGTTCTTTTGATCATCATGGAGAAGACAGTTTCTGATGTTAACACAGAGTAGATGGTAATTTACCTCCAACACACCCATAAAAATAAAAGAAAATTGAAAAAAAAAAAAACCTAACCACCTCACAATGATTATTACCGTAATAATTTATCAAACCCAAAATGAATTCTTTTTTTCTTTAGTATAATCTATAGTGATGGAAATTCAAAACTACGATCTTTTAGTTGGAAATAAGTACTTTAATTAGTGGAGTTATGTTCAACCTAAAAAAAATACTACTACGCTAACAATTTCATTGAAAATACCATTCTAATTAGTTCACACATTATCTTTCTTTTAACACTTATTTTGTGATTGAAAGTCGATCTTAATATAAGTTAATTGGTTAAGAAACATTACAAAACCCATTTAAAAATGAATCTATACTCAAATTTGAAGGGTAGTTGAAAAAAACATAAAATAGCCAAATCATAGCTCAATAGTTAATATGGACACTAATTTTTTTACGGGTCATAGGTTCGAATCTCGTCCCTCACATTTGTAATGTAATATTCTAAAAATGCACATGGAAAGAAATTGAAACTTTTAGAAGATTAGGTATGAAATTGAACAATATAACAAAGATTATTAGGGACAAGACTATGTATTTGGCCTAAAACTTATAATATATTCAAGATGATAAGGTTCTAATTATCCAAATTAAGGTACCAAAGGGAAAGAATTTATATTATTTATCATAACTTTTGTTAAATAGTAAAACATGGTGGCTTAGGAATATATAGTTTATAATTTATATGATAATCTTTTTGAATTATTTAATAATGACCTTGTTTGAAGAACAATTCTATATGTTTTAAATTATTTATAATTTTTATCGACACACCTAATATATGTTATGGTTTATACTAGTTGAAACCTTGTGAAGGTAATACTCATTATAGTTTTTATTAAACTTGAAAATAATACAATTTAGTCACATCATTTACTTATAAATTATATATATGCTTGGCGGAGTGTTCGACGAGAAATTCAATAAGGGAAACTCGACTTAATGAACTTGTATTTGTATTTATGTATAATTGTTACAACTCTACTGTATGATCCTCTGATTAATTCTCTCTGACGTAAGCTCGCTTCGAGGGTTAATGAACTTGTTCTCGAATCAAGGAGGTTGTCACTTTCAGTCTCGAGCGTATTGAAGAATCTTTACGATCTTCGGCTGTGAAACTGGATGTTTGATGAAATCTTCGGCTTGCGAATTCTTCAGTTTGCGGCTTGTGAAGTCTTCAGCTTGTAGCTTGTGAAGAGTTCCTTTACTTGAAGTGCAGCTTGTGAGGTCTTCAAGTCTTGAGAGGAATTCTTCAATCGGTTGCTTGGCGGAGTGACAATTCAATCTTCAAGTCTTCAAGTTAGGCTCTAGATTCTTCGCTTGACACCGGATGCTGAAAACTCTGAGTCTGCAATTCTTCTCAATCCTCTAAATGCCTCCACTCTCCCTCCCCTCAATGGGATGTGACTCCCTCTATTTATAGAGACTTGGTGGGTCACATATAGGCCATGGGCTTGAGTCCAATCTCCTTATGGGTTTGGTCCAATTAATCGATTTCATCGGACGGCCATAGGAGAGACACGTGGCATTATTTCATCCATTGATTTAGGACACAATTTAAATTAATTAGGACACGTGTAATTTTATGATTGGTCTTAAATATGATTTAAATTGTGACATGGCATTTAGTGATTAGTTGAAATTTCTCCGAGCGTGGTTGTGCTGGAATATAATATATTTTTTAAAAAATAATTTTTTAATAGGACTATTAGTGGCTTTTGGCTTTGAAAGATGTTGAAAAGTATTAGAAATTTATCTTCGTTCGAGAACTTGTTATTGTCTCATATATTTTAATCAATGATTTTGATTGGTTATCGTTATTAATTAATAAAAATTTAAATTCGGAGTGAGTTTAGTTTGACTTTCGGGATTGTGAGAGCTAATTAATAGTATTTAACTTTGATAACATAAATTTAATATGTAGTTTAAAAAAATGTCACAGCTTTCTTTTTACATTGCATGTTTGATTTGGATTATGTTATTATTTTGTTTTTTTTTAAAATTTTAAACTTTCTATTATATTTAAATACACATATTTATTTTAGGTTATTGGTTTAAATGTTCCCAGTACTTTCAACGTTGTCATGGTGTTTGATTACATGTCTGAGTTTGAAATTAATTTTGGAATTATGGTGTTGTAAATGCGACCCAAAGTCCCATATTGTCTCCTAACAAATAGAAAAGTATTTTTAGTCTATTAAAAGTTTTGGGACCAAAATTGGATAAACCTTAAAGTTTCATATACCAAAATAGGATTTAATTAAATCATAATTAAGGTCTTAATTAATAATTTAAACCATTTCCATATACACTATTTATACTTTGAATTTTTGATATATGATTGAATTGACTTAAGAACCTCTTGATTGTGTGCACATCTCACTTTGGCAAATATTCCACAAATTTAATGACAAATCAACATTGAACGTTTTTAATGCTTGTAATCTTAAACTCCACACAAGAATGCTTTGGCAATTGAGTGTAAAGACAAATAAATCATTCATCAAAGTTGTTACAAACGTTCAAGACATTGGCTAGCTTTTTATAACCTACACAAATGGGCCAGCTGTGCTCGGGCGACACAGGGCTGTGTGTGTTTGGGCGTTGGATGTGCACATGGTGGCATGCACGGTGCACTAGTGGCATGACCAATTAACATCAGTGTAGACGCTTTATCTCTAGGGACCGTTTATTTCGTGGGAATCCAAGATTCTCGTGAGACGGACATATGGATTCTCACGTTTGTTTTGCGGTAATATAAGATACCCGGACATCTCGAGATGCCCGCATATCCTAAGATGTCCATTTGGAAGACATTCGAGTCGATTTGGATGCCTTTTTGAAACATGGGTTTCCATATTCCCATGTCAGGGACATTCTATGTTGACATTTTTATCCATTCGTTTTTTTTCAAATATTTTCTTTTATCAAATTTCTTTGGTTTTATTTGTAATTTTATAGTTTAAATAAATTAATATACTCATGGACTAATAAGTAATTAAGTATATTTATATATTACATGTACATCTAAAATAAACTTCAATTAAATTAAATAATACCTCATTTATTTTTAATATTTGAAATGAATTCTTATGAATAATATCTATTATCTTAAGTACATAATTTTAAAGCAATATTTTTTTAACGATCACCTTACCTTTTGTTATTTTTCTTCTAAAAAGGATATAATTTGATAATATAATAAATAAATTTTACCCCATATAACATTAATTATATAATTGTATTTTTTAAAAATATTAAAGTTGTTGAAAATGAAATTTATATTCAATATCAATTACTTTTTTAAAAAATCTTATATTAATATGAATTCTACCTAATAAGATATAAAAATTAATACACATACACAATTAATATAAAAAAACATAAAATATTAAATTAATTTTAAGAAAATATATTATATAAATGCAAATTATATTAGATTAATGTACAAATTATATGAATATTGCGTTTTTGGAAAATTATATAAATTTAGAACATTTCCATAAATAAATCCTGCAAAACAAACGTGGTTATCCAGATATTCTCGAACATCCTTATATATTTTGCTACGAAATAAATGTGACCATCTGAAGATGCCGGACATCTAAAATTCCGGACATCTGAAGATGTCGGGCATCTGCATTCCTAAAAAACAAACGAACCTTTTTAAGCTTTCTCAGATCTGTTCTTTAGAGGTTAGTGATGGTTTTTGCTTGGCATTCGATGCGCTCAGTGTTGTTATTAGAAGTTCTTGGCTCGTATGGGCATGCTACCATCCTTGGGTAGCTCTTATTCAATCTCCATGATTTTCACTAATTGTTGCCATCTTTCCTTCTCGTCTTCTTAGCATGTAATCTTGTAATTGGCCCTTGAGGTAGATTTGGTGGCCCGATGATCGTATCAACTCTGGTTAAGAACTTTTTAAAAAAATAATAGTACATTACAAATACGGGATTAAAGATTCAAAAATTATATAATTAGGAGAGATAGAGATTATCCATGAAATTAAACGATATGCTAAAGTAGGTGAACTTTAATTAATTAATAGTACTAACATTATATTTTAAAATGAATATAACTTGTCTAATAACCATCTTCTTATCTACCATTTATAAAGTTTTCAAAATCTAAACTAAATTGAAAATTATAAAAGGAAAAAAGTTTAATTAGTTACTAATATTTGAACACAACATTGACATGGGCCCAAATAATACCATGCAAATTCCAAAAGGATAGGATTCATTATATTTGGGTTGAAAATAGAGAATAATATCTATTATAGGAATGTCTTTCCATTTCTGTCCACTTGCTGTGTTCCACAATAATCTCATATATATTATCATTATAAATATCTGAATTAGTGGAAAAAAATTAAATCATACATCTTTTGGAATATAATATTATAAATATAAAATAGGATAGAGATTCGAGTCTTTAATCTACAAAAAAGTGGCCAATATTTTTAATTAATTGAATTTTGTACACAATTGGACAAACGAGACTATATAAATATTTAGGGACTATCCAATAATATTTATTTGTGTGACTTTAATTGCTAAATTTTTATGTTAAATATCCAAATTTTATTCACTAGCTAATACACTTATATCAGGATTAAATTACTATTTCATTCTTTAAGGTTTAACTATCATTTAAGTCTTATAATTTATGCTCTATTTCATTTTATTTGATTTCTATGATTTTATGAAATTTTCTCAATATCTCTAATGTCATATCAAAACTGTTGATAGATTTTTTTGTTGTAACACATTTTTTTTTTCTATGTCAACCCATAGCCTCTTTCTCTCGTATCAAAGAAACTACGGATTTGTGGAACCGAATTATTAAGTAGGCTTAGTGCATGTCTGTTTGAAGATTTATTGGAGCGAGTCTGTTTTAAGCAATTGAAATCAAAGATAGATAGCTTATTTAGTCTCCTATGTTAAACTGAATACAATTCAACTAATCAAAAGACTAATGCCGGATGTGCATCCTATGTTTTTTTTAGTTTATAAATAATAATAGTTCTTCGGTTGTTTTTTTAGGAGGGTAACTATGTAGAATTGACACGAGTGTCTTTTTCTTTATCGCTTATATTGTTGTTGTGTCATTGTATTCATAGAAAAACAATTTATGATCGATCACAACCTTCAAATTTCCAACAACAAAAAATGCCACTCATAAAAAAATGTGTCACCTAAGAATAATACTATCAACCCATGATATCTACCTCACGAATTAATTTCTAAGTATTTCTTGACACCAAATGTTGTACGGTCAAGCAGTGTCTTGTGATTAGTCGAAGTGCGCACAAATTGGTCCAAACACTCACGAATATAAGTAATTAGGGTCTATTTAGAAATCATAATTACGTAAAAGGATTGAAAAGTATAGAATTTACACTTTTGTCATGAAATAATCCCTAATTAGATGGTACCCATAACATAAATTACTATATATCCTTAGCATCCATCTTAATATTAAATAATTATTAAAATTTAGAATTGGTAAATTGGGAGGTCAAATTCTGCTAATGATACTTTCAAAAATTAAAAAATATCAAAACCCCAAAAACTCATCCATTTTCAAAATTCACCCCTTTCTTCTTCCTTGTTTTTCTTTTCTTCCTCCGACCGTCGGTTTTCCTTCCTCCGACCATCCGTTCCTCTTCTCCGACCCTCCATTTCTCTTCTCCGACCGTCTGCTTTTCTTTGTCGCAAGAGCATTTTAGCTCTGGCTGCCTTCGAAAAGAGATTTTTGTCGGATCTTATTCTCAGGATGCTTATGCCTGCCTTCGTCTCCGGCCGACGTTTGCCTGCCTTCATCTACGGCCACCTTCATTTTACTTAGTCGCTAGAGCAGTTCATCTCCAGATTAAAAGGTTTTCATTCCAACGAAAGTTTTCAATTTCTGATTTGGTGTGAAATATTGTATATGTGAGGATAGTATAGTGATTTGATTAGGATATATCTTATAACTCAACTTGTATACATGCGGATATGCGGATATATACTATAGTGATTTTGAATGTATATATACCAATATACTTGTATATATATGCAGATATGTGGATATATACTGTGATTTTGAATATGCGGATATATGTTTATTGAGACTTCAAAAGATGTTTATGTGATTTTGAATTGTCTTTGAAGATTGAGCACCAATGTGGGAGTGAATTAAGGAAAAATCGGAGTAAATTAAGGTTTTGAAGGAGTCAATTAAGGGATTTGTGTTGAAAATTAGTATGGGACCCACAATAATTAAACGATTACGATAATAATTTATGTAATTAAATCTTTTGATATTTAAAAAAACAAATAACTATAATAAATGTAAATGCAATAAATAAACGGTAAAATCGGAATTAAAATAAAATCATACATGCAGAAATCTAAAACTGTAAAATTAGAAAAATTAAGACATTTGTGTAAATAAGTTTCTAAAATAGCCATTCCAACATTATCTCAAAAAATACTGCCCAACATTTAGTAACATCCACAACCTTTTAAGAAAATCTAAGAACTAAACACAAATCCCATGAACTAAAATGACAACTTAACCTAAATTTATTAATTCAAAATTTGATACATTGAATACTATATAAGATATATGAAGTCCCAAAATACCATCGAATGGCAAAAACAAAACCAAAAAAAAAGAAAAAAAAATCTCGTAGAAATCTAGGGATAAAGTTGGGTTGTCGGTTTTTTCAAAGTCAACCTTTAGGGGTAACTCTGTAATTTCACCTGTTGATGACGTGTCCTCCGTTTCGGTGGGCTCTATCCGGGTATTAAATAAATAAATTCAATGGAAATTTACAAAAGAAAAAAGCAAAAAAGAAAAATAGGCCATGAGAAGAGAATAGAACCTTTTAATGTGATAATTTGAAACAATTAGATTGGTCGGTTGAATTTAAACACTTTCAAAATTCATTTGTTTCAAAAGTGATGTATCTTGAAAAAGAAAGAGGCATGTTTCATGGTTCGAGATTAAAGTACACGAATAAAACGAGAAGATAAAAACAAGAAAGATAATTAAAAGTCATAATACGGATTAATATAGAGCTTAAATCTCGAGTAAAAAAAACCAAACTCGAACAAATAAATTCTGAATCGTTTTATGAGTAAGTAAAGATCTATCCCGAGAACTACCATCTATATCACTACTCTTTACATATAATTTTTTTTAATCACATATCAACAACAAATTCATCACTAAGGATTCTTTTGTATTTAATAAATATTCAATTACTTATATTTGAAGACAAAATTTCAAAAAAAGAATATATGAAGTTTTAATTAAGCTAAAAATCCAAACTTTAAAGATTTTAGATGTGTAACGATAAAAATAAAAATGGTATAAATTAAAGACTATGATATAAAATATAAAGTTTTTCCTAGTTAAAAAAAAACAGAGATTCAAACGTTCGAGTTTTAGAGAAATGAATAATGTATTGATTAATTAAATTACTATACTTACATTTGACGTATAAAATTCAAAATTTTTTTAGTACAATAAATAGGATGAAGATTAGAATTAATGACTTCTTAATTAAAAATATATGTCAATTATGTTGAGCTAAATTCATGTTGACTATAAAATTTAAAATTTATAAACATAAAAATGAAGTAAAATATATATGAACTCCATATTATATTAGTTTACATTAAAGAACAATCCTTTCCATCAAAGATAAACCATGATAAGAAAAGAAAAATAGAAAGGAGAAAAACGCTCATCCTAAGAAAAACAAAATCTTTAAAATTTTTGAAAATGGAAGGAAGGATTCTCCATGGAAATCTGCGGAGCAAAGTAAGCAAGCAAGTAGTTTATTTTAAAGGAAAAAAAAGTAGCTTGCTTTGTTTATATATTTTTGAGAAATTAGCTCACGCCTTGGATTTAATATAAGCCTCCTGAGTTGGGTTCTGTGTCAACCACAGAGAGAGAGAGAGAGTTCTTGAGGAGCCACAAAGGAGAAAACCCTGAGCTATTTCTTCTTCCTTTTGTCCCCTTTTTTGGCCCCTTCTTCTTCAATCTGATCTTTAAGCAGTGGATCATCAGTCTTAGGTTCTGTTTTCTCAATCCCATCTGCAGATTTCCTCAACTTTCTTCATTTCCAGCCTTGGATTGGATTTTACTCTGCACCTTCATCGGTAGGCTTCTTTTTCTGTATCTGTTTGTTGATTCTCTCTAATGGGGTTTCTCAGCTGCTGATTTTACTTCCTTGGTCTACTTTCTGAATCTACTTGGGATTTTCTTTGCCTTCTACTTTTAGGTTTTCTGGTGTTTTAAATACTTTTTTAGCTTATTTTGGCTGCATTTGTTTCTTTTTTGTGAGTAAAATGTAAAGTTAAGTTTAATTTCTGTGCTTGGGGTTTCTTTTGGAAGCCCTGTTGGTGAGGAAATGGATCTTTGACCTCTGCTACCAATTGGGTTCTTGTGCTTGAGGACCTGTCATTTTTTTTTCTTAGGGTTTTCAATTAGTTGCAGCTTTATTTTTGAATATGATGATGTTGTAGTTTCTTTGTTTAAATCTCTTGATCAGCTGATTCATGACTTTGTAATTCATGTTCTATTTGCTTGAATGATTTGTGGGTGTGTGAAATAATGTCAAAATGTTTCTGAAGCACTCTAAGAAAGAAGAGAGATCCATTCTTTTGAAATATCATAAATTCTGAATACTTTGAATTGTTTGTTTTACCTGATGGGTTTGGAAGATAAGCCCTGTATACTATGTTCTTCGAATCAGACGCTTCAAACATAGATATCGGATTCAAATGGATACAAGTTTGTATCAGGTCTAAAATATGTAATTTTTGTGTCTCTGCTGAATCTGGTATTTAGGTTGGTTAGGTAACTGTATTGGTATTGTAGAGATTTCGTGACAGAGAATCTCTTATCCATGTTTTCGTGCTTGGTCTGGCTTTGATTCTCCCTTTTCTTTAGCTGCTTTTTAAGTGTGGGTAAATGACTTTTGAATGCTGTCTATTTGATATGCAGTTGATGGTGTACGCTGTGTTCTCAGTGATCTTTTATGTGGAATATAGTTTATGAAGCTATATTGAAGATACTTAAAACAGGGTTTGTGGCACGTTGAGTGATGTCGTTCCGCAGTATAGTACGTGATGTTAGGGAGGGGTTTGGAAGTTTGTCCCGGCGTAGTTTTGAGGTGAGACTGCCCGGACACCACCGCGGTAAATCTCATGGATCAGTCCATGATCTACACGACCAACCTCTGGTAATTCAGAACAGCCGTTGGGCTAGCCTCCCACCCGAGCTATTGCAGGATGTAGTCACAAGATTGGAGGAGAGTGAGAGTGTGTGGCCTGCTCGCAAGAATGTTGTTGCTTGTGCGGCTGTTTGTAGGTCATGGAGAGAAATGTGTAAAGAGATAGTAAAATGTCCCGAGTTCTCCGGGAAAATTACCTTCCCTGTCTCCTTAAAGCAGGTACATATTACATAAGGAACATAATCTTTTTGATGTTTAAATTCTAGACTTCAATGTGAATGGATTAAAATGTACATTTTTTTGGTGAAGAGTAAGCTATTTTCTTATTTCATTTTTCTTTGCAGCCAGGGACTCGGGACGGAACCATTCAGTGCTTCATTAAGAGGGACAAATCAAATTTAACTTACCACCTTTACCTTTGCCTAAGTCCCGGTAAGCCCTTCTTTTATGGTCATTGCACTAATTCTTATCTCTCTTATTTTAATGTGTTACCAGATGTGAGTCTTCTTGGTTATGTTCATGTCAATCATTGCATACTTGCCTCTGGGTATTCACAAAGTAGTTTCCCTGAACATCGATATCATTGTGCAGCCTTACTTGTTGAGAATGGAAAGTTTCTTCTTTCTGCAAAAAGAACAAGGAGAACGACTTGCACCGAGTATGTCATCTCCATGGATGCGGATAATATATCGAGATCGAGCAGCACCTACATTGGAAAACTAAGGTAGGATAACTTCTCTCCATCTTAAGTTCCTTACTACCACAAGATATCATTAATTCTATCATCTGCCCATATGTATCAAAATTTGAAAGATTACTATATATCGCTTACGAAAACGGTAAAAGAGCATCTTTTGGCCTCAGTTGATTGTTAGTATTAATTACAGTGAATTATTTGATATGTTGTCTTGATTGTTTTCCTTTTCCCCTCTTCCTACTCTGCTAGATTTCGTTAGAATCGTAATGTTGTAAACCTTTAGCCATTGTCACGGCTTTTACTGCTAGTATTACTGATTATGAGAGAAGCAGAGGAAGCAAATGTTATTTAGATTTCTTCGAGTGATGTGATTCAATTCTTGTAGCGTTTTCTTGTAAAAAGTGCCTGGTTCCATGCAATTTTTGGTTTGCTTCTTCTTTTCTGTTTGTTAATGGATATGTTCTCTTCATTTCAGGTCAAATTTTCTAGGGACCAAGTTCATTATCTATGATACACAGCCTCCATACAACAATGCCCACATTTCCCCACCTGGTCGAAGCCGTAGATTCTACTCGAAAAAAGTTTCTCCAAAGGTCCCAACCGGTAGCTATGACATTGCTCAAGTCACCTATGAGCTGAACGTTCTAGGGACGAGAGGCCCCCGGAAGATGCACTGCACGATGCATTCCATCCCCGCCTCATCCCTTGAACCCGGTGGCACAGTTCCAGGCCAGCCTGAGGTCATCCCTCGACTCCTTGAGGATTCATTCCGAAGTATATCGTTCTCGAAGTCAGTCTTCAATTCTACTGAGTTCAGTAGCTCCCGCTTCTCTGACATTGTTGGCTCACGGGATGAAGAAGAGGTGGAGAAAGAGAGACCACTGATTCTTCGGAACAAGCCACCGCGGTGGCACGAACAATTGCAATGTTGGTGCCTCAACTTCCGAGGGCGAGTCACCGTTGCCTCAGTCAAAAACTTTCAGCTGATCGCCGCAACAGAGCCTTCTTCTTCCACGGCTACGAACCAATCACACCCACCCCAACACGCGCAATCGTCCCAATCCGACCACGACAAGATCATTCTTCAATTTGGGAAGGTTGGGAAGGACATGTTTACGATGGATTACCGATATCCATTGTCAGCATTCCAAGCATTTGCAATCTGTTTGAGTAGCTTTGACACCAAATTGGCTTGTGAATAAATGAAACTAGAAGATGACTCATTGCCAAAACAACAAGGGGGGATTAGCCTATGATGGTTTCTTTCTTCTTTCAAATAGAATGTGTTTGACTGTATGCAGTGCCTGTAAAAAATCATCCTTCCAAAAAATTTGTAGAACAGTTTGTGTGCACCCTGAAAGGGCTAAACTTTCTCCCCGGCTCGTGCTCCCGAGTAATTACTTTCGTTTAGTTCCCCGTTCAGTAATCAGCTAGAACATTAATTGCATTGTTAGAAATGCGAATATAGTCTCTTGTCGATTTGAAGTAACACGTATGTGGATTTAAGCTCAAAGTAGATAATATTATACAAACCGGGAGCGACGAAACCCGTTTCTCTTTTTGGTAAAAGTGTTTATTCAAAAAGCTGAAATCCCATAATTTTCAACTGGGCAAAGTTATAATTCAAACAAGCAATAATTCAAGGCTCCTAATTGATTCTTTTCATAGTGATTTGATTTTGGGCAGTGAAATGAGCAGCCTGGGCTTATCTTTTTCTTTTTCCTTTTCTTCTTTTCTTCTTTTTGTTTTTTCAGTCTCTTTGAGCTCAATCAAGCAAAAATATCTGGTTTTTGAAAGAGATCATAGTGTGGGACATTGCAAATGAGGGCTGGTTGCAGAGGGTTTAAGTAGAAATTGGCTAAAATTTACCCAAAAAGAATGTTCTTCATCAATATAATTGTTTCTGATTATGTTATCAACAAAGCCTTACTCACGAGTTTTGGTTGAATTGGGAGACTTGTCGAAGTAGTTTAATATATTGTTGTACATAGAGTCGAGTGTGGCAATCTCGAGCCTGGGTCTGTATCAAGTTGGAAACAGATGTGTAAAAGGCTTAGCCACCTTAACATTTTAAGGTCTAAATAAATGTTTTAGTCCCTAATGTTTTATTTTTCAATTAAATTCCTGATATTTAAAAAGTTTCAGTTTAGTTATTTGTGATTTTACATTTTTTAATTATACCCCACTATTCTTTTTTGGATAATAATTATATTGGTAAAAATTAAAATGGGCTAACGAAGAATTGATTGAAGTTTAGAAATTTCTACCCAACTAGAAATTTGGAGAAGTAAAATTTATACTAATTAAAAGAGTTGACATAATAAAAAGAATGTTGAGAAGATTTTCGTATACTTCCGCAAGGTTGAAACATCATGAAAGCACATTATTCAGCTCTCAAAATATTCTATCAAATGTTTATTTTTTTTATAAAAATTAATATAACTATTGATAACACCATATGATTCTTTTTTTTTCTTTTGCAAAATCTCGTTTGACAAAAATAAATTTTCAAATCATGGTAAATTTATAAATTATATATATATATTTTTAGTACAACATGTGAGAGAATTCAAACTCGCAATCTCTTGGCCTCACATTTTCGTGACATTTCTAACCTATCAAAAAGTATTATGCGTGAGAGATTTATGAATCTCCTCTATTTTACAAATTCTAATCTATGACTAAATATTCAAGGTCCCAGTACATGTCTCTTCTCTTGATCTCAAATAAAATCTAGTAATCACTCATTAGTGATCAAGCAACTACAAGCAATAAGTTAAAGTGTCTAACTCAACAATGAAAACAACTTTGCTAATAGAAAACACATGAAATCCAATAGTCTACTAAGCACTAATAAAAAAGCATAAAAAAAGAAAGAAAGAAGAAAAGAAGAGGATTTTAGGGAAAAAAAAACCTTCATCTACGGCCTCCTCCACTCTGAAGAAAAGAAGACAATATCATACCATTATAAAGATACTCGGGTACCGTTGTCCTTAACATTGTATGTTTTTTTTTTCCTTAAATCTTATTTCTTCTTTTGTTTTGGAAAACCTTTAAAGTGACCTTCAACACTAATCTTTCTTCACATACAAAAATAAATGAAAAATAAAAATTAGCATCAACTTAGAAAGAAAAGTAACCTAAACTAGACAAGATAAGTTAATATATCATTGTAAGATTAAAAACTTTTGTGGAAATGTGGTGGAGAGAGAGATTTTGTGGTACATAGAGAAAAGAACTTGGGACTGGATCTTGGGTGTCCTCTCGCCACTACGCCAACACTCGAGAGTGCTATAAATGATTAAATTTACCATGAGTTAAGTTTTTCGATTCATAAGTCATTATTCATGTTTAATATGATATCAGAGCAGGAAATTTTGTGTTTATAGATTTGTTGAAATATTTTTCTCTTTTAATTTTTAATATCAAACATATTATTTTTTTTAGTTTTTGTTATTTTCATAACACAACAATTATGAAACAAAATTAAAAATGACCTCATCTACATATAAATATCTTTAATTAAAGTTTTGGAGTTTGGTTTTAGCTCATTACCTCACTTAGTGGTTTTGTTTTTAAAATATTAGATTTGGATAGCAATAAAAATATTTTGAATTTTTTAGAAAATATTTAAAATTTATTCAGTTACATAAAAAAAAACCATATTCTAGTCACTTATTCAGTTGCACATCCAAGTGTTGGTTAAACTTCTTAAACAATTATTTCTATAATTCTTAAGTTGACTGTAAATTTTCAGCATTGACAATATTCTAATTATTTGTTCTCGAAAATCCCTTAGAGATGACATAGTGGCAAAGACTAGGGCTTTGGAGTGCCACCTGTCCGAATCCTATACGATCACAATGTTACTCAGTCCAGGAGTTTAATTGCAATCATATTATAAAGTTTTGAGTGCTAATTACAAAATTAGAAGCTTTAAGGAATAATAAAATTATAGAAACTAAATCGTTAACTTTTGAAAGAAACTTGAAATTAACTTTTTTATATATTAAAAGAAACTTAACCCAAAAAAATTCACGACAGAGTCTAAATCGTTATAAACTTTAAACTATAAGAACTAAATGGTTACAAACTAAAGTTTATTAACTAAATTGTTACTTCAATGAAATTACAAGGACCAAAAATAAATTTTTTAACCTTAATTATTTTACAATTTTACTCTTTCTTTTGTTTATTTATACTATTAATATTTTTATTCTAATAAAAAAGGTATGCAATTTTTATTAGTTGGACATGATTTTATTATATAATATTACAAATTTCTATTTAATTAGTCAATTATTTAACTTTACTTTGTTATTATGTATTAATATCAATCAATTTGTTAAAATATAATTCATTACTATTAAATATTATAACCAAGAAAATTATTAATACATTATATTAGAAATGATTGTTCTAGTAAAAATTATATCAATCTTTTTTATTCCATGTGATTTTATTTTAATTATTTATTATTTCTCAATATTAGATATATTGTTAAAAAAAATTAATATCTAGTAATAAAATACATTAATGTTTATTATTATTTCAATTAAAAATAATATTGCCACACATTAACCTGTAGTAACCTAAAAATAAGGAACAAGTATAGGAATAATTGTATATCTTATTTCCATTCCGATTAAGGCAATTTTATGACCTCTATTGGACATCATAAAACTACCTTAAACATGGCACGAGATGAGAGGTACTTAAAGGTCATATGAGGTATAACACCTCTAATATCTTTAGCATGAAGAAATATACTTCAGAATCTCCTATCGACATTAGTCTTAACCAAGGTTGCTCTCAATACTCCTCATCCACTATTACTAATATCCGGCTAAGAATATTGCAATTATGCTTAGTAACCATTTAATGGGTCCCACACGCCAATGTTTATAAATATATGATTAAATTTTGTGCATAGGTACGCGAATACGATTGCTCGTTCTAATGACATATCTCATATTTTACTGACTTGAATGTTGAAGCTCTTATACTTCTATGTGCAGGTCTCCCTCGCACATCTTTGCACGTTCTATATCAGTTTTGGTTATCTCTATTCTCTCTTTAACATACTTCTGACCATAGTATTAAATATTCATCGACATGTCCATGTACCATGGGTTCAACATTAGAGGTAAATCAACTTTTCCATAATATTACAAAAATATTAACAAAAGTTAGAAAAAATATCAACAAAATTTCACAAATATAGACATAATATTAATATTAATCAATTTTAACTTATTTAAAAATGGTGAAAAAATTATTTGTTAATTTAAATATTATATATCAACTTTTTTATTTTTGTAAGTTTTTCAGAAATGTCTATCGACATTGACGTTTTATCAATATTTCCATCGACATTTCAATGAAATTTGGACCTCGACATTTACATTGACATCGACATTTAAAACTTTATTTCTGATATATACAACTCAATAAATTTTAGACTCACTCCATCATCTCAGTACATTAAATAAAATTTTAACTCCATTCCCAGTTCACAATTAAACTGTATGTATCATAAAAAAGGAAAAAAGAAAAGAAAAAAAATTAAGCTCTGTATCTTTCAGATTTATTTATAATGTAAAGTTAATTCCTAACATCTTTCAGTATACAATTAAAATTTACTTATAATATACAGTCAATTCCTTACATTTTCACCGTACAATTTAATTTATTTGCATTGTACGGTTAGCTTACACACACATTTATAACATTTAACATCATCAAATAATTCAAAACAAATTTAGATTTTTGTTAAATATACATAATATAATTTATAAAAGAATTAAGGTCAAAGATTGATTTTTTATCCAATATTTGTTCAAAGGCCGACCAATAATTCAGTTGGTTAAGGTAAATATTAGAATCTTCACCCACGCTGATTGAACGGGTGAAAAAATAAATAAAAAAGGGTAAAATTTTAATTCTATTTAGAGTTATTTTTTAAAATTTTTTGAACAACTAACCAAAATTAACAAAAAAAAATTGTAAAACCCTTTTGTCTTCCTTTTAAATTTTCAAATATTATTTTATAAATTAAGTTGGTCCATATAGTTTTAAAAGCTTTTATTTAATCTCTTTGGACTTAGTTTTGATTTGTTTTTTTTTTCCTTTTAGTTCAATAATACGTGGGAGTGAGAATTTGAACCTCCAATCATTTTGATGAGTATATATATCTTAACTAATTGAGTTATCTTCAAGTTGGTAATTTTAATTTCATCTTTATGATTTTAAAATTTTCAATTTAATCGATTTGGTTACAAACTTAAAAGTTACAAAATAATCCTTAAACTATTTTCTTTAGACAAAAAGTTCACCTATTTCCTTCTATTTTTTTACCGCCGCACTAAAACCTAATAAAATTAATTAACAGAGTAAGCCAATAAAAATATTAATTCAACGTGGGCCTTTATGACAAAATTATAGTAACATTAACTCAACGTGCGCCTTTTTGACTAAATTATAGAGGCACGAAATTGGAATTAAATCAAAACTTCCATGATCAAACTTATAATTTAACCTCTAAAATTAAATTATAGATTGAAGAAATCGTGTATAAATAAACTCAATTTTTTTTTATAAAATAAACATTAAAAAAAGGTATAAATGATTATAAAATGATCAGAAGTTAAAAAACATCAATCAGTACTGACTGAGATTTGAATTGTGACTGAGAGTGGGGTCAGAGTCTCATAATAAGTGAATAGTTGGCATCAAAGAATTTAAGGCAAAACACTAATTATAATTTAATAGCTGCCAAACTTTTTAACAGTATTTTTATTCAATTCTCTCCAACTACCTTGCGATGCGCCCATCCTATCAATGTCGATAATATCAATCCAAGCATAGTTTAATCCAAGCATAGTTTAGTAGGTTGAGAATCTATTGTGATTTCAAAGACCGATACCTCACATAGTTTAACTTGAAATATTGTAGATAATACTTTCTTCCTGATCAGAGCAGAACAAAAATTTTGTTACCCATCTCTCAAAATTTGATATTTAATTATATTTTTTTTAAAAAAGAAAATTTACCTTCTCTACATTCCTATCTCTTCTTTATCAAAAATTTAATGATGTGTGTTAAAATGTTGGTCAAAATATATTGAATATATCAAGAAAATAATAGTATCAGACCCAACATAGCTTAGTGCGTACAAGATATTTATTACCTTTCTTGAGGTGGAATGTTGAATTATTTGTTGAACTAAAAAATAATAACAATGAAAATTTTCACATAATAATCATAAAATAAAGAGAAACTTATACCCATTTGATAATGTTGTTTAATTTTTTTCTTTTTCAATTATAAAATATTGACTCCTTGTGGCTTAGTTTTAACGTTTGCGAAATCAACATTAGGTTAATGGTGTTTAATGACATGCACTGAAAGGTTTAATTCAAATTCTAAGGCATATTAATCTCTTTTTTTAGTATAAGACAAACTTTTTAAAGTAAAAAAACTAAATTTTTACCTCCAATATTCAAGGATAAAATTAATATCTAACTTCTTTTTTAAGCTGGAAGTTCAAATAGAATCTTCACAAAATGGTCAAATTTGGAAAATTTAGATGATAATGTTATTATTTCTTAATTTGTTTACTTTTTTTGTTTACAAATTTGATGTTGTTTATCATATATCTATAAACCAACATTTTTGTATTGAGTATACTAGGTTAGCATAGTGGTATTAGCGTGAGCATGACTCAACTGATTAAAATATAAGATAATTTTTTGTGATATCAGAAGTTTAAATCTCCACCTTGTCCATTTTTTATGAACTCAAAATAATAATGATGATAATGATGATGGTATTAACGATATGTACTAAATATAAGTATAAAAAATTTAAAGTTTTGAATAGATATAACAACTCGAAGTATAAACACTAAATTTATAATTCAATGTTTAAAATATCTAGGTTTAAATCTCATTTTGGTCCATTAACTTGTAAGATGATTCTATTTTACCCCTAAATCTTTAGGTTTATTTATTTTTTATCCTTAAATCTTCAAAATTTCCATTTTAGCAAATAACTTTTGTTTAAGGAATCATTTTGATTATTGCTATTATTTTCCCGTCAATTATGTTTTACAAATGGATAATATAACTTCGTATATGCATGCGTATAAATTTGCTGACCATGGTCATGCAATTTGGGACTTGCATAGGTTAGTTTAGGGCAAATATTAGATAGGCATGTATTAGGTTGGTAAATTATTAACAAAGTATAGTGGTTGGTTATTTTTTGAAAGTTCAAGAACTAAAAATAAATATTTTCGAAAGTTGATAGACCAAAATAGTTATTGTCAAAAAGATGTATTTAAAAATGACATTTTTTAAGTTTTGAAATGAGATAGACTTCAAAATTTAAAGAACTAAAACAAGATTTAATCACAAACAAGCGCGTCCAAAAGCTTTATTTTGTTCTAATAAGCTCCTATACTTTAATAGTGACAAGCCTCCAAAACTTGTGTATTTTTAAAAATTCATAAATTTATTAGACACAAAATTGAAACATTAAGATTCCGTTATACACAATTTAAAATACATTGATCTTTTAGACACAACATAAAAAGTTCATAGACTAAACTTGTAATTTAACAAAAGAAAAAAGAAAAACATTAAGTTTAAATTCTATTTTATTTCTAATCCAAGAAATTTTCATTATTATTTCATCTTATCCCTAAACTTTACAATACTCTAATTTAATCTCTCCATAAAATTCATTTTAGTTTTATCATTAATTATTTAATTAAAAACTCCAATCCATGTTGAAACTCTTATCTTCTTATCTTATCTTACTCGATTTAACTTCAAACACTAATCAAATAAAAAAGCTAGCTAAAATAAAATTGCTTAAATTATGAATTTAATCGATGAATTTTTAGAATTGTGTTTATTCCGTCCCTATACTTTTAAAAATAGTTTCTAATAGATTTTTATACTTTTAAAGTTGTCTATCTACTTCTTTAATTTTTATTATAAAAAATTTATAATAGAGATTCTTAAATTTCAATTTTGTTAATATATAGATCGCTATCATTAATTTTGTTAGTTTAACACTTACGATGTTACCCGATTAATTTCAAGTAATTTCAAACCTTTGACAGCATAAATGCTAAATTGATGGAATAAATCAAAGAAATCTACTACTAACACAATTAATAAAATTTTAATAGTGGGTGTGGTCATCGACACCTCCGATTATGCAATGTAGTTGTACTCTCATATTGATCCGAGTTGTAACACATAATCTTTAAAATTTTAGAGCCAAATTTATTTGAATGAAAGGTAAATTTAGACCAAAAAAACCCTAGCCTTTAAATAACAAATTTCTCATTTTTTAAAGATAGGAGACGGGAAAGAAAAAGAAAAGTTATGGGCTCAACGTTTTTTGTTTTTTTTTTTCCAATTTATTAGATTCATAAGTGTTTGGGTAATTATTTATGTTTCTCCTTTCTCATTTTTAAGAAAAGCATTTTCAAAATTGCGCAGAAATTTTGGAAACAACAAATTTAAGAGCCGTAACCTTGTTTATTGTTTATTGTTTTCAATTTTCTTAAAAACTTTATTTTGCAACTACCAAGTTTCTTGTTTCTCCTTTTTTTTTTACAACATTCTCAAAATTATATAAAAATTTTAGAAACAATCAAACAAGTTTTTTCTTTCTTGTTCCCATTTTCAAGTTACTCCAAACATATATAAAATGATTGTTTAATCATACTTGAATTTATAGATGTTAGGTCATGCAATTCATTTTTCTTTATTAAAAAAATGAAGAATCGGAAACAAGAAACAGAAATGTTACCAAACAAGCCCTAATTTCTTGTTTTTTGTTTCCGATATTTACTTTTCAGTTTTTTCCAAAACATAAATAAAAAGATTATTTTATCATTCTTGATCTATAAAATGACCTATAAATTGCATAATAAGTATTCAAAAAGTAAATATATGCTAAAATTTTTGAATATTTAAAAAATAATTTTCATATAAAAAATTTATATATCTTAATTTAAAATTTTAGAAATGGAGAAAAAAAAAATAGTTACAAACATGCTTTTTTTTATTTATAAAAGGAAAAAAAAAAAGAAAAATCGAATCAAGAAACAAACTAAAAGGCACAATTTTGTTTCAATTTATCAAAAAAGAGTAAACAATGAACAAAAAGCAACAAACCAAAATATTACCCAACAAACCCTACAATATCATCAAATTTTCAAATCTTAGTCGGATCCTATTTTTTGACCAGTTCGATTGTTTTGAGATATGATATTATATCAATATTCATAAGTTTCATTTCAAATCAATTGACATAAACTTTTGTTAGGTTTGTTACCTTTCAACATGATATTCTTAACATCTGGAAATCCACGCCCAATATTCCAAAGAAAAAAAAAAGAGTATATATTTCTGCAACTAAAAATGAATTAGAGAGAACTTACAAGGTTACAATGAAGATAATTCAGAAAACATATATTAGTGCAAAAATGATCCCTCCCTCTAAATACATTGCAGATGAGAGTAAAAATTTCAAAGAGAGAGAAGATCTAGGGTTTGGCTTTGGCTTTATAACATCCTAAGCAACCCAATATAATATATATATATAAATGACAGATTTACGAGTGAGAGCACCGGTAGGCGAGACGTTGTGACCTTCCCACTAACCGTTGAATGCAGATTTGAAATTTGTATGCCTCTAATTACCTCGATAATTTCTCCGATTATGAGGTAATTTTTTTTTTTTTTTTTTTTTTTTGGAGAGTTGTGTGCTTCTTCATGGAGGCTTCTCTGTAAAAATTCTCCAACGGGCATTGCCACTTCCAATTTGAGACATTTCTGATCTCTCTCCCTCAAACCAACTTGTTTTGTGGTAAGAGAGAAGAAATAGATGGAAGAGAGAATTGATGATATGGTTGGAATCATGGGTGATGCTCTTAAATATGGTGACTAGAGATATATTTTTACAAAAAGAGAAATTCAAAAAAGGAAAAAAAAAAGATAAATAGTTGTCATTTTTTTAGTTCAACAACATGTAAGATGAGTATTCGAACAACATTTTGTTCAAGAATCTATACTTAACTAGTTGAGTTATTCAGGTTGATAATAACTGTCAATTTTTTAGTGATGATGAACGGGAAGATTTGATTGACTGGTTAGGAATGGAGTGTTATTCTTTCTATTTGTATGGGTTTTAAGGATCTCTTTGGTGGTATTGGTGTTTTTCCTTTTTTTTTCTTTCTCATTTTCTATTTCTTTTTCTAAGACCTATATTTTGCTTCTTTGTTTCTTCTATTTTTAAAAAGAAAGATAGAATTGGGTTTGTTAAATGTTTTTTTAATTATTTTCTTTTTATTAAAAAAAAACAAAATAATGTGTTTTATGACCCTTTCTTGTTTGTTGTTATTATTTCAAATAGTAAATAAAAAAATAAAAAATTACATGGAAATTAAAACTTTAAATAAATTATTGAGAATTTGTGTTATATTTATTTTTTTAAAATATTTATTATGCATTATATAAATAAAAAGTGATAAAACAGTACTTTTTTGTTTGGGCTTTTGAAAATTGGATGTGAATAAGAAATAAGAAACTAGATTTTTTTTGTTCTTAACAAATTCTATTATTGTTCTTAACAAATTCTATTAAAAAATAAGAAACGTGAACCATTATCAAAGATTTATTATCTCCCAAAAATTAAAAACAAAAAAAAATAAAAAAATCATCAAAGGATCTCTAATCTTCTCGCCTTATGATTTGTGTTGTAAAAGAAAAAATTAATTATAGATGTAGCCCTTAAAATTTGATTATATCTAATTTCTTATTGTCATGAGTCTATACCATTTTTATCATTAATATTATTCACTTAAAAAGATAATATGGGAAATAAAGTTGGTTAATTGTGACATCACAGAGAGAAAAAAAAAATTTTTTGTTTTTTTTTTTTTTTGAATACAAGAAAAAGGTATGTTGGTGCTATTTCATTTTGCTTTATTATATACATTTCTTTTAACCAACTACCAAGAATGATCTGTCAAATCATTTAATTGATTGTGTTCATGACAAAGAATCAGAATTTAAAGTTCATAGTTTTTTTTTCCTGTAAATTTATGAAAAACACGTAGGGAATTTATTATTTAACGCAGCTAATATATAAATTTGCTAAATTACGAGGTTGATATCTCAATTATTATCGCCTTGTCTCAATTTATTATTACAGTTTTTAAGACTTTTTTATTAATACTCATAAGTGAGCTTATCAAAGCGAGTATAGTTCATCCATAATTGACATATATCTTCAATCAAGAGATTGTGAGTTCGATCTCACACCTCCACATATGTTGTATTAAAAAAGAGTGAGCGGGAAACACGTAAGCTAAAGGTTTGAAAATAATTAATCACGCACCAAAGCGAACATAGCTTAGCATAATTGAAATATATCTCCAATTAAGAAATTGTGAGTTCAATTCTCCATCCCATGTTATACTAATAAAAATTAACTAATCGCACATATTTTTTGTTTTATTAAAATACTATTTTAGTTCTATATTTTTTGTTCATTTTGATTCATATATTTATTTTCAACTTTAATTTATTTTAATGACCGTCTTTTAGAAATTTTATCTTGATCACTGTATTTTAAAAAGTGACTATGGTCGCTGTTTTGAAAATGATAACCAATTTCCATACATAAAGAAAATCTTTTAATATAAAGTCATTGTTACATTTCAAGAAATATATTGAGCATTATTGAAATTGTGATTGAAAAAATGATATTAAAAGATAAAATTAAGAGACTGAAATGATCACTTCTAAAAAGTATAGAGACCAAAATAAATATTTTCAAAGTACATCAACCAAAATAAAATGTACAAGGATTAAAATGAACATTTTAAAAATATAAATACCAAAATAAGCCAAAACTGGTAGAATAGGAAGCAAACTAATATTTTAACTCTTTTTCTTTCCTATCCATTTTACAATGATGAGTGGATTTAATTGACATCTTACCCTTTTTTAGTGTATAAATGAAACTTTTAAGTTTGATACCAAATTCATTTTCTGTTCTTCGTTTTTGTTTTTAGTTTTTACTTCTTATTTTTGAAAAATATTATAGCTGTGTAATAAGTTTTCAAATTTTAATTTTGTAATATAATACTTTTCTAACATATATCTTATTTCTATCTTTATATGTCTCCCACTATTTTTTCTTTCACCAGAGGCTTATTTGGTAATGTTCTCATTTCCTGTTTCTTGTTTTCGTTTCCCATCTTTTGAGAAACAGACATATTTGGTAATTTTTTGTTTATAAAATTTGAGAAACGTTTCCAAAAAAAGAGACTGAATTTTTGAAACCATGAAAAGTAGTGGCGTGTTTGTTGTGTCTGTTGAATTAGAACAAAATGGATATACTGCTCTGTTGGTTTAGACAAATATGCATATCTTCTTCATCTTTGATTCGATGCTTAATGAAAGCAATTTTTTTTATTATATTTTAATTTTTATATATATGTTTTTTTTATATATAAATATATATTTTTTCTAAATATTTTCTTTTCATTTATATTGAATTTATATATATAAAGATAATATATATTTTTATCTTTTTTTATCTTTTTTATTTTTTATAAAACATTTTACATTTTATTAAATTAAGAATATTTTAAAATTTTCTTCTTTATTTAATTCTAATAATTTAGACTACTCTATAAAAAAATATTATAAATTATATATATATATATATATATATATATATATATTAAATAAGTTATGTTTCTCTAGTATATGTTATATCTTTTTATATTATATCTACTCAATTTTATTTTAACTAAAAATTAGGGATAACAGGACTTGATCCCCAGAGTACCTAACTCGATCGAGTCGGTGAATCCTCGGTTTGATTTCAGACGGGATCAAACCGAGGATCCTATTCGTGCTCCTCGAGGGGACAGGACGGAAGTGGGAGAGGTGTCCCCACCCCGTTTAATATTTTTTTAATATTTAATATTTTTATATATAATAATATAAATATATATATACTTTTCTAATATTTTTTAGCAAAAAGCTTAAGCCCAATTTCTTTATGTACTCGTCATAGCTGAATTTCTTTATAAATCTTCCTAAAAAACTTAATAAATAAATTTATGTATATATATATCATGGACGGGTTCACATCGGAGAATCCTCGCCCCAAAAATTTTAGCGACAGGGACGAGGATGGGAAAAAATCTCCAATGGGGCGGGGATGGTGATAGCCCCCTCGACCCCGTGCTCCGTTGCCATCCTTACTAAAAATTAAAAAAAAAATCAATATTCTTTCAAGTATATATCTCATATCAATATGTCATAAGTTCAAATCTCTATTCCCACAAGTTATTGTAATAAAAGAACTAAAAATAAAAACAAGAAACAAGAAATAGTTATCAAACATATTTTTGTTTCTATTTTTTTTTCCAAGAAACAAGAAATAAAAATGGTTATCAAAGGCATTCATGTTTCTAGTTCTAAAAAATTAGAATTAGGAAAGAAGAAACAAGAAACGAGAAACAGTAAATAGAAACGTTACCAAACGAGCCCTAAATATCCTTATGTGTTTTTTTTCTAAATATCTCTATATTTCAAATTAGTAGAGTGATTTTATGTGTTTTTTTTTTCCTTTTAAGTATTACAATTCAAATATCCGTAAGAATATATATATACAGCATTTTAAGAAATATTGCTGGCAAAATTCCCAATTACATTGCACATGTATTCTCCTTATATAACGAGAAAGAGAAAAAAATAAAATATAAAAACAAAACAGAAGAAGAAGAATATTTTTTTTTATAAATATTATTCACTCTGAACCTTTTGCCAAAGTATGGCATGCTTTAATAAAGATGAACCTTGAAATGAATACAATTATACATATTTTTAAACATTAGAAATAATTGTCAAAATAGGCATAACTCAACGGTAATTGACATATATCTCAAATCAAGAGATTGTGAGTTCAATCAGAACATAAATTTAGTCTTGTAGAATTTTGATTTAGTTTTTTACCATGAACACAAATTAAAAAACCATGATTAGATAAATTTTGACTGAACTAATATGATATAATAGAGAAGTGGACAGATAATTAGGTTAAAGTAGATTTGGCTAAAGAGTTAGGTTTAAATTAGGAACAACGGATAGGGAATAAAGGGATGTGAATCAATTTTTTTATTTACCAAATTAAAATGTATGAATGTGAATCAAATGGTGGGATGCATACAATTTTTTCATTATCACTCATTAAAAAAGGCAATTACATTCCTCTCCTAAACCTTTATGGATCTCGATCTCGATCTCATTCTTATTCCTTATTCCTTATTCTGTGGGCCTCACACATTTAATGCAATTACTTTTCTACTTTTACCTTTTTTATCTCCTATATTAATGAGACCTATAACTTTTTTTAATTATTATTTATTATTTATTTTTTTTTTCCTTTATACTACTAATAATTTTTCTTATAATAAAAATTTATACCACTTTTATTAGTTGATGTACTTTTATTATAAAATATTATAATTTATATTTATTTTGTAATTTTATTTTGTTATTATTAATTATTATCAATAGATTTTTAAAAATAGAATAGATTATTATTAAATTTAATAATAGTAAAATTTAATAACATTATTATTAAATGTTATAATAATAAAATTTAATAATATTTTATATTAAATGATGGTTCTGATAAAATATATATATATAGTACAACATGTAGGGGTGGGGGATCGTGATAAAAAATATTTTAGTGGATGTATTTTTTTAATTTAATTATGCATTATTTATTAATATTAAATAAATTGTTCTATCAATAATATAACAATAAGCTAAATTAAAATTTATTATTATTGTAATAACAAAAATTAGCACAACAGTGTAATTTGTTATTAGGAAGAGGTATATAAACTAATAATTGTCATATATCCAATTCCGATTCCAAACATTTTTAGTAAACAACGTCAAAGGAATTTTAATTCCGATTCCATAAAATTTTTAGTAAACAACATCAAAGGAATAACATTCTCATTCCGATTGATTTTCATTCTAATTCACTCTCATTCTGATTCCTGATAAGTAAACAGTATCTTAGTATAATTTTTGTGAACGATTAGAGGTGTCAAACTAATGGAGCCATTCTTCCTCTCAAGATCATAATTTTATTTTTTAAATAATAATACTCACTCTTAGAAGCCGAAAAATAATAATACTCACTATTACAAGCCGAACTTCTTAAAAACAATTTTGAAAATAAGTGTAGAGAACCATTTTTATAATTAGTTGTATTGTTTAACTATGTCAAAAAATTAAAAATAAATAAGTTGCATTTGAAATCGTTCCTTGTATCTTGTTCTTTATTTTCTATTTCTCATATATTGTTTTCTATTTTTTTCTAAGAGTGAATATTCATTATTCTTTCTTTTTTTTTTGGGAAAGACATTTTCGACTGTTTGGCTCTTAGGTTTTATTTTTTGGACGTGTCACCACTCAATTTAATCAAAAGAAAGGACATGCAGAGAAGTCTACATAAAAATAGTACCAGTTCGGATTAAGGTCGAACTGGGCGTCCGTTGAGCAGTTTCAGAATCCTATCCACATGGCGTGTCAATCGTCTCCCCCACTACTGGCGTGGTTTCCTATTTATACGGGAAGTGGGTCGCGTAATTCAAACGGGAGGCCACCACTCTCTCTAATGGTTACTTTTTCACCCACTATAAATACCAATTTAAACTAAGGTGGCTAGTATGTGAAAATTTACTAACTTTTTGCTTGTCAAATTGTCATTGACTAATAACATCGTCGGAGTGCTAACTTATTTTTGCAGGTAATTCATCTTGGAGTGTTCTCGAAGATTTATTGTGACCATCCATACTTTTTCGGTACGAACAATTGGCGTCTTCTTCCCCACGTAGGTCGACCAAGAAAGTGAGTGTAGATACCGTATTTGGTCCGACTCATTTTCGTTTAAAAAAAAATTATTACTGATTTATTTATTATTTTATTATGTTTATTGATTTAGTTTAAAATAATATAATTTACTTTATTATGAAATTTAATGTAAAGTTTTAATTAAATGAAATTAAGTTTTAAAATTAGATTTTTTTTTGAAAATAACTGGTTTTTTTTAGGATTTTTATTTAATTGATTTTAAGATTTAAAAAATTGTTTTTCTCTCATTTGATTTGTTCCTTCCCACGTGTGTCCCCTTCCCTTCTTATCCTCTATCTTTTTCTATCTTCTCGTCCCTCTTTTTCTTTTTTACCGTTAGGTGTATTTAAAGAGGGCTGCAATGGAGAGGAGGAGAACACACACAAAACCTAGAGAAGAGGAACAAAAATTCACTTCCTTCTCTCTCTCTACCATCACCTTCTCTTCTTCTTCACCCACACCGGTGACCTTGACGATACTCTGATTGCACACGTCCCCTGACGATCACAAGTTCCGACAACCCGCAGCACAGTAGTTCGGTGCAAAGCTCTATAATCCCGACGGACAACAATAATATAACGAACAACTTCTACAACCGACGCACAGATCTTCGGCAACCTGACTCCCACCTCAAGTGCTCCTTCACGGTTTCAGACCCGCGGGCACACCAAGAATTTCCTCACTGCAGTACGTGATATAAAAAAAATGCTTTTAGAAATGATTTGATTTTTTTAAAATAAATTTATTTTAAATATGAGTTTTTAAATAAGTTTGTTTTAAATTTGATATATATATATTTTTTAAAATAAGTTTGTTTAAATATGATTTGGTTATTTTTAAAATAAATTTGTTTTAAATATGATTTGATTTTTTTTTAAAATAAGTTTGTTTTAAATGAATTTGTGTTAAATTTAATTTTTTTAAAACAAGTTTGTTTTAAATATGATTTTTTTTCTTTAAAACGAGTTTATTTTAAATGTTCTTTTAAAATTTTTTTTAAGAAAGTTTGTTATAGGGATTTCAAGTCTAAAACAAAATAAAGTTTTTTTTTTCGATTTTAGTTTTAATTTTTCTTTTTTTTTTTAAAACAAAATTTCAAAATAAAGATTTGTATGATAAGAATTAAAGCGGGTTGTATCATGTGGTGTTGGCATAGTGGTAGGTTTCTTAGGAGTAATTCACATGTCTAAGTTAATAATATCTTAAGATTTTGGCACATTGGTAAGAGGTTGGTATATTGACTCTTATGTCACAATTTCAAGTCATGATGTGTCTTACATTAAAATTATTTTTTATTTATTAATAATTTTTTCTACTAAATAATTATTTCGAAAACCCCAATGGCGGAAATTGGATCTTTCCAATATTCTCGAGGTGATAAAATTTTTCTAATGGCCTTCGTGTCATTCATATCTATTAATTTATATCTTATAACAAAGTGTGAATTAATATAACGTGGGACATTTCAATCAAAATACAAAAATAATTTTCTTTTGGACCAAATAAAATAATAGAATAATTTTTGACAAAATATGGTACCGTTTTCTAACGGGTGTCGTAAGATGCTAACACCTTCTCTACGCTCAGCCGACTCCCGAATCAAAAAATTGTTTTTGCAGACCAAGTTTTTAAATAGGTGACCAATCACACCTCGTAGATGATTGGTGGCGACTTCAAACCCTTATCTCGAAAGAGACCCGTTATGGGATGACTTTAGCCGCTCCGCGTCGTGATGACATTGCGACAGGGGGAATTTCGACTGAAGAGGTTGGAGGAGACCTAGAAACCTCAAACGAAGTCTCCCTGACATTGGAAGGTCGCGATGACGTTGCGACATGGGGAATTTCTCCCTCTCGCTATTATCAGCCAAAGGGGGGTGAGATTAGACCTTGGCGAGATCTTGAAGGGATATACCAGGACCGTCTCTAGAGTTTCAAATTCAAACTTAGCTCGCTCAGGACCTCTGGCAGACGGGGGGACCTCCTCGTGAGTGGCAGGAAGAACAGCTTCCGTTTGAGGGTCTGAGGGTACTTCAGGCAGAGGGTGCATAGAAGCCGAAACACCAAGAACGTCATCATAGCGCCTTCTCTTTCTCCTCACAAGCCGGCCTTCCACATTTCAGTCTGGACGGAGTGCTCAATAAGGGCTTCGTTCGTGCTCACTCCCGTAAGAGGAGAAGTAGATCTCTGTTTAAAAACTCTCTATGGGGCAAAGGACTTTGGCAAAGGAGATCCATGTTGCTTGGGTCCCATAGATCCTGTCACAGCTGCGGACTGGGGCTGTACGGTGTCAGTCTGAGTAGCCCTTTGCCTTTCATCCAAGGGAGAGGAATTGGTAGCTACATTTTTTCCCGTCGTCGAATTGGTTGAACCCTTTTCCAAGGGAACCCGCAACAATGACTACTATTGAACCTGGATGGGCGAGGTTCATTTTTTCTGCATAACCATTAAAGCTTGATTAGTAAGACTCTGTTGAAGAAGTGAGAGAGGTAACGGATAAAGGAGATTAACCTTCCGTGAGTCCAGCTGTGAGTCCGCAGTTCCTCAAGTTCCGATTAGACAAGAGATCAGGACTGTAACGATCTCTGGCCGAGAGAACTGTGCAATCAGCTAAAATCGATCTAGTTATCTTTGTCAATTTCGGTGGAGGATCAATCATGACTGCGAAATCAAGAGATTGGTTACTACGAGTACAACAATTTCATACAAAAAAGAGGAGAAGAATAATTTTCTGAAAAGCTTACTTAATCTACCAAATTCCATGGGAACCTCACAATAAGGGGCTCCTTCACTAGTGGTCATTAGTCAATTCCCTGAGACATAGAACCACCTCTATTTCCAGTTCTTTATGGAAGTAGGGTCGTTGACAATTGAGGAAAAATCCTTCTCCATCACTGGTTCGTTAACCAATTTTGCAATACCAGGGAAGCAGCTTAAGTAAAAGCGGTCATGGGCTTTAGAAGATTTTTTGATGGTATGGATGACTAACATTTGTTCAACGAGCAGGATGCAAGTTCTGTCTTTGCAGAATCTCTACCATAGATACCAGAAGCCCATTAGCGTGCCCCATCCGTTAGGCACTAGTTGGGCAGGAGCTAAATTGACAGCATTAAGGAAAAATTTGGCAAAAGGATGCAAGGGCAACCTAATGCCATACTCAAACATTTGTGGGTAGAAACTGATGCAACCTAACGGAGGTTTATCGATCGTTTCGCCCGCCGCAGGGATTCTTAACTCAATGCCATTTGGAATGGAATAGTTATACCTAAGTATTCCTAATAATTCCTCAGGGCAATTTGAAACGAATAGTCAGAACAATCGCCATTAATTTTAGGTGACTCATTTCGCTTACGCCTGCGAGATTTTCTATTCTTAGTCGAAAGGGTTTTCTAAAGGGGCTTGAGAAGTTGAAGGTCTATGAGAACTAGCGTCAAAAGGCTTGATCCTAGCCATTCGCGAAACCCAAAAGAAAAACAAGAAGGAAATTAAATCTGAGTGCGAGGATTACCTAGTACAATGCATGAAAATAGAGTGACTAACTTCGTCAATTCGTGATAATTGGAGAAATCCCTTGCCCTAGTTGCTCAACAAAGCACTCAAGCTATGAAAGTATAGCAAAATGCGTGTTAGAGTATTATAAATACCTAATGGAAGACAACACCAGTTCAGAGGAATGTGGGAAGACAAAATCGGGTCCGTACTCGTAAAGACGAATTGATGACTACTCCAAGAATTTCAAATTAAGTCTATTGAATTTTCTTGAAGTAGGGGGCTACTGTTTGGCCCTTAGGTTTTATTTTTTTGGACACGACACCACTCAATTTATTCAAAAGAAAGGACATGCAGAGAAGCCTACTTAAAAATAGTACCAGTTTGGATTAAGACCAAACTGGGTGTCCATTGAGCAGTTTCAGAATCTTATCCACGTGGCGTGTCAACTGTCTCCTCCACTAAAGGCATGGTTTCCTATTTATACGGAAAGTGGGCAGCGTAATTCAAACGGGAGGCCACCACTCTCTTCAACGGTTACTTTTTCACCCACTATAAATACCAATTTAAACTAAGGTGGCTGATATGTGAAAATTTACTAACTTTTTGTTCGTCAAATTTTCATTTAAGCATAAAGACTAATAAGGTTGGAGTGCTAACTTGTTTTTGTAGGTTATTCATCTTGGAGTGTTCTCGAAGATTTATTGTGACTATCCATTCTTTTTTGGTGCGAAGATCTACTTTACTCCATTCTTTTCTAAAAGAATCCAAAATATTATTATATTACTTGTTTGTAATATGTATTACATCTTTTATAATTAAAAAATATATATTTTTTTGACATTTTTGAAAGAATAAACCAGCAACAAAATTCTTTTGTGTTTCCAAAAATTATAATTTAAAAAAATGCTTCTTAAAATTGAGAAATTAACTCATTCTACCATTGAGTTGCCAAGGGTAGATAATAACTCCCCTGAAACACAACTTACAACTTTCATTGTGCTTTTCAAAGAGCAACCTCTTATCAAAATCTCAAAAGGTACCTCTGTGAAAATATATATTTCGAAAGTTGTAAGTTGTGTTTTAGGGGAGTTATTGTCTATCATTGATTGAGGCATTCTTAGTTGTAATCTAAAAAATATACTTTCTTAGTTATAATGTGTTTTAGGGGACTTTCACCAAAAATATATATTTCGAAATCAAATTTAGCAGGTAGAAAAGAAAAAAAACACTAATAATACGTACTGCATATTTAAAAATTTTAACTTAAGCTAGTATAAGCATAACTCAACTATGTAAGTTATTATAAATATATCCTAAAAAGTTGGAATTATCGTTCCAAGTGGCTTGAACTCGGTGTTTCTTTTTCTTTTTTCATAAGAGAATCTAATTGGAAGAAGGGAAAAGTTAAGTACATCAAATAGTGACATAGAAGAATAAAATTGCACTTTAAATCTTTAACTCAAAACTATGCTCACTAATTAAGCCACCTTTTTAATTAGAAGATAATCCCATGGCTTTGGACTTTAATCAAAAGAACCAAATCACTCAATTTGAATAAGAAAATACCAAATTTTACATATTTAACACTAAGGCATTCTAATTCACACACTTTTGCATCTTCTTATATTAACATACTCTTCCAATCATCCTTTGTAGGAGTATATTCCCTCATATATTTATTTTGATCCCATATTTTGGAAGAAAAAAAAAATACTACTTTTAAGTAGTATTTATAAGCTATCATGTACCCTCTAAAATAAAATGTATATAGTTCAAGAATGTATTCAACTAATATTGGTGTGCATTTTAGGGTGTTGGCACAATGACAAGAAATTTTGGTGCTTGACAACCAAGATTCAAGTTCAAGCTCTCCTAACTCAGGAAGTCAAAGATAAAAAAAAGAATATACATACATAGTTGTGTAATTATAAATAAAAAAAAGTATTGTGAAATTCATAACCTTACTTTACAAAAAAACGTACGGGGAAAAGTAATTAAGTTTGAGGTGGGTCTAAAAATTTTCAATACTTACTTTACAACTTTTATTTCTCTCACATCTATCGATGAAATTCATAACCTTTTTTATTAATTTTTTATAATTTTATTTTTATTTGCTTATTTTTACTACTAATTCTTCTATTAAAAAAATATACAAATTTTATTAATTTATGTGATTTTATTATAAAATATTATAAATTTATATGTAATTTACCAATTAATTAATTTTTACTTTGTTATTGTGAATTAATATCAATAAAAAATTTTCAAATAGAATTTTCATTAGTATTAAATATTGTAACAATAAAATTAAATAATATTTTATATTAATAATAGCTATTCCAATAAAAATTATATTAATCTTTTAGAGTCTATGTAATTATAATTTAATTATGTATTATTTGTTAATATTAAATAAACTGTTATAATAAAATATTTACTATCAATTAAATGGTAAATTGAAATTTTTATTATTTTAATTAAAAATAGTATTAACAAATTTTTTAGTCTATACATTTTAAATAAGAAACCAAGAAACCAGTACTCTAGTCATTGTTATATATTTCTATTATAATTATAGATAGTTTTAGCAAAGAACATTAATGATTTTTTTATTCCTATTCCATAAATTTTCTACTAAATAACACCAAATAAATTTCATTTCAATTGATATGTTTATAAATAAAAAATTATACAACTAATAAATATTTTACATTTTTCTTCTTAAATGATGTAATTTTAATTTAGCTATTTATTATATTTTAATATTAAATTAAATTGTTATAATAAAAAATATACTATCAATATAAAATAGTAATAGAATAATTCAAAATTTATTATATTATTAAAAAAATTATATTAGCACACTTGTTTTAGTTAATGTATTTGTAATTATCTAAAAATAAGAAAGACGTATGTTCTAGCAATTGTTATATACATGATTCCAATTTCCATCCCAAATTTGTAATTAGGTAACAATATTTCTGGTTTAAAAATTCAAAAAAATTCTACTAAATAATATCAAAAAATAATATTCTCGTTCCGATTGATTTTATTCCGTCCTTTATCATTTTGATTCCTAGAACGGGCCTTAATCGTTAATGTTTGTGTCATTTTTAAATTCTTAATCTTTAAAAAAATTTATTCCTCTGTATATTGAATTTTTTCAAGCCTTCGTTATTAAATAAAAATTTAAAGAAAGATGTGTTACGAATTTAAAATGGGTATATTCTTAATGAGGTTGTTATTTGTAGTGTCACTTTTAATGAGTCCATTTTTCATAACAAATCATTTAAAAAATATTTAATTTTAGATAAGTTGCTATATTATGTTTAAGTCACCTTTTATCTCGTCCACTAATATAAAAATAACTTCAAATTACAAGTTTGGTCCTTAATACTCTATCCATAGAGTACAATAATTTTTTTTACTTTAAAAAATATCTAATAAGTGTTTAATATATTTTTTTAACTTTAAAAAATATCTAATAAGTATCTATATATAAGATGTGTCTAATATATTCTTGAATGTCAAGGGTCTCCTAAGTCAGAGACAAAATTAAAAGTTTACAGATTTATTATAAGATGCAAAATTGAAAATTTTCTTAGAAACTTTTTAAAGCTTCTAAATTTGTTAAATACATCTTAAAAGTTAACTTATTAGATACCTTTTAAAGTGTATAAATCTATTAGACATGATCCTAAACAATAATATAAGACCATGCTAGTTATATTTAATTATCGAACATTCATTTTTAAATTATTTAAATATTTATCAACATAAGTCTAACTCAACTAGTTAAGACATATATCTCTGAACAAAAAGTCGTATGTTTGAATCTCATCCAACAATATAGTGTTGTATGTTAAAAAGGTCATAAATATTTAATTTTAAAATTAAATAGGAAAAATCCCTTTAATTATTATAAATATTAAATGTTACACCATTACTATTCTCCCCACTCGATTTAATATTTAAATAATAATGACAATGATAGATGACTCAAAAGAAAAATTATGCATGGTAAAGCCAAAAGGTAGATGTGACACTACATCATCAACTACTACTTGGTGAAAAATATTAATATCTCTGCTCCAACATTATTAGAGAATTATTATTGTTTGGACATAGACATTAAGGTGTTCATACAAACTTTATTACTAGCACATTACAACTTCGTACTAATTTATGAATCTTTTAGGTCTACTTAATTAGGATTATTATATGTATTCATAGAGTGCAGCCTTACGATCACATCTATAAAGGTAAAAACTATCCAAAATACGTTAAAGGTATCTCACGGGGTTGACTCTACAACATTTGGTCTAAGGTAGATGACTATTATGATATTTGAACTCATTTCCTCTCAATTAACCTTAGTCTGGACTAATGAGCCACTCGTGATGGTACAGGGTCACAAGCTCATACATTAATATAATTTATTTTTCATATCTAACTTTCAAATAAGGTAATATTGGTTGACAATTGAATATAGGTCCAATAATTAAGGTATATATTCTCAACTAAAAAAGTCATCAATTCGAACCTTATTCTCATATGTTGTACCAAAAAAGTCTGAGTGATACTGACTCTAACAAACCATTGAGATTGTTTGAAGCTGTTTATTTAGTAAAAAAAACATGACTTTATATATGTAAATTTTAATATTAATTTGTTTAATTTAAAGTGTGTATACATAAATTTATAGGATTCATAGTTTGAGATTCAAAATATTTGGGGGAGTATTTAACATCTTTAAAGAATTCCCTTCTTTGACCGTTTAAGTTTTTTTCATATAGTTTCGTATATACATATTAAAGAAGAAACAAAAACAAAAACCATAAAACAAATATTATCTACAAAGTAAATAATTAGATATTATATATCAATTATTATAATTTCATATATTTTAAATACTTTATAGAAAGATTTTAATTCAGGAAAGGAAATATAGGTTCCCAGTATATAATATATTATTAAAAAAACAAGCCAATAATATTTTCAATAATGTATTAACCATAATGGATTAGGTTGGTCCATTCGTCGTCAAGGTAAATTTTTAAAAATTTAGAGAAAATGAATTCAAAAATTTAGAGAAAATGAATTCAAACATCGTGACCACCTACCTGAGATTTAATGAGTTAAATTTGATAATCAACATTCATATTTCACTTAATATTAAGCAATTTAAGTCCTACTTAAATTTGACAATCAATCTCTTAAGCGATTTAAGTTTAAAACAATAAGCCCTACTTTCATGGTAGAATATTGGTTAAAAAAAAAAAAAATCTACCTATCTACTTTAAAATTTCTAACAAATAACATTGTTTCCCATACAACACTTGAAATTCCTTCGACAATAGTAAGAGTATCTTATAAACAACATTTGAAAAGGATAAAATAAAAAAAGAAAAAAAAAACCCATAGTGTTGCAACAATTGAACAAAAATAGAATCATAAATGTGAAATGAGAGAAGAGTAGGGTGGATAATGCCAACTTTTGGTCAACTTCACTTGTTAATATGTCAACCTACCTGAAGGTAGCTCAACTGATTAAAATTTATATCATCAACTAAAAAGTTGGAGGTTCGAATTTTCATCCTCTCATATATTGTTGAAAAAAAAAGTTCACATATATAGCTGAAACATTATTTATGGGTTAAAACATCTTTTTCTCCTACAAGAGGTCAGTGTAGGTTTGAATTCACACGATGTATTTTAGTGTAATATTCTAGTTTGGTTCCTACATTTTAGAGTTTGTTTTTTAGCCTATGATACTTGAAAAAGTACCTAAGGTGTAAACTTCCAATGTTGTGTCTAATAGGCCTATGAAATTTAAAAAACTATCTAATAGGATCCCTATATTTTCAATTTTGTTCAAATTTGTGTCTAATAGATTTTAAACTTACGAAACACTTTTAAATGATAAAGATCTACTGAACATAAAATTAAGAGATAATGTGTTCGGAAGGCTGTTTTTTAAACTTAGTTTCACGAATGTCTACAGTTTTAAAATTTTACACTTTTAGATTTCTGCAGGTATGATTTTTTATAATACCGATTTTGTCCTTATTTATTACATTTACTTTTATTATAGTTATTTTTTTTTTTGAAAATTTAAAAGATTTGAATCCCTAAATTGTAATCATATTCCTTTAATTATTGTGGGTCCCATACAAAATTTCAAGCTTGATTAACTCATTCAGAAAAGATTTATTCCCATGATTTACCATTATTATTATGAAAAATACCCAATTTCATCCATCTTCGTGTGTAAATTCCCACCAATTGTTGGAAGCCTTCGTCGAACGTATTTCAGATTTGATTCAATAGGTTCCTCTCCGTTCGAGCACTTTTTCCCCCATATATCCCATATATCCCAATATATCCCTATATACAAAAAGGTAAAGAGTACAAGACAACCATTTTATAAGATATATTCCCATATATCCCTACACACAAGAAGGGAAATGCACAAATTTGTTATGGTGGTTTGTATGCTAAGATCAAACTCACTATAAGATATATTCTCATATAACCCTATATATACAACTATTGGATACTACTTGGGTATGAAATGAACATTATGATATATTGGAATATACAAAAAAAAAAGTACAAGAAAAGGGTTTACAGTACAAAAAAAAACAAGGTTTTCAATGCAAACTTTTCGATCGGGATAAACAGAGACGAACTGCTCCGGCGACGGAGAAAAACGGAGGTGGGGATCGGAGACGAAGGAGCGGAGTGGACAGAAACAAGATGGTAGAATGGAAACGGACTGCTCGGTGACAGGAACAGACAACTCTGTGACAAAGCCTCTGAGACAGACGAAGTAGATGAATTGAAGTAGACGAATGGAGAAGCAGACGAAATCGAGGTGAATTGTCGGAGAAGGCGCAAGCAGTCGGAAGAATAATCTCGATGAACGGAGAAGAAGACACGAACCTCACTATTTTCGAATTTGGGGATATTTTTGGGATTTTCAAATTTGAGGGATTTGGGGATATTTTTGGATGTTTTGATAGTTTAGCTTCTTTTGGAAAGTATCATTAAGCAAATATTATGAGATTCAAAATATATTAATGAATTCTAGAATTTAAAAATCAATTAATATTAATGTGTATATACAAAAGGATAGTTTTGTAATTTAGGTGATAGGTACCATCTTAAATAAATTTGCTTCATGACAAAATTGTAAATTTCATATCTTCCATCATTTTATGTAATTATGATCTTTAAATAGTTTATCAATGTACTAATCCCTAAAATTAAAATTAAAAGTTTGAAAACCAAACTTGTAATTTAATCTTTAGATATCTGGATGGCTTATCGAGCGCTGCGTCTCTTAAGCCATGCTCAAGGATGGTTGGATGTTGGGCCTAACTATTTGGGCCTTCCTTTTCAGAGGCCAGGACCATAAGTTTCTTTTGGGCCTCTCCGCTTCATCTAAAACCTCCATGCTAGGGCTTCTCAAACTAGAATAGAATCCAGTGCCGCCTATTTCGCAGCTCGTGGCGAGATCCATGGCAGATCGTGGAATTTAGAGCTCTCTATAAAGTCCAGGGTATGGCTCAGTACCCTAATTCATCTGTTTTCCGGCCTTCAATGGCTCTTGCGTTCTTCGCCGTCGTCTTCCTCTACTTAGGTTTTTGATGTTTGATGATGGTGATTGTAGCTACGCATTCTTAGGGCTTTGTTTATTTTTATTGTTGATTTTATGATTTCTGATTGAATGCTTGAGATCTGTATCTATAATTTTGCCCAATGATGGAAAAACATAATCTATTGAGCGGTTGTAGATGGCTTTGTTCGTCATTAGCCTTTACTTGCCTCCACCTCCATCATCGCCTCCACCTTCTTCATCACCTCATCTTTCCTTCGTACTCATACATATAATCGCACACACGTCACTGCTTGTAAGGGCTTTTGATGGACGAACGCCATTTGCTTTAAACCGTGTGTGATTCAATATAAGCTATGAGATCTGAGGGCTTCGTTTTTGTTTTGTTTTGATTTATACGGCTTTTTAAAATGTAGCTTCGAATCTGTTTCTTCTTCCATCCCTTTTTTGTTTTTGAATTGTGTTTTTATGATTGTTATTTGGTCAATCTGTTGCTCGTTTTCTTGGATTCAATGTTGATTGTCAGATTTTTGTTAAAGTTGTGGAATTGGATGATATTTTCAATGGATTTGGGGGCAGTTTCTCATTGTACTTAGAAGTGCAGCCTAGGAAGCTGATAATTCCAACCCATTTGAACTTATTCTTGCTATTGGGTTCTTTTTTAATAGTTGCAAAATGTACCGAAAACAAATAACAGAGATTGACAATTCGAGTGGGCTTTCTTCTCTCCCAAAACACAGGACATTAGTTCTAGCAAAATCCAACCCTCTCCACCACTTAACTGTCCACTACTTCACTACTTAAAACCAATCACGTATGATTAACAAAGAATGTACTAAACCGATTATATTTACCATAAAAAATGCAATGCTAATTATGAAAATAGGAAAAACCCAAATGCCAATTCCTGTTCTTCCTCCATGATCTTCCTACTTTTCTTCGCATAGGGTTACTGGAGTTCTAGTGTAAGATTTGGGAATTTTGTGGATCTACGTATTTGGGAGTTTATACAAACGGAACTGCTTTGTTCTTTTTTTTTTTCACAGTTAAGGAACTGTTCTTTTGTTTTGTCTTTTGAACTCTCCGTGAGCTTAATATCTTTGCGCTGCTGTTGTTAATTCTATTCTTTTAGGTTTCCTTCAATTGCTTTGCTTCTCTTTGAACCTTCTTCTGTATTAACTTCATTCTCCTTTTTCTTGTTTGTGATGTCAATTTTTAAATTTCCCAGTCTAAATTCATCTTCATCTTGATCTGCTCCGTTGCTTGGATCAACATTTGCTCAAACAGATCTTAATTTTATTTTATATTTTTACAGTATATGATTAAAGTCTTGCGAAAGACTTTTAGATCTCACCATTTTTATAGTAGTTTATGTTCAAATTTACTCCATCAACAACTTGGCTACATAAAAATTTTTTCCTTCTAACACTTCCTACTCTCAGGGATTCCTCAACCCTGTTCTCATTCCCCCTATGCTATTTGACAAATATAAGAAAGTGAACATATCTGCCTTGAAATATTGGCTTAATTAACAATTTGGTTCTTATTGTTTGGACTTCTTAAAATATGATTCCTATGATCTTAAGTTTCTGTCTGATTCTTATTGTTTGAGCCTTGTATTAATTGACGTTTAAATCTCAAAATCATTTTCTTACCGGCCTTTATTTAGTTGACAATGCGTTGTATTTTTTAGTGTGTTTTTTTATTCTGGCTGAGGGGGTGGAGGTAGATTATATTATTGGAACTGAATTTGAGATTATGTTGCAATTTTATCTACTTTTATTGTATTTATATTATTAATAATGTTTCTTCTAAAAAAAATATTTAATGTGATTTTATTATAAAGTATTATAAATTTCTATTTAATTTGTCAACTATTTAACTTTACTTTGTTATTATTAATGTAATGGGTATATATTTTTTTGAGTAACATGTGGAGATGGGAGATAGAATGCAAATTCTCGCTTTGGTATTATTAAAGTAATATCAATAAGATTTACAAAATAGAATTCATGCAATAGTTTTTATCTGTTAATATTAAATAAATTGTTATAATAAAAAACATTATTTTAGCAATTTGGGGATGTGGTGGTAGGAGGTTGTGCGAACGTCGGGGTTACGGTGCTTGAACCATCTGCTGCGTGGGCACTTTTGAGTGGAGGGAAGGGGAGGGTGCTATTCCTACTTGGGTCGTGCCCATAAAACATACATCCAACAGCGGCCTCCCACTCTTGAGTCGAAGCCAGCCTTGTTGTGAAGAAAAGGAGTGATTTTATTCTCCCATTGAACTTCTATGAAGAGAAAATTATGTAGCTATTAATAAATACAATTAGTCATAAAAATGATATTTAGGTGTGGTATTAAATTTAAATTTTATCACGTTATTAAGCTCTGAAAAATGTCTCCACTGTTTTAGCTTAGCAATCTTGTGAGTTTGATCCCTCGCTTTCACATGTTCTCTAAATAGTATGAGAACTTTTTACGGTTAACATAGTGTAAGTTGGGAGCTACTCTAAAATACGAAAGGCTTCCAAATTCACTTTCAACAATACCACGAAAAAAATTAACTACAAAGTCCAATTTTTTGACCCCTCGTAAGTGAGAGTACTAAAAAAAATTTGCTATTAGTAAACAAAAGTCTATTTTTTGTCTAGCCTTCCTTCAACAAATCTAAAAGTGGAAAAAAGGAGCTAATTATCGATAAAAGAAAAGACCAAATTAATATTTAAACCAATATTCTATTATCCAAATTTGAACGTTAAAATATTTAGCTCGGAAGCCGAGATCCCGTACTATCAGTCACATCACAGTTCAGTTCTTGTCATTTCATCTCTGCCGTTCAAATCCATCGTGTTCTCCGCCCACCTTCGAATCCATAGATTTCGCCGTTGCCATCGGTTTTTACTTTTAGGGCTTCCTTTAGGTTTCTGATTTATTTATTCGATGTCTTTAGATCCGGTGGACAGGAGGATCGGACGGCTTAATCTCGCCCTACCATCGAAATCCCAGTTCCTAGTTCAGCGTTTGCACTTGTCCTTTGTTCATCATTAGCTTTTAGTTCACTTCAGGCTATGGATCTGAGGACTCCGATGAGTTCTCTCTAATTGGAAATATTTTTGTTTTCATTCTGTTGGTTATTCATTTCTTGTTTTTTTATTTTGATTTCACCTTTATTGACTGGGTCGTGTGGTAACCGCAAGTTTTATCGAGTTTTATGCTGTTTACAAGGCTTTTGTGGAACTGTGGGGATTTACGCTGTTTCTATTTCAAGATGGTGTTTTTTTGGATGAATTTCATGCTTTTGAATTTAAATGTTAAATTTATCAGTTAGCATAAAATTCTTTAATTTAGCTTGTTTCTTAAAGTTTTCATCTTGTACTTGTAGGTTGGACTGTTTTCTCATAAATGATCTAAATGATTGATTCTAATTTATACCACTGTGAACTCTATGTTTGTTTTGATTGCTTTAGTATCTTGATTATTGTTATTAGTGGTTGTCTTTCTTACCCTGTTCATCAGAATCGAACCTGCCCAATGATGAAAAGCTCATTTCTGGAGCTGTTAAGTTGATTCATATCACAAGCATTTGCCCTCAACCACAACTTTTTCTCTCTCTCTCTCTCTCTCTCTCTCTCACCCAATCTCCATCAACCTATCTGTCTCTTCCTTTCGCTTTTGCCTTTTGTTTAATTATTATAGTGGTTGCTGTTGTGTGGAGGCTAGTGATGAAAATCAAATTTCGGCTGAGGGCATCTTGCATTTTGTCTTTGCTCTTAGAGACGAGCTTAATTTTTTTCCCTGATTTTTCCCAATTTGCACGATTACCTTGGATTGACTATTTATTGTAAATAATGTCCCACTGTACTTATTGTATTCTTAGTTGCTTTTCAGGATGGTTGCTTGATCTAGACGCTGTGAAATCTTGAAACATTGAACTAAAGCCAAATAACGGCTGCAAAGGTATCGATATACATATCTTCTCTTAGGACAGGGATTAGCATGCCTCAATCCAGAATTTATACATTTTCTTTAATTACTATATTTTTACAGATTTTTATTTACTAATTGATTTGGCATTGGGAAGTTGACTTTGTCATAAACTTATGGTCATAGAATGTCTACGTGTTACAGTTATCTTATTTGATTACATAATTACCTACGGTGGTTTAGTAGAGATATTTTGATACATAATTATCAACGACAATGGGATCCCTTCCTTCTTAAGTTGACTACTTTCAGTTGTACTCAAAGTTTTACTGATGGCCATATAGACTTTTTTCTATTGAAATACTTGCTTTGCTTTGAAAATTGCATCTGCCCGATGATGGAAAACTCTTACCAGAGCGGTAACAGATGATCTCATTACAAGCCTTTGCCATTAACCAACTCAAATGTGATCGATCTCTCTCTCTCTCTCTCTCTCTCACACATACACACTCTATCTCAATCTATCAACCCAATCTATCCATCTGCTTTCTTTTTTTCTTTCTTTTTTTTTATGAGTGGTTAAGCATGTGTAGAGGCTAGTAATGAATATCAAATGTTTATCTAGCAATGATGAATCATGTTTATGAGATCTGAGGGCGTCTTGCAAATGGTTAATCTCGAACTGTAATAGCTGATGTTGTTGTCAGATTTTACAGAAGTAGCATATTTGTGAATTGTATTTGTCGATTACTATATTTTTCTGAATGACTTTGAAAAGTTGTATTTTAAGTTTGCTCTTGAATTTTATTACAGATTTAACTTAATTAACTACTCAATTTACTCGAAGGGCATGCATTGTTAAAGATCTTCTTCCTGTTATGAACTTCAAACTTTATTTTAAGTGCTGATATTTTTCTTTGAATCATGGTTTATGTTTTTCCTTACAAATAGTAATCTAGTTGATAGTCTTTTTACCTTTTTACATTGGAATAAAATAATGATAATAATAAAGTCAAAATCCTATTCTTTCCCCAAACCTGCATGTCCCTTAACTCCAAATTTTCTATTTTAGTCTAATTCCTTAACTTTAATTGAAATTTAAACATTTGCAGCCTTCTATGGTTCAGTTAAATGAACAAAAAAATGTGTCAATGTCATGTTTTTGAGAAATAGTTTATTAAAACATTGTAGGGACAAATGATATTTTTTATTTAAAGTCCAGATGATAAAATAGAGTGATGATGATGGTGATGAATATTGATAGTGATAAAAAAAAAAGATAAAGAAAGTATGCAAAATATTATAGAGTATACTTTGAAAAGATCAGCTGGAACATGCATAATATTATTTATGGTTTACATTAAATCATACATTGACAAAGCTTACGTGTGAATTTCCTTTAGTATCCTAAAATTTCCTCTGCCCAGTGATGGAAAAACTCGTGCTTTTTTGTGAGCATTTGCGTTGATTTCTAATACTGGCCTTTGCCCTCAACCACAACTCTTTCTCTTTCTCTCTCTCTCTTTGCAAACACGCATACATATATATATATATATTCATTCCCATTCCATTTCCCTTCTTTTCTTTTAGTGGTTGAAGATGAGTAGAGGCTAGTGTGAGAATCAAATGCATACACTGTCAATGAATAAATAAGCTATGAGATCTGAGGGCATTGTTTTAAACTGTCATCATTCTTAATGAAGGTGCACCTGAATTGTGATACTCTTTTCACCTATTATTAATCAATTCCTTTGGATTAATGTTGGTTTAAATGCATTAAAATTATGCTAGTTATGGTCTTAGTTGTTTCCTATTTCTCTCCCGAATATGGTAAAGCTTCCTAATTATCAGTTTCTGCCTAATATTAATGTGAATTGTATAGGATAGGTATGGGTCAATGTCCGAATTCTGTGTTCTATGCCGTTTGGAGTCCTTGAGTGCACTGTAGTCGTCTTCTTTGCTTAAGTCTTTGATGCTTGGTTGTGGCTGTGGGTTCTTAGAGATTTGTTTATGGATTTTTTTTTATTGGTAAGCTTAATTTTGCCCAATGACCGAAACACAAAAATGGCCTTTGTTCGTCATTAGCCTGTACTCACCTTCCCTACCATCATCATCACTACCACCTCTTTAAATAATGTTTAAAACCCACGAAAAAGCAACCCTATAAACCTAATACCCACACCTGGAAGCCTTCGCTTCCGTCCTTTGCTGCCACCACCGCTTTCGTCCTCGTGTTGTAATGTTTTTTTAGTTTCTCTTTGATTCTATACTCTGCCTCAATTCTTCAATTCTTCATCGTTTCTTTAATTGAGAAGAGAAAAGAACCAAACAATAGAAGAATCAAAATTTGAGAAAAGTAGAATCGAAGATGAAGAAGAGTTGGAGAAAAAAGAAGAATCCATGTAGAAGTAGAAGAAGAATTGAAGAGAATCGAAAAACCTGAGAATTGAAAATCCTACCGCTTAATCTTCCTCTTAGCTTCAGCCTCTTCTCCTCTTCTTTTTCTTTTTTACATTTTCAAGCCGCACTTAGAAGTACTAGTGCTAGAAAATACTCCCATGCAATAAAATTGCCATCTGGTGGCAAAACTTCCAAATGGCAGTAAACATTCACTATTTTTTTACTATTTTTGTTTAAGTTAAAAGTTAATGCATGGTTTAATTTTTTGTTTAATTTAAATACGTTTTCTTATCTTTTTATATAACCACTATTTACTAAAATTTTTTAGAACTTTATATTTAATTTTCCTAATTGTTGAAGTTAAACTTTGTTTACTAAAATTTTGTAGAACTTTGTATTTAGTTTTTCCTAATTGTTTAAGTTAAACTTTATTTACACATTAAATAGTTCTACAAATATTTGCATCTAGAGTATTTTATTCTTTACCTTAAATTACTATAGATAATATTTATTTATTATTTTATTAGGTGTGCCTCGCTTCACTCAGGCCTCGCTTTTTTATCGCCTCTCGCCTTGAGGAGCGCCTTGTGCCTTGAAAACACTGGTTTTTAGGTATGTATTTGGTAACTGAATCTCAATTTAAAAAATTGTTCAATGTGTGTTTAGTAATATTTTGGTAAACTAGAAATAGTTACAGACTAAATTTTAGTTTAATCTAAACTTATATTAATTAATTTATTAACATGTTTTATGAATTTTGTATAATTATTATTTTATAAGGTTATTTAATTTAGTATACGTTATATTTTACCTGTTTTAATTTTAACAAACATAAAATGAGTTTATAATATGAAGTAATATATTTATAAAAGTTTTTATCGTTTTTAATGTAATTCTGAAAAATTTTGAATCTGCAAACATTGAAAACGTTTTCAAAATTTCTACTGTTTGGATGACAGAATCCAAAAACAATATTAAAAAACTAATCTCCAAAATCTATGAACAAGAAATAGAATTTATAGAATTTGAGTTTCTAATCAAACAGACTCCATCTGAACTCATTTTTGTCATAAAGTTAGATTTGATAAGTTTTCTTTGCTCTGTTTTGCTGTTTGAACTACCTATGAACTTAATATCTTGCTTTTTTGTTGTTTGGTTTTGTAATTTCCCATATTATTATGAGTACCACTGTATCTTGGGCCTAGTACTTCGCAAGCGATTCTTTAGCTGAATTATCATCTCCATGATCAAACTTCCAAGTCTGTTTTCTCATAGACAAGTTTAGTAGTTTATAATGCCTGTAATCCTTAACTTTCCTTCGACTGCTTGGGATCTTGATATTTCTTCCATGTGCCAGTGTTGCAGAAATTCATGCCGATGCATTTGCATTATGTCGATGTTTAAGGGTGGCGAATGAAAAGTAAATATCGTCTGATAAAGAATCAATCTTTTGGGTATGGAAGGCACCTCCCTAAACTGTTCTGATGTGGAAACTTTTTCCTTCACATATTTGGAATTTTTGCTGTGTTTTATGCCAATGTTTAAGATGTTCATTATTTGAGTCTCTCCTCGCACATCAGATTTATTTGATCTTCTGTTGCAGGGTTTTGGACTGAGCATGGAGAAACAGAAGAATAGAGGTAAAATATATATTGAGCGAAGAAGAAAAAAACATGAAGAGTAAAAGGCACAAAATTATTTTTTTTTTTGGTAGAAAAAGGAAAGAAAAAGGTATATGAGAAATATAGGCAACGATAAAGAAAAAAATAAAGTAGGAAGAAGTATGCAAAATATTATTTAGAGTTTACTTTGAAAAGATCAGCTGGAACGTGCATAATATTATTTATGGTTTAATTTAGATCATACATTGACATACCTTACGAGCGAATTCCCTCCAGTATCCTAAAATTTCCTCTGCCCAGTGATGGAAAAACTCGTGCTTTTTTGTGAGCATTTGCGTTGATTTCTAATACTGGCCTTTGCCCTCAACCACAACTCTTTCTCTTTCTCTCTCTCTCTTTGCAAACATGCATACATATATATATAATAATAATAATTCCCATTCCATTTCCTTTCTTTTCTTTTAGTGGTTGAAGATGAGTAGAGGCTAGTGTGAGAATCAAATGCAAACACAGTCAATGAAGAACTGAGCTATGAGATCTGAGGGCATTGTTTGAAACTGTCATCATTTTTAATGATGGTGCACGTGAATTGTGATACTTTTTTCACCTACAATTAATTAATTTATCGTTGGATTAAATGCATTACTATTATCCTAGTTATGGTTTTAGTTGTTTTCCTATTTCTCTCCCGGATATGGTAAAGCTGCTACGTATTTATTAGTTTCTGCCTAACATTAATGTGAATTGTATAGTGACCATTTGACAGGTATGAATGAACGTCCCAATACTGTGTTATATACCGTTTGGAGCCCTTGCGTGTATCGGCGTCGTCTTCTTTGCTCAAGTCTTTGATGTTTGGTTGGTATTTATTCATGGAATTTGGTAAGCTTAATTTTGCCCAATGATGGAAACACAATCTATTGAGCTGTTGTAAATGGCCTTTTTTTCATCATTAGCCTGTGCTCACCTACACTACCATCATCACTACCAACTCCGCCATCCGCTATCACCGCTGCCACCATCTTTTTCTTTTCTTTTATTTCATATACATACATATATATACACACATCGTTGTTGGTGTTGGCATGGGCTTCTGATGAACGCCATTTACGTCAAGCGTGATTGATTGAATTTAAGCTATGAGATCTGAGGGCTTTATTTTATGACTTTTCCAAATGGAGCTTGATTCTAGTCTAGACTTTGGCATGCGTGCATTTGGTTGTTCCCCTTCTGCAGTTTCTGCGTGTCTGGTGCTTGGAGAGGGTAACATTATGTTGCGCTTCATCCAAAATATGGCCTTAGGTGGCCTTTATATTGATTTTTTTTTTCTTTTTCATGTTTCTGTTATATATTAAATTTTTTTGCTGATTGTTAGATTTTAGGTAATGTTGTATAATATGATGAAATACTGGCCTTGGAGCGGTTGGCCACTATTAAATCTTTATAGAAATGCAGCCTAGGAAGCTTATACTCCGACCCATTTGAATTCATTTTGTCATAAAGTTAGATTTTATAATTTTGGACTATCTATGAACTTAATTTCTTGCTTTTTTATTGTTTGGTTCTGTAACATTTTATATTATTGTATTTCCTTATTAGTTGCACTGTATATTGGCCATGGTATTTCGCCTGCGATTCTTTAGCTGAATTAACATCTACATGATCAAACTTCTAGGTCTGTTTCCTCATAGACGAGTTTAATAGTTTATAATGCCTATAATCTTGAACTTTACTTCGACTGCTTTCGGATCTTGATGTTTCTTGCCAAGTGCTGATGCTGCTGCAGAAGTTCATGCTGATGCATTTGAATTTGTTTCTGTGGCAATGTTTAAGATGTATCGAGGCGGTGGCAAATCTAAAGAACATTGTCTGATAAAAAATCTATCTTTGGGGTATGGAAGGTACCAACCAAAAATGTTCCGATGGGGTAACTTTTGCCGCATATTTGGTCTCGTGAAGGTAATAGTTGGAGTGTTGAGTGGATTTGGGGCAAGCCCTACTTTGATAATTAATCATCTTTCAAAATGCTAAAATCAGAATTCTTGAACTTGAAGCATCTTTGACTTTCATTCATTTTTTAAATATTAGTGTGTGAGACTTTTCTTTTTTTTGGTAGATAGAGGATACAAATTAAGTATATGAGGAGGTCATGTTGCATAATTGTTCAAATTCCTAAACTTTTGAATTCATTTAAATTATCAATTAATGGAGATTTGCAATTGGTAGTTAAAAATTTGTCAAATTTGTATTTATGTTTAGCTAAGCAAAATATTTAAATTTTTATTTTTAGTTTTATAGTCTTTTCGAGTTGGTATATAAATAGTATATTAAATTACGTATATCATTAATATATTAAATTATAAATGTATCTAGAAGTTGTAAATTAATAGCACAATGCAAATCAATAAAAGAAATCGATAAGTACAACTAAGTAATATAATATGTATATCATTGGTATATTTAGTATGCATATTTGGTGTATTGTTGGTATGTTAACACTCATTGATAGGTGTACCAGTATATTAATATATGTTACTGGTATAATATCACTCGTAATGAGGTATTGATTCTTTCAATGGTATAATAAATTATTAGCATTCATAATTTGGTATATTATTGATATGTCAATGCTCATATATGATATATTAAATATGACATTGGTATATCAATACTTGTTCTCATAATTAGGTATATATATCAAGTATATCATTGGTATATTAAATATATCATTTGCATAGGAAAAGGTAAATAAAATCTTTATTTGTTACACAGATATAAGGGAATGGACATAAGCAAGAGTAATTAAAGTTGTTTGTTACGTATGAATACTTTGTAATAATGTCATGTCTCTTAATTAAAAAACAATACAAATAAAAAGGCCCTACATCCCATATGATAATATAACTATTATTGAACTTCCCCTTCAAACAGTGCACTTAAAGTTGTAGCCAATTCAGTGTTTGTTTCATGTTATGAGTGAAATAAAGCAATATCAAGGGAACGGATCAAACCCTAACGGGGCAAGTCTCGGATCTGAAAGAGTCGCCCCACAACTGTATGCTACAAAATTATATTTTTCATGTTTCGTCGAATCTTTTTTATTTTAGAAGATTGATGTAAATTTGGTAATTATTCTAATAGACCAAATTTATGCATTAACCTTTGAAGAGGAATAACCAAGATGTAAAAGTAAGAGAAAGAATGTTCAAGCGACAAAAATTGTAGAAGCAATGCTCAATTCAGCAACATACTGATCACAGTTCCACATTCAACGTGAATTAGAGTACGAGAAACCATCATACTACTTGATTAGGCTAAGAAAACTTGAATTGTAGTTTGATTAGCCTATAATCGATCACTTCTAACCATTAAATGTAAGAAAATGGTCATCTTACTTATGAAAATGTTAAATCCCCAAAGCTACAAGAAAGACGAGACTACAACCGCTACTTGCCCAATAGTATAGCGCCTTCCTCCCTGACTTTACTTTCCTAGCTACCAAGCCCCTCTTCAAACCCTTGCCAGAAGGACGAAAGGAAAGATTCTCTGTGATACCGCTTGAATAACGATAGTCGGAGTGAAAAGCCTTAAAGAGAAAGCTTTAGCAACGGTAGGAGTTACTACTTACGCCAGCACCTGACGAGCTTACCAGAACCTTCTCCCGCAACAAGAAGAGTTTGACTTAGACAAGTTCATGATATGAAGAGCCTTTAGATGAAGAACGCTCTACTAATACAAGTCAAGGAGAGGAAAGGCCAAGATCCGAACTTGGCGTCCCAAGGAGTCTCTGTTCATCTTCGTTCAAGGCAGGACACATTTTACCCCAATGTTACAGTGGCTCTAGCTAAGGCTGCCAGCGGTCTAGATAAGACGCTGCGCAGGACTCTCAATTGAGATAAGCTATGACTCTTCAACAAGGACTACCTACAAGGGCAGCAACAACAACCCAGCCCGAAAGACAAAGTCTTGTTGACTCAGGAAATATCTAAACAAGATTTTTTTGTTTTAATGAAGATTGATGAAAACTATTTGAATAAATAAAGTAAATTTTAATTTTAGTTTAATTTGTCTATAATTGTTCACTTTTAACCATCATATCTAAATATATAACTAATATTACTTAGGGAAATGTCGTCGCGATGAAAACGTTGGAACAAAATCCAGAATACGTACATGGAAATTATTTGAGTTATTAAATTAAAGTTCATTGTTACTTGATTTTTATTGATAATTTCTAATCCAATATAGTCTTTAGTTGCATAATTGAATAATATATATGAAATATTGACATTTATAAATGTTGAAATAATCGTAGAAATTTAATAAAATAAAATATTATTATATACAAATGGTGGTGATACATAAAGTAGAACAAGTAACTTAATTAATACCAAAATGATGACCTAGGAAGATCTAGTGTACTATCTTGATAACTTTGATATAAATTATAATACTTCTCCTAGGTCATCCTAGATTGAAAGTGTTGAGATTGAGGGTGATAGTCATAGCCATAGGGTGAGTATTCAGTTTGACCATACCCAGAGTAATAAGAACTTCCTTGACCATAATTTTCTTCTTCTGTATTGTTGCTGCTTATACTTATTGTTCTCATACTCGAGATTAATGAATTATCATCATATTGTCCCGAGTAAGATCCTAACATCTCGATTTCTATGGAATGGTTTAATAATAGCAGCAATCCCCCCCACGTGCTCGACACTCTCCTCTTTAATAGGTCACGCAAGCTTTACATGTTTTGCCCTAGCGTTCCAAGTGGCACACTCTAAATTCACCCCTCAACAATTATTTGTATAGTTAAACAAATGTATGTGCGAGTAAGGCACAAAAGATGAATGAGACTAAGCAATTTGCTAAAGCTTTTCAACATAATATAAAATAATAGACGTCTTATCCACTAAACCATCTTTGAATTGGTGCGTTGATTTATAATTTCTCTTGAATTATACAACAAAGAAGAGGAACAAACAAAATTACAAAAAATCTTCAACCTCCAATGTCTAAACTAAAACTTGTGTGTGACGTTCTAGATGCCTCCAATTTCTTCAACTTCCATTGATATTTCTTTGCCCCTCTCATAAGTCAAGAAATTTTCATGCCTTCGGATTAGTTAATATCCTTGACATATCAGATACGGTGATGTCATTTATAAAACCTCCAAAGAAATCACGGACATTTCTTGTTTCTTGTTCTTGTTTTTTTAAGAATTTTAAGCATTTTGCAACTAATTATGTCTCTTGTTTCTCATTTTTTGGAAGATTTTCAAAATTGTATAGAAGTTTTGGAAACAACAAACAAGAACGTTACCAAACGGACCCTTACCAAACAGATTCTCAAATAAATAGATTGTTTGGTAACGTTCTATCTTAGCTTATTGTTTTTCATTTTCAATTTTATTAAGAAATCGAAACATTTGACAACTATTTATGTTTCTTATTTCTCACTTTTTAGAGACATTCTAAATATCGCATAGAAATTTTAAAAACAACAAAAACAAGTTTCTTGGATCTTGTTTTCGTCTCCAATTTGTTCCATCATAAACAAAAATCTCTTTTTATTATTCTTGAATCCATGGATGTTGGAAGTCATGTAATTATATTTTTCTTTAATAAAAAAGAAAAAATAGAAACAATAAATTTGAACGTTGGGCTCTAATGTTCTTGTTTTCATGTTTCTTATTTCATTTTTTTAATAAATAAAGATTGGATTGTGTTTAGTAATAGTTTATTTTCTTTTGTTATTTTCTTCTTTTATCGAAAAAAGAAATAACTTTTTTGTTTCTCGTTCTCTCAAATTTTATATAAAATTAATTTTTTAAACTATATATTCAATTTTTTTTATGTTATATAATTTTTAAAATATGTATTATACATTTTATAAGTCAAGAATGATAAAATAAGGATTTTATTTATGCTTTAAAAAAAAACTGTAAATGGAAACAAGAGACTTGAGACTGGTTTGGTTACGTTTCGTTTCTTGTTTCTCGTTTCCAATTTTGTTAAAAAACCTAAACATTCGACAATTATTTATTTTTGTTGTTTCTCATTTTATTTTTTTTAGAAACATTCTCAAGTTTGTATAGAAATTGTGGAAAGAAGAAAGACAAGTTTCTTGTTTATTGTTATCATTTCCAATTTGTTTCAAAACATAAATACAAAATATTGTTTTATCATTTTTTTAATATATGAGTGTTGAGCCATGAAATTCTATTTTTCTTTATTAAAAAGAAAAACATAAACGGAGGATGCTGATTTGAATGGGGCGCCTTAAAATAAGATCTATTCGGCTTTCGCAGGTAGGCAGCTTTCCAGTCCATCTTTATATGTTCATTTTGATGAAACTCATGCTAATTTCGAATATCGAAAGATTATCCACCGGTTAATAATGCTCAAATTGGAACTCTCAACAGCCCTGGAAACCAAATTCCAGACGAATGCAAACAGAAAATGATCAAACATCGCAAGAAGTGTAGCTCCTGACATCACGGAAAAGACAAAGCAGGGAATAGCTTCAACGGCGAAATGAAAATGGGGGAATCAAAGGTTCAAAAGGAGAGGCCTTCCATCTCTCCCCCTCGCCCGGCTCATTCTCAATTACGATAGTGGCCTTGCGACGGAGATTAGGATGAGCTTTGCTGAATCAAAGTGGGTAGAAATTCTCATAGGTGAATCAAATCAAAGCGATTTTAAGACAACACACAAAGAAAAAAGCAAGACTACAGTGGTTAGTCAGAACAAAGAATAAAAGAATCCACGGGAAATTGGAAAGGTCGAAGTCAGCTCTTCCTTAGAAATAGGAAGATAAGATGAGGAGGGCGCAGGTGGATTTCATAATTGGTCCTTTTTTTTTGCGTCAAAATCCGGCAAATTCCCTATCGAGAAGAAATGAAAATTTACCAAACAGACCTTTGATTTTGTTATTTCTAAA